>NC_063341.1:3722356-3722469 GCF_021869965.1 Rhincodon typus
GAGGGTATTGAGTATGTGAGGGGTTAGTGAGGGAGGGTTTAGAGTGAGGTAGGAGAAAGCGAGGGGGAGGGTTGAGTGAGTGAGGGGTTAGTGAGGGAGGTTGTCGAGTGAGT
>NC_063341.1:3722569-3726527 GCF_021869965.1 Rhincodon typus
CCCCCCCCCACCCCCGCACCTACAGCTGGAATACACTGTGCCGTCCCGGTGTAAATGCCGTGTAATGTTTGCCCCTCGCTGTGATTTCCTCACGTTGCTGTTGGTCCTTGGTACCTGCTGGTGAAGTACAGCGTCTGAGGTCCCACTGACACCTCAGCTGAGGTCCCCTCCTCTGCCCTGACCTGCAATCTCACCGTCCTGTCATTGACCGCTGTGCACCTGAGAGAATCACCCTCTCGCCCACCCCCACCCCCTGCCAAGTGTTTGACACTCCGGCTCCAGCTCTACACTTCTACGTTCAGCTCCTTCCCTGCCGACGGGCATGCTTCAGATGTGTCGCGCCCCCACACTGGATTGCTGGCACGCCACCAGAATGGCTGCACCGACTTACCGTCCTGGTATCTGTTCGCCGAAAGGGTGGCGCGGTGGTTCAGTGGTGAGTGCTGCTGCCCCATGGCGCCCGGGACTTGGGCTCGACTCTATGCTCGGGCAGCTGTCTGCGCGGAGCTCGCATGTTCTCTCTGTGTCTGTACGGTTTCCGTGTTCTTTTTGTCGGTGTGGAGCTTGCATGTTCTCTGCGTCTGCAGGGGTTTCCATGTTCTCTGCGTGGGTTTGCTCCCACGATCCAAAGGTGCTCAGGATAGGTGGATTGTCCAAGGGAAATTGCCCTGTAGAATCCAAGGCTCGGCGTTTTAACCATGGGAGGGGCAGGGTCCTGGGTTTGGGTGAGATGCTCTTTGGAATGTCAGAGACTTGATGGGCTGAATGGCCTCTTCCTCCACAGTAGGGATTCAATGATTCTAACCAATCTGGCTTCATTTTTAAACTTTGAGTGAATTACTTGATCAAATGATAGTATGAACTTCTTCCTGTCACCCTGTTGTTGATGTTATGGTGCCACGAGCTATTCAATTTTTCCATGCTTCTGCTGTCTCTTTCTGCAAATAAATCATTTGGACATTTTATGACACACCTCGCTGGCCAACGCACCCTGAGGGGGGTCTTGAACCTGGGCCTTCTGGCCCAGAGGTAGAGATAGTACAACTATAGCACAAGACCCACTTGTTACTGTCTCTTTGCTACAAATCTGTTGTTCTTCCGTTAACATTGTAACGCATTGGAATACAGAAGATGTCCAAAGAAACTGGGGTGTCAGGAGATCTTCAAAATATCACAAACATGTATAGGAACTAATCAAGAAAGCTAATGGAACGCTGGAGGATCTACGGGACTGCAGCATGAGGACGGAGGGGATATGCTACAGTTATACAAAATCCCACTTGGAGCACTGTGAGCAGACCTGGGGACTACACCTTAGGAAGGATACACTGGCCTTGGAGGGAGTACAATGTAGGTTCACAAGATTGATTACCTGGTCTTCTGGGGTTAAGTTATAAAGAGAGATTATACAAATTAGGCCATTTTCTTTTTCCATCTGGAATTTGGACGGTTAAAGGGCAGTCTGATTGAAGTCTTCAAGGTATTAACAGGATAATAACAGGGTAGATAAAGATAAACTATTCCCAAGGGTTGGGAATTCTGGAACGAGGGGCATCGTCTGAGAATTAGGGTCAGGAGAGATGTTGGGCAGCACATTAGGAAGAGAGGTTTGGAACTCACTTCCACAAATGGATGCTGGATCAGTCGTTCATTTTAAATCTGTGTTTGATAAATTGTTGTTGAGCGAAGGGATTAAGGGATATGGGCCAGCGGCAGGTATATGGAGGTAGGCCACAGCTCAGCTAGGGTCTCACTGAATGGTGGAACAGGCTCGAGGGGCTGAATGGCCTCCTCCTGATGGTTAGTCAGCATCTCTAATGGAAGAACCAGGCAAAGAGGTTCCTGACTGACAGTAAACGCTGGAGCAGCCCAGTGTGAGCCCCTTTGAAAGGACTCTTAGCTCACGGTCAACTGTGTGCTGCTTTCCCGTGACTCTGTAATTGTTCCTTTCCAAACGTTTTTCCAATTCCTCTCTGTGAAAGTCAGCAGTGAGCCTGCTTCCACTGACCTGTCACACAATGCAATCCAGATCAGGACGACTCACTGCGTGTTTTTAAATCAAAAGGCAGAATTAACTTTCTGCTCAACTCCCGATCTGGTTCTTTTCCCCAGATGTCATCAATCTGTGTCCCTCTGGTCACCACCGGCCCATCCTTCCATAGTGAACGCGCTGAGAGTGCACCTTCCATTGAGATCGCACATCTTCGGTTTACAGACTTTGACTAATAAAACCTCATTCAGACAGAACTTTCCTGACGAGACCCAACGTGACAATAGATCCGCTCAACAGGCAACTGATGTGACTTCTCCCTGACATTGATGAGACAGTGAATAATGGCTGCGGCTACTAATCTTTCTGAGTTCGGGAAACAGAAAGAGTGGTGGGAGTTTAATCAAAATCCCTTCTCGGTCAGCTTGGCCTGTCTTTCAGATGGACACTGTAATATTCTCCCGTACCTCTGGGCTTCATTCCAATCCTGACTGATTTAGAAACACCATTTCAAGGCTGAGTAGTTTTAACTAGGTAGCCTTCATGTGTGTTTCTGCGTCTGTCCTTCCCCCCCCCCCACCCAAGCTTCCCTCGCTGGTTTCTACAATGTGGGGATCTGACAGATACGTTTTCTCTCTCCGATAGAGAAGCAAGACTGTGGGGAAATGTTGCGAGCACAGTTAGCAATCACTGTCAAACCAGATCATTCCCACTGCTCTGCCCTTGCAGAGCGCCCTCTGTGCGTGCACTTGTCTCTCAGTCTCTCTCTTGATGAATAGTATAAAGCCTTGCTTCTCTTTAAGGGCACTATGCATGCACTGGGCTGCACAAAGAGCCTCCCACTTGGTACACTGCCTTATTGGGTGGAGGTGATGGCCTAGTGGTACTATCGCTGGATGGTTAATCCCAAAACCCAGGTAATGTCCTGGGGACCTGGGCTCGAATCCCACCACGGCAGATGATAGAATTTGAATTCAATAAATATCTGGAATTAAGAGTCTGATGATGACCATGAATCGATTGTCGGAGAAACCCATCTGGTTCACTAATGTCCTTCAGGGAAGGATATCTGCCATCCTTACCTACATGTGACTCCAGACCCACAGCAATGTGACTGACTCTGAACTGCCCTCTGGGCAATTAGGGATGGACAAGAAATGCTGCCTAGCCAGCGATGCCCTCATCCCGTGAATGAATAAAAAAAGATGCCACATGACATGAGTGTGGGAGAGGATGAAATTGTATCCTCAATGCATTACCTCCTCCTCCAGACACCACGGCTCCAGGCTCAGCCCACTTTGGGGGCATTTCTGCACCTCACTGCACACCCCACCCACGCCTATACCAGCCGCTCACTGCACACCCCACACAGCCCACCCACCCCTATACCAGTCCCACCCACCCCCATACCAGCCCCTCACCGCTTCCTTTGGTGCACAGGAGACTTGTAACTCTAATTCGGTTCTTTCACTGGGCGTGTGCATCATTGCATTTATTGCCCGTCCCTAGTTGCCCCCTTGAGAAGGTGGGGATGAGCTGCCTTCTTGAACCACTGCAGTCCACATGCTTTAGGTCGACCCACAATTCCCTTAGGGAGGTAATTCCAGGATTTTGACCCAGCGACACTAAGGACTGGCAATATATTTATAAATCAGGATGGCGAGTGGCTTGAAGGGGAAGTTGTAGGGGCTGGTGTTCCCAGGTGTCTGCTGCTTTTATGCTTTTAGGTGGAAGACATTGTGGGTTTGGTGAGTTACTGAGGTTGGAACTGGCCTGACTGTGAACACGCCTTGGAGGCAAACACAGCCAGTAGGAAAATTACAGGCTTTGTGTTTGCAATGGATGTTCTCCTGTGCTTTGTGCTTGTAATGGAGGTTTTCCTGTGCTTTGTGATTGTAATGGAGGTTTTCCTGTGCTCTGTGGGTGTAATGGAGGTTTGCCTGTGCTTTGTATGTGTAATGGAGGTTT
>NC_063341.1:3726537-3736469 GCF_021869965.1 Rhincodon typus
GGGTGTAATGGAGGTTTGCCTGTGCTTTGTATGTGTAATGGAGGTTTTCCTGTGCTTTGTGACTGCATTGGAGGTTTGCCTGTGCTTTGTGTTTGTGATGGAGGCTTTGCTGTTGCTTTGTGACTGTAAGGAAGGCTTTCCTGTGCTTTGTGACTGTAATGGAGGTTCTCCTATATTTTGTGGTTGTAATGGAGTTTTTCCAGTATTTTGTGTTTGTAATGGAGGTTGCCCTGAGAAGGTGGAGACCATCAAGTTACTAGGAGTGACCATTACCGATAACCTGTCCCGGACTTCCCACGTAGACGCAACAGTCGAGAAGACACAACACGCCTCTTCTTCCTCAAACAGCTCAGGAAATTTGGTACGTCCATAAGGTCCCTCACCAACTTCTACAGATGCACCATTGAAAGCGTTCTGTCCGGGTGCATAATGGCCTGGTCTGGCAACTGCTCTGCCCAGGACCGTAAGAAACTGCAGAAGGTGGTGTGCACAGCCCAGACCATCAGAGAAGCCAACCTTCTATCCATGGGCTCCATTTACACGGCTCGCTGCCGTGGAAAGGCGGACAATATCATCAGAGACCCATTGTACACCGGTAATGATCTCCTACAACCTCTTCCATCAGGCAGAAGATACAGAAGCCCGAACACACGCACCAGCAGGTTCAGGAACAGCTGTTATTAGACCAATGAATGGACTCTCTAGCCTCAAATAACGCTGATCTTGCTAATGGTGATGTCGTCACCGCACACCCTGTGCAACGTAACCCGAGTGCCTCTAAATCTTTTTGATCTGTACATCCTTTGTTTCCTATGGTCTGCCTGTACCGCTTGTAAACAAAGCATTTCACTGTACTTCGGGACACAGCACAATAAATCAATCAATCAGTCCTGTGTCTTGTGGCTGTATTGGAGGTTTTCTAGTGCTTTGTGTTTGTAATGAAGGTTTCATTGTACTTTGTCGTTGTAATTGAGTTTTTTTTATGCTTTGGAGACTTGCTAAGACTCCTGTTATGTTCTCCTTTACTCCTGAAAGGATTTCTGTGTTAGACCAGAATCATGTACGTTTTTACATTGCCCGATGTTTATCTACTTTGTACACTGGTTTGAGATTCCCTCAGCTTTTCTGCTCCTGGATTATATGAGCTTTCACTTGTGGTCTCTTCATTTCATTTTCTCAATCCCTGTCTCATGGTGAACTGTGACAGCAATGCCTGATTAGGGCAGTAATTTTCTTTTTAAGTGACATCCTGAATTTCTGTGCTATTTAAGCTTTCCCCTTTTGTACAGGCAACTTTGTGTTTTAAATTATGTTACCCTCAAAGTCTGGTCAGCTCTTTAGCTCAACTTGGACTTGGAACCACTCCCACTGAGCACTGCCCCATGGTGCAGCCTTTATCCCTGCCTTGGAGCTACAGATCTCCGTCTGTTCCTGCACATCTTCTGTCAGCTCCGAGATATTTTCTGTGTTGATCTCTGAAGTGTTCATCTGTGTTGACGTTTGTGGGCTTCACTGTCATCAGCGATCAGCGGGATCTGTTTCGATGGAAATCTTCTGGGTCACCAACATGTTCTTAATTTTGTTTTTAACCCTTAAAAACCTGAAGGCTAGTTTCTCATTGTTGGTGCCACTTAAAAACAGCACTGGGCACCTCTGCCTGCTCTGCAGCAGAAAGGATTTCATCATTATTACTGCACCACTGCTCACCATGTTGTATATGTAGTCTCGTCTGAAACAACTCCACAGAGGCTGGTATCCAGTCACCAAGTCACCCTTTATTTACACACGGAGAATCCCTGACACTGATCTATTTTACAAGCCTGTAATTTCCTCAGAGCCAGCTCTCAAACTGAACAGAATCTCTGACACTCCTGTTTATATCTGTCAGCCAGGGCTCCCTAATTGAACTTTGAGTTGAATTGATTGATTGACTTATTGTCACATGCACCTACATACAGTGAAAAGCTATGTTTACGAGCACTAAAGGCAGATCGTGGTAAGCAAGGGCACACAGATCATCAGGTGAAGTAAAAACTTAGACAGAGGCATACAGGTTACATCGTACAGGATGTGCGCTAGGCAAGATCAACATTATTTGAAGTTAGAGAGTCCACTCCTAAGTGTGATAATGGCCGGGAAGAATCTGTTCCTGAACCTGCTGATGTGTGTGTTCAGGCTTCTGTATCTTCTGCCTGATGGAAGAGGTTTTAGGAGATCATTACCAGGATACGATGGGTCTTTAATGATGTTGTCCGCCTTTCTACAGCAGCGAGCCGTGTAAATGGAGCCCATGGATGGAAGGTTGGCTTCCCTGATGATCTGGGCTGTGCACACCATCTTCTGTAGTTTCTTACGGTCCTGGGCGGAGCAGTTGCCAGACCAGGCCGTTATGCACCCGGACAGAACGCTTTCAATGGTGCATCTGTAGAAGTTGGTGAGGGACCTTATGGACGTACCAAATTTCCTGAGCTGCCTGAGGAAGAAGAGGCGTTGTTGTGTCTTTTTGACTGTTGCATTTACATGGGAAGTCCAAGACAGGTTGTTGTCACTCCTAGGGACTTATGCTCTCCACCATCTCAACCTCAGTTCTGTTGATATAGATGGGGGTGTGTCCTTCTCCTTTCTTTCTGAAGTCAATGATCAGTTCTTTAGTTTTGCCAACATTGGGAGAGAGATTGTTTTCATTGTACCATTTCACCAAGCCTTCTATCTTCCTTCTGTATTCTGACTCTTCGTTGTTCGACATCTATCCTACCATGGTGGTGTTGTCAGCAAACTTGTAGATGTCGTTTGTTCAGAGTTTGGGAACACAGTCGTAGGTGTACAGGGAGTACAGTAGGGGGCTGAGGATGTGTCCTTGGGAAGCTCCAGTATTGAGTGTTATTGTGGAGGGGGTGCAGTTCCCTATCCTCGTTGATTGCGGTCTGTGAGTCAGAAAGTTGAGGATCCAGTTGCAGAGGGTGGAGCCAAGACCAAGGTCATGGAGTTTTGAGATCAGTCTGGAGGGGATAATGTTGTTGAAGGAAGAGTCTGATGTAGGTGTCCTTATTGTTCAGATGTTCCAGGGATGAGTGCAGGGCAAGGGATATGGTATCTTCTGTGGACCTATTGTGTCGGGAGGCAAACTGTAGGGAATCGAGTCAGGCTGGGAGACTGGTGTGGACCGTGACCAGCCTCTTGAAGGACTTCATGATTATTGAGGTCAGAGCCACTGGGTGGTAGTCATTAAGGCACATTGCATGTGTTTTCTTAGGTACTGGGATGATGGTGGTCTTCCTGAAGCAGGTGGGGACTTTGGCTTGTGGGAGGGAGAGTTGAAGATGTTGGTGAATACCATCGCCAGTCGGTGCATGGCTGGGGTCTCCGTCTGGGCCCGTCACTTTCCTTGCGTTGATTCCCAGGAAGAACGAGCTGACGTCTGCAGCGGTGACGGAGGGAACAGGTGTGCCCGAGGCTATCGGGGCAGGTGACGCCGAGCTACTGGCATTCTGCTCAGACCGAGCGTGGAAAGCATTGCGCGCATCAGGGAGGGTTGTGTTTTTGTCTGCTATCTTGCTCCACATCGTTTTGTATCCCGTGACGTTGTGTAGGCCTTGTCACAGGCGGTGGAGTCTGTATGGTCGGTTTGGGTCTCTAACTTGGTCCGGTACTGCCTCTTGGCTTCTCTAATGGCTTTGCAGAGGTCACATCTAGATCTCCTGTATATACCTGGGGTCATCCGACTTGAATGCTGTATATCCTGGTCTTCAGTAGGCAGTGGGTTTCCTGGTTCATCCAAGGTTACTGTTTGGGGAACGCTCGGATTGACTTCTTTGTTACACAGTCCTCCATGCACCTACAGCCTGACTCTGTCACAGTGACAGTGTACCCATCTAGGTTTTCAGCTGAGTACTTGAATATGGTCCAGTGCGCCGATTCCAAGCAGCCCCAGAGACCCTCTTCCACTGCCTCAGACCAGCACTGTACTACTTTCTGTGAAGGGTACCTCCCGTTTCAGCTTCTGCCTTGTAAGCTGCGAGGAGAAACACAGTGCTGTGCTCGGATTTTCCGAAGTGTGGCCAAGGGATGGAGCGGTGGGCGTCTCTGATGGCTGTGTAGCAGTGGCCCAGGATGTTTGGTTCCTCTGGTGGGGCAGGAGATGTGCTGCTGGCACTTTGGCATCACCCGCTTGAGGTTGGCTTGGTTGAAGTGGCCGGCCATGATTAGATTAATGATCAATCGGGGAACTCATATTCTATGAGGTCCGCCTGGCTGACCTTGTTGCAATCAGTACAGTCCTGCTGGAATTTTACAGGTTCCTATGTGATCCTCTCTGATACTTCTAAACTCCAGAGACTACAGTCCTAACCAATCCAGTCTCTCTCTTGGTATGTCAGTCATAGAGTCATACAGCAGGGAAACAGAACCTTTGGTCCAACCCATCTATGCCGACCAGACATCCTAAATTAATCTAGTCCTATTTGCCAGCATTTGGCCCATATCCCTCTAAACCCTTCCTATTCATGTCCCTATCCAGATGCCTTTTAAATGTTGTAATTATACCAGCCTCCACCACCTCCTCTGGCAGCTCATTCCATACATTACCACCCTCAGTGTGAAAAAGTTGCCCTTCAGCTCCCTTTTAAATCTTTCCCCTCTCACTATAAACCTATGCCCTCTAGTTTAGGACTCCCCTGCCCTGGAGAAAAGATTTTGACTATTCACCCTATCCATGTCCCTCATGATTTTATAAACTTCTATAGGGTCATCCCTCAGTCTCCGACACGCCAGGGAATATAGCCCCAGTCTATTCAGCTTCTGTCTCTAGCTCAAACCTTCCAATCCTGGCAACATCCTTGCAAATCTTTTCTGAACCCTTTCAAGATTAACAACTTCTTTTTTACAGCAGGAATCAGTCTGGTAAACCTTTGTTGCACTCCCTCCATCACCAGAACATCCCTCCTCAGATAAGGAGACCGAAACTGCACACAATACTCCAGCGTCTGGTCTCAAAAAGGCCCTGTACAATTGCAGCAAGACATCCCTGCTCCTGTACTCCAATCCTCTCACTATGAAGACCAACATCCCATCTACCTTCTTCACCACCTGCTGCACCTGCATGCTTGCTTTCAGTGGCTGGTGTACAGGGACACCCAGGTCTCAGTGCACCTCCCCATTCCTGATCTATCACCATTCTGATAATAATCTGCCTTCCTGTTTTTGCAACTAAACTGGGTAACCTCACATTTATCCACATTATACTTCACCTGAATGTGATTTCTCACTCCCTCAGCCTGTCGCTCATTTCACTCAATGGGTCGAGGAGTGGCAAATGGAGTTTAATTTAGATAAATGTGAGGTGCTGCATTTTGGAAAGGCAAATCAGGGCAGGACTTATACACTTAACGGTAAGGTGCTGTGGAGTGTTGCTGAACAAAGAGACCTTGGAGTGCAGGTTGATAGTTCCTTGAAAGTTGAGTCGCAGAAAGACAGGATAGTGAAGGCGGCATTTGGTACGCTTGCCTTTATTGGTCAGTGCATTGAGTATAGGAGTTGGGAGGTCATGTTGTGGCTGAACAGGACATTGTTTAGGCCACTATTGGAATACCTCATGCGATTCTGGCCTCCCTGCTATAGGAAGGATGTAATGAAACTTGAAAGGGTGCAGAAAAGATTTACAAGGATGTTGCCAGGATTGAAGGGTTTAAGCAATAGGGAGAAGCTGAATAGGCTGGGGCTATTTTCCCTGGAGTGTTGGATGCTGGGGGTGACCTTATTGAGGTTTATAAAATCATGAGGGGCATGGATAGGGTAGATAGACAAGGTCTTTTTCTGGGGTTGGGGAGACCAAAACTAGAGGGGCATTGGTTTAATGTGAGAGGGAAAAGATTTAAAAGGGACCAAAGAGACAACTTTTTCACACAGAGGGTGGTGTGCGTATGGAATGAGCTGCCAGAGGAAGTGGTGGAGGCTGGTACAATTACAACATTTAAAAGGCACCTGGATGGGTATATGAATAGGAAAGGTTTAGAGGGATGTGGGCCAAATGCTGACAAATGGGACTAGATTTATCTAGGATATCTGGTCAGCATGGACGAGTAGGACCGAAAGGTCTGTTTCCATACTGTATGACTCTATAACAGCTAAGGTGAACCAATAGCTGCAGTTTCCAAAAGGCATTTGATAAGATGCCACATCAAAGGTTCCTGCACAAAATAAAAGCTCACGGTGCGGCAGTAACATATTAACCTGGATAAAGAATTGGTTAATTAACGGGGAGCAGCGAGAAAGGATAATCGGGTCATATTCAGTTTGGAAAGCTCTAACTGGTGGAGTGTGAAATGGATCAGAGCTGGGGATTCAACTATCTATAATCTGTCAATGTTGTGGAGGAAGCGTTTTATGATACAACAGCAAACTTTTTGATTTCACCAAGACTGGTAGGAAAATAAATTATCAAGATGAGATGTTGAGTCTGCAAAGGGATACAGGCAGGTGAAGTGAGTGAGTAACAATTTTTCAGATAGGATATCATATGGAAAAAATGCGAAGTTGTCCACTTTGGCAGAAAAAAGAATAGAAGAGCAGGAGACCATTTAAATGCAGAAAAACTGTGTTGAACATCGGAATCACAAAAAAAATGGTATGCAGGTACAGCAAGTGATTAGGAAGGCTAATGCAATGTTAGGGATTATAACAAGGAAATATTAAAATAGCATCTTCTTGCTGCAACTGTACGTGACCACGATGGAACTAAGTCTAGAGTTTAGTTTCCGTTTCTTTATTTAAAAGAAAATATAAATGCAGTTTAATAAGAACAATTCAGAGGAGGTTCACTTGACTCAGTCCTGGGGTAAGGGGTGTTATCCAATGAGAATAGATTATATAGGCTGAAATTATATCTGTTAGCATTTAGAAATATGAAAGATGATCCTATTGAAAATTCTGAGGGGATTTGAGGGGGTCTGTAGGGCAATGTTTGCTTGGCTGTGAAAGATTAGAACAACGTGACACAGTTTAAGAATAAGAGACATGTTACATATAGCCTCCCTATCAGACACTGTCTGATTTCTAGGGGTAATACATGCTTTCCTTTGTACTGCTAGCAGATGCCATGAAGGTTATGAAGTTAGATTGCACTTAAAAAAGCTCTGCCTTTCACCAAACCATTGTACATACCGGGAGGGGTTTGCGGGGTAGCGTTGATGAGGTGGGGAGAGGGAATGAGGTAGGGGTGGGGGCTGGGGATGTGGTAAGGGGGTGGGGACAAGGTGGTGAGTGGGGATGAGGGTGTAGCCGGGAGCGGGGGCGGTGGAAGGTTGCTGACGTGCCATATTCGTCCAGAGACCGGAGACAGTGTCTGGGTTGAAGTAATATAAAGGAGTGATCCTCGAATTGATAGGCAATAGCACAATCAGTCCTGCATGCACAGACAAATTAAACAAAGAATGAGGCACAATATGGCAGAACGACACAATAATTTTACACCTCTCCGTAATGAGTGAAATAATCCAAGCTCCAGTGGTAAACTAACTTTATTATCCAATATTTACAAACTTCTGTTGATATCAAAATACTTTTTTTCACGGCTTATTCAACGTGGTTGGAAATCACATGGAACCAGATCCGCCTGACGAAGGAGCAGCTTGTGTTTTTAAATAAACCTGTTGGACTATAACCTGGTGTCATGTGATTTCTGACCTTGTCCACCCCAGTCCAACACCGACACCTCCACATCTTATTCAACATGGAGTTTGCATCATAAGGATCAAACGAGAACGGAGTGGGGGTCCAATGGTGATACCAATGGGCCAGTATCCCTAAGGGACCAGCCTAATGGCCATGGAAGAGCAGGTCAAACCTCAAACATCAATTCAGTTAGATGCGCCTAGAATTGAAAACTTTTCTTGCAGATGCTGATCATGAAACTATCACTGATTTTTGTAAAAGCCCTTCTAATTCACTCATGTCCTTTAGGCCATCCTGCCTACATGTGCGAAGGAAGTCTGGAGCAAGATGCAGTGGTTTTTAATCAAGGCTCATCCTGACCAGCTCCGTGATGCGGGAATCTGTGCTGTACCGTCTGTTCCCCCGGACGCAGGCCAAGACAAATATCGAATGCGCCTGAAGGACCATCAACTCGGTGAACGATGTTCTTTGATCTTCCTGAGACCAGCTGGTCTTCCAGTGTAAAGAGTTGACCTTGGCTGAGTGTTGCAGACTGGCACATTCCAAGATCCAGGACTATGTGCTGAGGGATGTGCTAAAGCTTGGGGCAGCTGTTGCCAAGGGGTAGTGGGTAAAGACCACCATCTGAGGTCTTTTGGTCACAGTATGCTGAGGGGTTGGGAACTGCAACAGACCTCCCTGCTCCACAGAGAATGTACATTGTTAATCCAGATTACTGAAAACGTACTCAGGCACCTCAGAGTAAGACATTGCTGTATTATTTATTCATTCATATTTATTTATATATATCTCTAATATAGCTTTTGCAATTTCCGATTTGTATTGTTTCTTCACTTAGATGGTATAATTGACATGCAATGCATTTCATAAATATTTAGTTCCATTACAATCATATCAAGTTGGATTTTCTTGTGAATTCTATATTGGTCAAGTTGAACAGTTCTGCATTCCGTTTTAACAAATTTTAAGAATAAGACAGCTTTTAGAAACTTTTTTAAAATCCAGACACTAACTTTTTAAAAAAAAATCATTCGTGAAATGTGGGTGTCGCCGTCTGGGTCAGCATTTCTTGCCCATCCCTAGTTGCCCCTTGAGAAGGTGGTGTTGAGCTGCCTTCTTGAACCGCTGCAGTCCATGTGTTGTCAATAGACGCACAGTGCTGTACAGGAAAGAGTTCCACAATTTTGATCCATTGACAGTGAAGGAACAGAGATATATTTCCAAGTCATGGTGGTGTGTGTCTTGCAGGGGAACTTGGAGGTGGTGGTGTTCCCATGTGTCTGCTGCCCTTGTCCTTCTAGATGGAAGTGGTCGTGGGTTTGGAAGGGGCTGTTGAGAATCTTTCTGCAGTGCATCTTGTAGATAGTATACGCTGCTGCTACTGAGCGGCGGTGGTGGAGGGAATGGATGCTTGTGGATGTGGTACCAATCGAGCGGGCTGCTTTGTCCTGGATGGTGTCAAGTTTCTTGAGTGTTGTTGGGGCCGTACTCATGCAGGCAAGTGGGCCTTGTAGAGGATGGACAGGCTCTGGGGAGTCAGGAGGTAAGTTACTTGGTTTGGGATTCCTATCTTCTGACTCACTCTTCTATCCACTGTGTTTATATTGCATAGCTAATTCAGCTTCTGGTCAATGGGAACACCAGGATGTTGATAGTGGGGCAACATAATTGAATGTCAGACTCAGCATGGTTGACTCTCAAATACCTCTGAAATTACCTGGTAAGATACTTAATTGAAGAGCAATTAGAGATGGTCAATAAATGATATTTAAATTCCATGAAAAAATAAAGAAATAAAAGTATTTCAGTGTTGAGCTTGACCTTTCAATCATAAACTCATGGGTAACAGTCAAAAGTCAACAATGCCTGGTTTTCTGAGACAATGTTATTAGCAAGTTAACAAACATCCAGGTCATCCTAAACATAGTCAACCTTCCACCTCAAAGAAACATCTTTTATTGCTCTATTATACTGCACAGCAATTTATAAATAGAAATACATCACTTTATTTAAATAAAAGAAATTCAAGCGAGACATTGGGTGAAGACTGAAGCAGCATAAAATAGTATTAAACCTTCACAGTGCCTCCCCCTCCTGGGCGGGCTGGTCCACTGGCCTGTTTGTTATGGATTGGTTGATTGTCTCCATATGTTTGGGATGGATTGGTCCATTGTCTCCATGTGGATGTTTGATATGGATTGGTCCATTGTCTACATGGGGATGTTTGGGATGGATTGGTCCATTGTCTCCATGGGATGTTTGGG
>NC_063341.1:3736479-3736680 GCF_021869965.1 Rhincodon typus
TCCATAGGGATGTTTGATATGGATTGGTGCATTGTCTCCATGTGGGTGTTTGGGATGGATTGGTCCATTGTCTCCATAGGGATGTTTGGGATGGATTGGTCCATTGTCTCCATGGGGATGTTTGATATGGATTGGTCCACTGTCTCCATGTGGATGTTTGGGATGGATTGGTCCATTGTCTCCATAGGGATGTTTGGGATG
>NC_063341.1:3736690-3736969 GCF_021869965.1 Rhincodon typus
TTGTCTCCATAGGGATGTTTGGGATGGATTGGTCCATTGTCTCCATGTGGGTGTTTGATATGGATTGATCCATTCTCTCCATGGGGATGTTTGGGATGGATTGCTCCATTGTCTCCATGTGGGTGTTTGATATGGATTGATCCATTCTCTCCATGGGGATGTTTGGGATGGGTTGGTCCATTGTCTCCATGGGGATGCTTGGGATGGATTGGTCCATTGTCTCCATGTGGGGGTTTGATATGGATTGGTCCATTGTCTCCATGGGGATGTTTGGGATGG
>NC_063341.1:3736979-3758042 GCF_021869965.1 Rhincodon typus
ATTGTCTCCATGGGGATGTTTGGGATGGATTGGTCCATTGTCTCCATAGGGATGTTTGATATGGATTGGTGCATTGTCTCCATGTGGGTGTTTGGGCGTGGAGTGGTCCATTGAGTCTGTGGGGGTGTTTGGTTATGGATTGGTTTATTGTCTCTCTCTATGTATAAATGTATGGTTGTGAATGGAGTTTTGAGGGAAAAAATGAAAAGAAGGTATATTTGCAACCTATTGCATATGAAATGCAACACATTCAATGATCAAAGTGATATGTAAAGACAAAAATGACAGGTGGTGTGTCGTTTCTAAATTGGTGTCACAAACCTCTAGATTTCACCCAGGGCTGCGATGAACTTGTTATAGAATGGTTAGTTCTAACATCACTGGGAGCCAGAAGAACAGGACCAAAAGATCCCTGTAAAGGCCAAGAAAGGTACTGAAGCTTCCAACTGAAAGCTGAGAACACAAGATTTCACATTTTAAGATGTTTACTGTAACAAACAAATTAAAGGCACAATTGACCGAACACTATTTTGATGTATTTACAGAATAGAACTTTTAACACAACTGAAAACACATTTCACAATTACATGCTACACATTTAATTCTCCCAGAATGAGTCCAAAATTATTGTGAGTTTCTGATGGTTTAGTTGTGTTCTTTCCCTTTCTCAGCCTGGGGTAATTGCTGACCACAGATCTGTTCTTCATGGTGAGAGTATTACTGAAGAACCTTCCTATAGCACATGTTCAGTGAGTCAATCAGCTTCATTTTACTTCCTTGTGAATTCAATCCAAACATGAGCTTCCAACACGGTACTGCAGGAGACTTTTGACCTCCAGCTGACCTTGACTTTCTTCAATCCCAGCAGAAGAACCAGTCTGTGATATCATAGGCAAGGCAGCAACCTGATATCACAACGTCTTCCTCTGTAGCCCGTCCATCTCACAGTCTTTCATCCTGGCAATGTGAATCACGCTAACCATGTATCGAAATAGAGATGCTCGCTCATTATCCTCAAGAGCTCCACTCTCATCCATCTAGGAACTAGATTGACAATTTAAAGTATAGTTATATGCGACCCAACATTCCCAACACTTTTCTGGGATATTTGCAGACTCCCAGACTATCCACTATCAATGTACAGGTCAGTATCTCTCAAGTGTAAACACCCTTGCACTGTTTTCCCAGTGAAACAATCTGCTGCCCCCTTCAATCTTGAACAATTAAACCTTGTTGTCAGGCAGACTTCAGCAATGCCACCCAATTCCCTTCATTTTATGCAGGGTTTGTAGACAGTCCCAAAATATTAACCTCTTCTTGCAAACAGCACATTCATATCAGTGATGGTGCTTAATTCAATTAACAGCGAATAGATTGGAAGTTCAATGATATTTCACAGGAAAATTGAATAATTTCAAAGGCATTCCACAGAGAATGCGGAATTAATTAACAATCTGAGCCTAATAAAATGTGATCAAACTAGAAATGAGATAAAATTTTTGGGGGGTTGGGAGGTGGTGATCTTAGAAATCACAAATCCTGCTAGGGCAAAAAGAATGGGATCTTACTGGGTCAAATATAAGAAAATGTGGCAATGTTTTAAACAGGGAGTCAGAGAACAAAGAAAGAGGTACAGAAGACGATGAGGCCCAATAATGTTTTTCAGTATCACAGTTACAAGAAGGCAGACAGAGGAGAGATTAACACTATAAAACTGATAGAAATGTGTTTGAAACTGGGGGGCACAAGATAGTTCATAGTTTTCAATAGGAACAACTTTCCCCTTGTCAGGGATAGGAAAGTTAATGATCCAAATGAGACAGAAGATCTAGATAGGCCAAAGGGGCTCATAATCCCATGGGTGTATGGCAATGGTACGAACAGCAGTAGGATTGGCTAGTGGCTAGATGTCTGTTTTGTCAGATGACCTAATTATAAATGCTGGGCTGTGCTCCAATGGGGAGCAGGATTCCTGTTGGAAATCTTTACGCAGTTGCGAATGTGGACTGGTGGCTTTTTTTGATTGACAGTTTCTGAATCTTCTAAGAATTTGATCTCTCTCTGAGTTTTTTTAATGCTTGTGTGTTTATTTGGACAGGATTAAAGTTTTTTTTCAATAGGATTTTGGCTATGTTTGATTAACAGTCGAGTTAGATTGTAAGTGATAATCTTTTTTAGTGGGAATGTTGATTGTCTGATTTTTTAAAAAAATAAATTCTACAAGTATCTCAAAGATGTGCCAGAATTTATTATCTGGCTGAGGAGTTCTTTATCAAGTGTGTGACTGAGCATGGAGAATGGCTAGGGAAGGGTGTTGGGAGACATAAGAAAGACATAGAAGGGGCAGGGAGGTATATGAGGGGGAATGGAGAGGCTTGGGAGATATCTAGGTGCATGGGAGTCGTATGGGAACATGAAGTAAGGTGTTAGAGTACCTACCAACTGTGAACAGAATGGGGCTGAAAGGAATAAATGGAGGTGGGTCTTCTATCTCATTTACTCGACTCTGTTGCTGTATTCTTCAGATATTGTGGACTGATCTCCATCTCTCCTGCTGTCCTCCTCCAAACAAGGGTAGTGTTGGTGATCTGCTGCAGATTTAGATGGGCTCGGTACAATTCCTAACTCACACTACCAAAGATCTGGCCCTCTATTTTTGGGGATGCTGTTGAAAGGATAAGGAATTGGCCAGGATACTGGGGGGGAAACATCTTGGACTCACGCTGAAGAGAATATTGCGGTGTTCCTGGAACACCATACAAACTCAGAAATGGGTCAAAGACCAAATCTTCAGGATCCGAAATGCGCCCAGTCTACCGCAAAGGACCCCAGAAAGGTAAAGTATTGTAAAAATGTCAACAACAGATTAAAGGATTTCACGCTGTGACCAGGCTGTGGCTCAGTGAGTGGGATTTTCCACTAAAAGTATGCTGTTCTTAGTCCAAAAGGATGCCCTGACTATTTTCCCTGGAGCGTCGGAGGCTGAGGGGTGACCTTATAGAGGTTTATAAAATCATGAGGGGCATGGATAGGGTGAATAGCCAAGGTCTTTTTCCTAGGGTTAGGGAGTCCAAGCTTAGAGGACATAGGTTTAAGGCGAGAGGGGAAAGATATAAAAGGGACCTAAGGGGCGACTTTTTCGCACAGAGGGTGGTGCGTGTATGGAACGAGCTGCCAGAGGAACAGGAAGGTACAATTACAACATTTAAAAGGCATCTAGATGGGTACATGAATAGGAAGGGTCTGGAGGGATACGGGCCATACGCAGGCAAATGGGTCTAGATTTATTTAGGATATCTGGTCGGCATGGACGAGTTGTTTCAATGCTATACATCTCCATGACTCTTCGACATAACTGAGCAATGTCATGTGTGAGATTCAGTGGCAGGGCAATGCAAGGTACATAACAGATATGTCCCAGTGATTGTTGACTGAATCAAATATTTTCCTTTGGATGTTCATAATTACTAGAGTGGAGACTGCACTCAGCTAGTTTGTCCTTATAAATCCCCAAAAAACAATGCGTCTACTGTTAGATGTGATATTTTGATTAGGCAGTAACTTACTAAACAATTTTGAAAACTGAACAATTCTAATACCTACACTTACAACTGATTTAAGATAATCAGCCAAGCTTGTAATGTGGTTTATTTCTGCTTGGTTGAAGTGACATATATTCACACACAGGAACCTGTTTTTTGGAAACTAAAGGAATACGTTTCACACACTCACAGAATAGTCACTGTGCACAGGGAGGCCATTCCGCCCATCCTGTCTGGGCCGGCTCTCCGAATGAGCAATTCACTGAGTGTCATTCTCCTGCCTTCTCCCTGTCACCCTGTACATTGTTCCTTTTCAAATAACAGTCTCATTCCCTTCGGAATGTTTCAATTGAAGCTGCCTCCATCACACTCTCAGGCAGTGCATCCCACACCTTAACCACTCGCTGGCTGAAAATGATTTTCTCCATCTCACTTTTGCTTCCTTTACCAATTGCTTTCAATCTGTGGTCTCTCACTCTCAATCCTTTCATGAGTGGGAACATTTCCTCCCTATTGACTCTGTCACTTCCTCGATCAAATCTTCTCTCAGGCCTTCTCTTCTCCAGGGGAGCTAGTCCCAACTTCTCCAATCTGTCTTCATAACTGGAATTCCTCATTTCTGAAGCTACTGTCACAAAGCTCTTCTGCACTTTCTTCAATGCCTTCACATCCTCCTTAAAATGTGGTGTCCAGAACTGGGCACAATACTTCAGTTGAGGCTGAATGTGTATCTTACATGGGTTTAGCATCGCTCCTTTGCTCCTGTACCTTATGCCTCTGTTAATAAAACCTAGAATACAGTATGCTTAATGAACTACTCCCTCATTCTTATGGACCATGTCCCTTTTGGCCCTGTTTAACCTTCAGAATTGGCTCTTCATTTTCTGTTCAAGCCTTGTGCGTTTTTTTTTTGAACTGCCCAGTAGTTTGGGGAGAATATTGTTCCCATTCTATCGCCATGGCAATGCCTCAAACAGAGTTGGCTTGTCAATGTGCCTTTTCCTTTCCGGTGTATAAATTGTTGTGATGGTTTGGGACTGCTCCCGATGAGGGCAAGATTTAAAGTTTTGGCGGCCCGGTCCCTCTGTCTGGCGAGATTGAGAATATTTAAATGAATAATTATCGCGCCATAATAGCAGTCTTGTTAGATCAATCTTTACCTTTGCCACAGAACAAGTTTGTTCATCACTCCCACAGACTTGTCACAAATCTTGATTGGATTCAGTCAGGGAACAGAGATTGAATGTGTCATCGACAGGGGCTTCATTCTGTCTAACTGCTTCTCTTTGGTGGGTCCCGTTTCCACTTTCTAACCAATGTGCCTTTCTCAATTTGTGACCATTCATCAGAAAGCGATAGAACCATCAGCTTCAATAAAAAGACAGGCGTCCTTGTCGGAGATCATCAGTCATCCGCAGCCTAGGTTTTCAGAGCAACCGCCTTGTTAAAGCCCACACTCCAGGGCATTGTACAGCAAAAGGCACCGTGCCAACTGTAGGCTCTGACCAACAGACTGCGGCTTATATCAGTGGACGACTAATGCATGACGAAACATAGTTCTCTTAACTCTGTGGGATGACACCAGAATTGTTGGTGTAGTTGACAGTGAAGAAGGTTATCGAAGGTTACAACAAGATCTTGGTCAATTGGCCAATGGTCCAAGTAATGGCAGACGAAATTTAATTCAGATAAGTGCGAGGTGTTGCATTCTGGTAAAGCAAACAAGGACGGGATTTATACAATTAATGGTGGTGCCGGGGGAGGGGGAGCTCTCGACATTGTTGTAGATCAAAGAGACCTAGGGGTTCAGGTACATAGTTCCTTGAAAGGCGTCACAGGTAGACACGGTGGTGAAGAAGGCGTTTAGCACGCTTGCCCTAATTGCTCAGAGCATTGAGTAGAGGAGCTGGGACGTCACATTGAGGTTGTACAGGACTTTGGTGAGGCCTCTTCTGAAGTATTGTGTACCGTCTTGGTTGCCCTGCTATAGGAAAGATATTATCAAATTGGAGGGGGTTCAGAAAAGATTTACCAGGATGTTACTGGGCCTGCAGGGTTTGAGTTATAGGGAGAGGCTGGATAAGCTGGGACATTTTTTCACTGGAGCGTAGGAGGTTGAGGGGGGTGACCTGATAGCGGTTTATGAGGTGCATAGATAAGGTGAACGGCAAAGGTCTTTTCCCCAGGGTAGGGGAGTTCAAAACTAGAGGGCATAATTTTAAAGTGAGAGGAGAAAGATTTAAAAGGGACCTGAAGGGCAATATTTCCACACAGAGGGTGGCTCGTTCGTGGAATGAGTTGCCAGAGGAAGTGTTGGATGCAGGTACAGATAAAACATTTGGATAAGTACATGAATAAGAAATTTTTGGAGGGATCCGGACCAGGAGCAAGCAGGTGGGACTAGTTTAGTTTGGGATTATGGTCGGCATGGACTGGTTGGACCGAAGGGTCTGTTTCCGTGATGTAGGACTCTGTGATGTGGAAGTATAACTCCTTTCCACTAATGAATGACCACGCTGGAAGACAAGGCTGTGGCAGGTTCCAATATGGCATGCACCATAGGTGTGCTCCTCAAGATAATAAAACGGTAAGTTGTGGGAGCAGAATTGGGCATTTGGTTCATTGGTCTGCTCCATCATTCAATCATGGCTGATGTGTTTCTCAACCTCATTCTCCTGCCCTCTCCCCTTACCAACCAAGAACCTATCTCTGTCTTAAGTACACTCAATGACTTGACCTCTGCAGCAATGAGTTTGACAGATTAACCACCTTCTGGCTGAAGATATTCCTCCTCATCTAGGTTCTAAAGGGCCGTCTGAGGCTGTGCGCTCTCTCTTACCAGTGGAAACATCTACTCCATGTCCACGCAATCCAGGCCTCTCAGTATTCTGTAAGTTTCAATCAGAAACCCCCCTCATCATTCTAAACTCCATTATAGTACGGACCCATGGTCCGTTGGCACCAGTAGGCTAGTGGCACCAGAGCGCCCTATAGTTAATCAGCGCCACCAACCTCAGAATGATGTGGGAGCCACTGTGACTGTAGGTGGCATGGCATTGGGATTAGGTGCCGGTCCACAGTGCAGCCTCCAGCATGCGGGCAAGTGTTCAGAGCCTGGAACATGGGTACGCAATGCCAAAAGCATTAACATCACTGGAGCTAATCACTGAGAAGAGAGAAATGGCTGCTGCTGGAGAGGCACGGTGGGTCCAACATCCATTACCTTAGCCCCAGCGAGGAGAGGATCCTTGCCTTGGCAATGGAGATGGAGAGGATGGAGACCATCCATGCGGCGATGCCGAGATTTCCATAATCTGGCAACCAACTAGGAATCGTTTTTAGGCGCTGTGCCATTCTCCCATTCCTGCCACTGTGAGCACACTGCTAACACCTGCCCCTAACTCACAACTCGTTCTCTCCCCTGTCTTTGCAAGTGCCAGTGGGATTTGCAGAGTCGTCGCTCTGAAGAGGGCAGCAAACTTCCTCCTGCATTCTCTGAGGATGAAGTGATAGATGGTATGAGAGCTGACAAGGCTGTCCCCACCTCCCCTCCCCTGCCCCGCACTCTCTCCCCTCCAGCCCAGCTAGGGACCGCACAGTGGGCACGTTAGCCAGAGTGCAGAGGCAGCAGCTTTTTCTTTTCATCTCAGCTCTGCCGCACCTCCGCAGTTGGCTGGAGAAGAGACGTCACTGGCATTCAAACGCACGCAAAGGACTGCGCAGACTGGGCACTCGCCCAGCTCTAGGCCGAGCAGGGTCCCATGGGGCTGCCCAATGTCACTTCACCCAAATGCTACAAGTAGGCACAGGAGAAGGTTTGTCGGAGGCACTGGATGGATTGCCCTGAAGCCTGGGTGTCTCCACCAACACCCTGCTGCCTCTGGCAATAAGACCATCGGGTTGACTCCATAGACAAATTGGCAGCTGGTAGGGACCCAGGTTCAACACACTTAGCGTCTGCCCAGACCTGCACTCCAATGCTGTACCAATTGGTACTCAGTGCCAACTGTGAGGTAACGGTGGAACAAAGGATCTGGACCCTACTCGAGGTGCCCTTCTTCATAAAATGGTGCCAGGAGGCATCATATGGCATTCTGACCTTCGGTCCCAGGCTGAGCCTGGCACCATAACCCCTCCCTCGACCGCATGGCATTCCACAGGACACGGTGGCTCTCCCACGTCCTCACCGCCTCATGAAGGTTACCCCCAAGGCCTGGAGGAGTCACCTCCACATCTGATGGAGGTTGATGCTGGTTCCTCATCCCTCATCCTTTAGTGTAGCAGGCACAGGGACAACCTGGATGCATTGGGGAGGCTTCCAATGAATCTCTGTGAGGGCAGTATCAGAAAGAAAGAAGGCTCCTCAGCTATGTGCTCGTTCAGCAAGTGTGTTGAAACAGCGAGTGCTGGGATGCGGAGGTCACAGACCAGGAGGCCAGGGGAGTGCTTCCACGTGGCCATCTGGGTGAAGCACATACAGTGTGTTGGCTGCACAAGCTGTGGGCATGTGCAGGTGTAGCGTTGGCAATGCCTCACTCTCTCGCCAACCATGACATGCTTTGTGCCTGCACCAAACCACAAGGCAAAAAAAAACACGTGAGAACCACGCGCTTTTTAGTCCTGAATGGGCCAGGAGAACACCGCAAAGCAGCTTCATGCAGGGATGATGTTTGCATTGCAGAAGCTGTAGAATGAGTGTGGGCTAAGAGAGGAAGCCAGGAGCTCTGAGATGCAGCCTGACCCAGTTCATAAACTGGGTGCCTGTACCTGTGAGCAGAGAGTCCTGGCAGCAGCATCAGCCTGATAGGTGCCAGTGTGCACCAACATGCAACATTGAGGTAGAGAACTGGATTGTAATTGGGGTTAAAAATGTACTATGAGGCTGGTCATTGTGTGATACCACCCTCCGTGGATGTGGGGGTGCAGCTGGTCACAGAGTGCCGCCCTGACCTGTAGGCAACTGGACAGAGGCCCCGAGTGAAGCAATATCTCCAGGTAATCATTCAGAACTTCACCTCCGCATTCCTCACTGCCTAGTTTCTAACTGGTAGCTCTGGAAGAATCGGGAAACTGAAGTTATTGAGGAGAGATGAAGTAATAATGTGATGTTAATATTTGATAACAAGCCTCTCGCCAGTCAATGGTGAATGTGCCATCCACTGTTGGATGCAGAATTGGGCCTTTCTCAATGTTGAAAATCTCATTTCTTCCAACCTGACCATATTGTTCGGAGTGTTTCCCTATCGCTGGTGTCTCTCAGGGGTTGTATTTTCACATGGTTTCCACTGGTTCTAGATTTGCAGCATCGAGAAAGTTTCACAAAATTGTCTTGTACAGTTGTAGGATCATAGAGCTGTACAGAGTGGAAACAGACACTTCGGTCAAACCCATTCATGCTGACCAGGTATCCTGAATAAATTTAGTTCCATTTGCCAACATTTGTCCCATATCCATCTAAACACTTTCTAGTCATATACCCATCCAGCTGCCTTTTAAATGCTGTAATTGTACCCGTCTCCACCACCTCCTCTGGCAGCTCATTCCATACACGCACTGCCGTCAGCATGAAAACATTTCCCCGTAGGTCCCTTTTAAATCTTTCCCCTCTCACCGTAAACCTATGCCCTCTAGTTTTATTCCAAAAGTGACCTAACCAATGTCCTGCACAGCCGCAACATGACCTCCCAATTCCTAAACTCAATGCACTGACCAAAGATGACCCTCTTCCCTAGCCTGTCTACCTGTGACTCCACATTCGAGGAACTATGAAGCTGAACTCCAAGGTCTCTTTGTTCAGCAACACTCCCCAGGACCCTACCGTTAAGTGTGTAAGTCCTGCCCTGGTTTGCCTTTCCAAAAGGCAGCACCTCACACTTATCTAAATTAAACTCCATCTGCCATTCCTTGGCCAATCTGATCAAGGGCCCTTTGTACTCTCAGATAACCTTCTTCCTCACTGTCCTCTACACCACCAACTTTGGTCTCACCTGGAAACCCTTGGTGAGTATGTCTGCCCTTATAAGTGGCGAATATTGTGCAAATGATTTCTATCATGCTGGTGATTCCTACAGGCATTAAAACCTAGCCAGGTAAAAAAAAAAATGGACTAAAAAGAATTCAGATCTCAGTTTTACAGAAAAAGGTGTGAGTTGATTTTTCAATTCTTCGCCCAATAATTGATCATCGCCTGCTCTTAGAGTAGCTCAGCTCTTTGGGTCTGTGCCTAACTCATCCCCACCACTTATTAATAGATTCTGGTTTATGACAGACAGTTGAATTTTAATGATGAATGATTCTTACGTCAAGATTTTAACACGTGGGATATTTTATTGCTGCAACATTTTGGTCATTAACTATCCTAATGATCTCCTTCTGTTGATGCACATTCTACCTAGACAAAATGATGCTGCATTCATATATCACCTTTAACTACGTTAGGCTGTCACATTGCTCTTCACTGCTGATGAATTGCTTTAATTGCTCAAGTTGGTGGTGTAGAGGACAGTGAGGAAGAAGGTTATCTGAGAGTACAATGGGCCCTTGATCAGATTGGCCAAGGAATGGCAGATGGAGTTTAATTTAGATAAATGTGAGGTGCTGCCTTTTGGAGAAGTAAGTATGGTACCTAATTGTTGCTTCTGTCACCAGAAATAAGGGTTTTTCTTTTACTTTTTTATTGGAGGTAGACGTTGCTGGCAAGGCCAACTCTTGTCACCCATCCCTAATGCCCTTAAACTGATTGGGTCGCTGGGCCATTTCAGAGGGCAGTTGAGATTCAACCACATTGCTGTAGGACTGGAGTCACATGTAGGTCAGACCAGGTAAGGATGACAGATTACCTTCCTTGAAGGGCGTTAGTGAACATGATGGGTTTACAGAATGCCCACTGGTTACCATCACTAAGATTAAATTTTGATTGCAGATTTATTAGCTAAATTTAAAATTTTAAATTCCACCAGCTACTGCCACTGTCGGAATTGAACCCATGTCCCCAGAGCAATCACCTGAATCTCTGGATTTACAACCCACTACATTATCACTGCACTACATCTTCTGCCATGTGTGATGATACTGCGGCTCTAATAGGTGTATTTTCTCCTGGTTTTTTTTGAAGAGAGGTTTTAAAGCAGAGGCACCGAGCTGTCTATTGAAAACCGATAAAGTAAACAGCTTGTGAAGCCTTGGGTATTTTTTTAAAGTTGGAACAATAGAAGCAGCCTGAATGGGTGGGGTCAAGCTCCCACAGAGCCAGGCTTTTTAATTTTAGTTTTTCAGTAGCAGTTGTTGGGTTTTGATTCTGGATTTGGAAGTTGCAATATATCTCTCCTCGCTATTCTCTCTCTCAGAGTTTTCTCTTGATGTTCTTCCCTCCAGGAATGGAGCATTGCCTGTGAGACAATCTAGTTTTCTGAACCTGCCTTTGCCAAGGGTGTGTTTCTGGGATGTTACTATATGGGAACAGTTAGTGTTCAGCAGTAAGAGAATCTATTATTCTGTTAGGCCTTCCCATAGAGTTAAGTTATCCCAATTTCTTACTTCTTTTATTGTATTTTAACTGTAGTGTATGAATAAAATGTGTTTTGCTTCAAATCTGGTAGTTTGACCAATCAAATTGCATCTGGAACACAAAACCTTATACTTACCTTCTACTCATTTTAAAGTTAGGTTCTAGACTATCTACTGAATATATTTTGAGGTGTTTTGGTCTGGTCATGTTCATGTGATAATTGCTGCATCAATTCGCTGAAAGATGTTGATTGGGATCACTCTTTAAATAGCAACATGGAAGAATCTAAGTGTCCCCATACACCAGTCATTGAGAGTAGGCAGGCAGGGGCAGCAAGCAATTAGGAACGGAATGGTATGTTGTTCTTCATTGCAGGAGGTTTTGAGTTCAGAAGTATGGATGTCTTACCTCACTTAGAGTATTGGGTGCAGTCTAGAGTATTGGATACAGTCTAGAGTATTGGGTACAGTCTAGAGTATTGGATACAGTCTAGAGTATTGGGTACAGTCTAGAGTATTGGATACAGTCTAGAGTATTGGGTGCAGTCTAGAGTATTGGATACAGTCTAGTGTATTGGGTGCAGTCTAGAGTATTGGGTGCAGTCTAGAGTATTGGGTGCAGTCCAAAGTATTGGATACAGTCTAGAGTATTGGGTGCAGTCCAGTTTGGAGTATTGGATACAGTCTAGAGTATTGGACACAGTTTGGAGTATTGGATACAGTCTAGAGTATTGGATACAGTTTGGAGTATTGGATACAGTCTAGAGTATTGGATACAGTTTGAAGTATTGGGTGCAGTCTAGAGTATTGGGTTCAGTCTAGAGTATTGGATACAGTCTAGAGTTTTGTGTGCAGTCTAGAGTATTGAGTGCAGTCTAGAGTATTGGGTGCAGTCCAGTTTGGAGTATTGGATACAGTCTAGAGTATTGGATACAGTGTAGAGTATTGGGTGCACTCCAGAGTATTGGATACAGTCTTGGTCTCTCTACCTAACTGAAGATGGGCCTGTCACAGAGAGAGTGCTGACGGTGCTCATTAGGCTAACACTGGGGATGGTAGGGCAGTCCTAGGAGGAGAGTTTGAGCCTGGATTCACTTGAGTTGAGAAGGATGAGAGGGGATCTGATGGCAACGTATAAAATTCCAACAGGGCTGGACAGTCCCGATGCAGGGAGGAGGTTTCCCCTGGTTGGGGAGTCCAGAACCAGGGGATACAGTCTCAGGGGGATACGGGGTAGACCATTTAGGACTGAGACGAGGAAACATTTCTTCACTCAGAGGGTGGTCAGCCTGTGGAATTCTCTGCCACAGAAGGCTGTGGAGTCCAAGACATTGAATATATTCAAGAAAGAGATTGAGATATTAAAGGCATTATGTGACATGGAGAGAAACTGGGAATATGGATCAACCACAGTAATATTGAATGGTGGGCCAGACTGAAAGAGCCAAAAGGCCTTCTATGAATTTTACATATTTATCTCAACAAGTCAAGACCTAAATTAAGAACCTAAGCCACTCAGTTGCATCAATTACTGCGAAGTCTTGACAAAGAAATGAACCTGGATGGAGCACTCGGCATCGATCTAGACACTGGAAAGACAGCGGCAGAAACAGCTCTATCTACCCTGCTCCATCCTCCTTACTGACATCTGGGGGCTAGTGCCAAATTCGGGAGAGCTGTCTCACAGACTAGTCAAGTTACAGCCTGACACAGTCATACTCACAGTATCAGACCTTACAGGCAATGTCCCAGACACCACCATCACCATCCCTGGGTATGTCCTGTCCCACCAGAAGGGCAGACCCAACAGAGCTGGCAGCACAGTGGGATACAGTCAGGAGGGAGTTACCCTGGGAGTCCTCAACATTGACTCCGGACCCCATGAAGTCACATCACACCAGGTTAAAAATGGGCGAGGAAACCTCCTGCTGATTACCACGTACCGTCCTCCCTCGGCTGATGGATCAGTCTGTCCCCCAGGTTGAACAGCACTCGGAGGAAGTACTGAGGGTGGTGAGGGCACAGAATGTACTCTGGGTGGGGGATTTCAATGTCCACCACTGAGAGTGGCTCGGCAGCAGCACGACTGATCGAGCTGGTCGGGTCCTAAAGGACATAGCTGCTAGACTGGGTCTGCGGCAGGTGGTGAAGGAACCAACAACAGGGAGAAAAGCAAACCTGACCTCATTCTTAACAATCTGCCGGCTGCAGTTGCATCTGTCCATGACAGTATTGGTAAGAGTGACCTTGTGGAGACAAAGTCTAACCTTCACATTGAGAATAACCTCTATCATGTTGTGTGGCACTATTACTGTGCTAAATGGGACAGACTTCACACAGATCTAGTAACTCAAGACTGGGCATCCATGAGGTGCTGTGGGCCATCAACAGCAGCAGAATTGTACTCCAGCACAATCTGTAACCTCATGGCCTGGCATATTCCCCGCTCAACCATTACCATCAAGCCAGGGGATCAACCCTGGTTCAATGGAGAGTGCAGGAGGGCATGCCAGGAGCAGCACCAGGCATACCTAAAAATGAGTTGTCAACCTGGTGAAGCCACCAAACAGGACTACTTGCACACCAAACAGCGAAAGCAGCGAGTGATAGACAGAGCTAAGCGATCCCACAACCAACGGATCAGATCGAAGCTCTGCAATCCTGCCACATCCAGTTGCGAATGGTGGTGGACAATTAAACAACTCACTGGAGGAGGAGGCTCCACAAATATCCCCATCCTCAATGATGGAAGACCCAGCACATCAGAGCAAAAGATAAGGCTGAAGCATTCGCAGCAATCTTCAGCCAGAAGTGCCGAGTGGATGATCCATCTCGGCCTCCTCCAGTGGTCCCCAAAATTACAAATATCAGTTTTCAGCCAATTACATTAATTCCATGTGATATCAAGAAATGACTGGATACTGAAAAGGCTATAGGTACTGACAACATTCCGGCAATAATACTGAAGACTTGTGCTTTATAACTTGCCGCTCCCCTAGCCAAGCTGTTCCAGTCTAGTTACAACACTGGTATTTGCCCGACAATGTCGAAAATTGCCCAGGTATGTCCTGTACATAAAAAGCAGGACAAATCCAACCCGGCCAATTCCCACCCCATCAGTCTCCTCTCAATCATCAGTAAAGCGATGGAAGGTGTCATCGACAGTGCTATCAAGCAGAATCTGCTCAGCAATATCCTGCTCAGTGACGCCCAGTTTGGGTTCCTCCAGGGCCACTCAGCTTCTGACCTCATTACAGCCTTGGTTCAAACATGGACAAAAGAGCTAAATTCCAGAGGGGAGGTGAGAGTGACAGCCCTTGATATCAAGGCTGCATTCGACCGAGTGTGGCATCAAGGAGCCCTGGCAAAACTGGAATCAATGGGTATCAGGGGGCAAACTCTTCGATGGTTGGAGTCATACCTGATGCATATGAAAATGGTCGTGGTTGTTGGAGGTCAGTCATCTCAGCCCCAGGACATCTCTGCAGGAGTTCCTCAGGGTAGTGTCCTAGACCCAACCATCTTCAGCTGCTTCATCAATGACCTTCCCTCCATCATAAGGTCAGAAGTGGGGATGCTCGCTGATGATTGCACAATGTTCAGCACCATTCGTGACTCCTCAGATACTGAAGCAGTCCGTGTTGACATGCAATGATATCCAGGCTTCAGCTGACAAGTGGCAAGTAACATTTGTGCAACACAAAAGTCAGGCTATGACCATCACCAATAAGAGACAATCTAACCAGCATAAATAACATTCAATGATATTGCCATCACTGAATCCCCCACTATCAACATCCTGGGGGTTACCATTGACCAGAAACTCAACTGAATTCGCCACATAAACACAGCGGCTACAAGAGCAGGTCAGGGGCTAGGAATACAGTGGCAGATAACCCACCTCCTGACTCCCCCAAAGCCTGATAACTATCTCAAACAAATGAGAAATTGCAACTGAGCGCATTGGCAGTTCAGAAACATTTCAGCAAAACATCCTGAAGTGTGGGAAGACAAAAAGCGAGGATTAACTTGTTCTAGACTTTGCCTCTTTCCTGAAGGTGGGCAGCTGCAACAGGATGTACAGAGGGAGGTGATCTTTGCCTGGGGGAAGACAAAGGGTGGCAAACGGTGTTTAAAATAGCGGCAGTTAAGCGATTATTAGTCGTCCTGCTCATCCTTTGAAAGCATCTCACACACCTCAAATGTATGACTAAGAAACAACACTCCTGACCTCGGGTTAAGAACGTTCCCGTTCTCAAAGTGAGCTATCCCAACAGTCTGGCGAGATGTGCATTGCGGGAAGGCAAACGTTGAAAGATTAGTCGCTGTGGAATGCTGAAATTCAGCTCTGAATTATTTCCCTGATTAACAGAGACCTGTGATGACTTATAGCCCCATGCAATGCCCTTGAAAGGCTCCATTGTTCATTATTGAGAGCAGTGTGTGCTGTATCACATTAAGACCTTTTGTTTCAGATCTCCACACACCACCCCCCCGCCCCCTCCAGCCTCAAAATCACGTAAACTGCCTGGGGGGGGGGGGGGAAGGGGGAGGAGTTCTGTTAACTCTTCTGTGCCTCCTTCCTTTTAAGAAAGAGATGAGGAGAATGTATTTTCTGTCAGAGGATGGTTAGCCTGTGGATTAACACTCCCCAGAGATCAGTTGAGGCTGGATCGTTGAATTTATTTGCGACCAAATTAGATTTCTGACAGAAAACGGAGTCAAGGATTGTGTTGGGGACAGGCAGACAGGATAGTGGAGCCTGTTGTAAAAGGTTAAGTGGTTTTGAAAGGGTTAGTGTTGAAGCTGCATTAAACTCCACCCAACCAGATGATGTCACACAGTCTTCGAGCATTGAGGAGTCTGTCTCGGGATGCTAATGAGGTTAGATGTTTAATTCCTGAAAGCCTTAGTAATGATGGCTAGCTGACAATATACATCGTTGTGAAACCAAATGCCTCTTCTTGTTAAGACTCACTCGCACTTTGTCCTCTATCAAATAGGCCAGTAGACTCACTACAGAAAGGGAGGGTTGGTGGCAGCAAACATTATGCCACAGTGTTTGGTTCTGAAGCACTTACGGAGACCACAATCAGATCCGCCATGATCCTATTGAATTGTGGAGCACCTTCGAAGGGCAGATTGGCCTACTCCTGCTCCGGAACTGGTGTTTCTACATCTCACAGCCTCTGTAGGGTCAATGAGTTGTGAAATTTGAGAGCCTTCCCCTTCCTCATTGGGCAAGATGCTGTCAAACATCAGACCATAGAGCTCCCACCATTGATCAAGCTCGAGGGTATAACTCGGTGACAGCACACTCTCGTCTTCCATCAACCCAGGCACCGTTCTTGGGAATCCGTGTTGCCTTTCCTCCGGGATCTAGGAGTCTAAGATCTAGGAGTGGATAAAGAGATCAGTCCTCTGACTGAATGCTGGGAAGACTGACACTGGTTGTCATCAATGCCAGAGAAACTCTGTTCCCTGGGCACTGATTTCATGCCTTTCCCTGGCGGCTGAAAATGACTGTTTACAGCCAGGGTGTCACATTTGGCCCCGTGGCAATCTTCCTCCCTCACATCCATACCGTCATTAGGTTCGCCTCCTGAATATCACCCACCTTCGCCCTTGCCTCAGCTCCTCCGCTACCTCCTCCTCACCCACACCTACGTCGCCTCCAGCCCCGGCTATTCCAAATCAGTCCTGGCTGACCTCCTGAATTCTACCGTCTGTAAACTTGCTGTCTGTGTCTTAGTGCGTCGATTCACCTGTCTCCAGGTTAAACAGTGTATCTAAATTCTCATCCTTCTTTTCAAATCCCTCCACACCTCTCGTTGTTTCTGCCACCCTCTCCAGTCCCACAGGATTCCAAGACAGGGGCATTCATTGATTTCCTGTCTCTGGTTTTTAATCCCCTCCCCCCCAACCCCAATTCGTGCCCATAACTTTAGCGGCCTGAGCCCCGAGAGTAGCAAAGTGAGAGCTACACTTACATGAAAGGGCAGCAGCAAACTTCATTGAGGACACCTGTACACAGAGGCTGTAAAAGAGAACATCTCATCTGGGCCATACAGATTCCAGTCCACATGCTCAGGGGCAAAGTACATTCTCTCTCTTCTGCAGAGAGACCCAGGGGTTCAGGTACATCATTGTTTGAAGTTTGTGTTAAAGGTAGACAGGGTGGTTAAGAAGGCATTTGGCACGCTTGCCTTCATTGCTCAGTCCTGGAGTTGGGACGTCATGTTGAGGTTATATAGGACATTGGTGAGGCCTCTTCTGGAGGACTGTGTCCAGTTCTGGTTGCTCAGTTATAGGAAGGATATTATTAAGCTGGAGAGGGCTCGGAAGAGATTTACCAGGATGTTTCCAGGAATGGAGGATTTGAGTTATAAGGAGAGGCTGGACAGGCTGGGACATTTTTCACTGAAGTGTTGAAGCTTGAGAAGTGACCTTATAAATAGTTTACAAAATCATGAGGGGTATCAATAAGGTGAATGGCAGGTGTGTCTTTTCCCTGTGATGGGCGATTTCAAGACTAGGGGCCATATTTTTAAGGTGAGGAGAAAAGGATTTTAAAAAAGACATGAGGGGCAATTCTTTTACACAGAGAGTAGTTCATGTGTGGAATGAACTTCCAGAGGAAGTGTTGGATGTGGGTACAGTTATAACATTTAAAAGACATTTGGATAAGTTCATGAATAAGAAATGTTTGGAGGGATACGTGTTGAGCGTAGGCAGGTGGGACTAGTTTAGTTTGGGATTACGGTCGGCATGGACTGGTTGGACCAAAGGATCTGTATCCATGCTGTATGACTTTATGATTCTATTTGGGAGGGAATTCCAGAATTTTGACCCAGCGACAGTGAAGTAACGGCATTTCCAAGCCCTCGTGGTGAGTGATTTGGAGTGGAACTTGCATCTGTCATCTTTGTCTGGCCTAAATGGAACCCCCTACCCACAACAATGTGGGTTGACTCTTAACTGCCCTCTGAAATGGTCTAGCAAGCCACCCAGTTCAATTACAATGAATACCAGCCCACCCGCATCCCCCCATCTCTGTGGGAGTCAGGAGGTGAGGCATTAGCTACAAAATAGGCAAGCTCCAGCATTAGTGTGGCTGGTCCAGTTGAGTTTGTGGTCAATGGTAATCCCCAAGGAATATTATCAGTGGCCTGACAAAGGTCTGCAATCCAAACTTAATTGCCAACAAAGTTTCTTCCAGGTATTTCCTCAAAAGCAAGACAGAAAGTTTGAGGAAAAGATGGCAGATTTGCTAACTTCTTAAGGCGAAAAGTCATATTGTTCAGTCACCTCCATCACACAGTGTTACAGGATGTAGCTAAAAAGACAACAGTTGCATTGTTGATCATCTCACCAACATTCTTTAGATTCTGGATTGGTACCTATCATGTGGAAGGTAGAAAATATAAACTCTACTATTTAAGAAAGGAGAGAGAGAGAAAAACGGGAAGACATAGGCCTATTAACCTGGTTTCAGTAACATGGAAAATCTATTATAAACTGTTCATGAACAGGGCCCTTAAAAGTAAGGGTAGGAATCGGCAGAGTCGACATGGGTTTAAGAAAGGGAAATCATGTTTGGTAAACCTTTTGGAGTATTTTTTGAGGGTGTGACTAGCAGATTAGGTAAAGGGGAACTAATGAAGACGGTGTACAGTAAACTTTTTATTATCCAACACTAAGGGGATCAGGAGTGTTCTGGTTGACCAAGAGGTCCACATGATCAGTGTAAAAACACTCACTAAGTAATAGAAACGTCATGCAGGGGTATATGCATCACTGTTATACTGTACTTACAGCTTAAACCGCTTCAATAATAACGCAACTATGCCTTAAATAAAACTTGCCTGTAGAGAGCCTTCTCACTCACACCCTCAACCAACTTCTTGGACCTCGCGGAGATTGTGTTATTTGATGAGAAATTGAATCAACTGTTGCTATTTCATGTGACCATTCAATTGAACAACAAGTATATTTACATTGAGGTAACCAAATTAAGAAAACCTGCAACAATTGGACAGAACAATACAGTAAACTTTGCTGTATTTGAGGTAGATGATTTTTTGCATATTCATCAAGAGTGCTGGTTCATAAGGTGCTGGCTAAAACAAAGTTTGCTGGACTTGGATTTTCACTAGGCCTTTACTGAGGTCCCAGCCTGGAGGCTTGTGATCAAAATTAGAGCACATGGGATTGTGAGGGGTTGGGGCAGGGGGAGGGTGCATAATGCAATGGCATGGGTCGAGGATTGGTTAACAGAAAGAAAGCAGAGATTAGGAATAAACCAGTGAATCTCATGTTGGCAGGCTGTGCCCAGCAGGAAAGGGCATATATCAGTGTCAGCTGCTAACAATTTCCGATTTAGATGTGGGGACGGAATGCAATGTGGTTCAGAAAGGTAGCGGCCGCTACCTTCTCCAGGATAATTAGGGAATGAGCAATAAATCCTGGCCCAGGGAGTGGCGTCCACACCCAGGATGTGGATTCACATCCACCCACCCTTGACAACTTGACCTCACAAAAATCTATTAACCCCAGTTTTGAAATGACTAATTTATCTGCCATTCTTACCACTTAGTTTGGTGGGGGGGGGGTGGGGAGGTGGGCAGGAGTTTAGAACATTCTAGATTTCCATCAACCATTTGAAGAAGCGCTTCCTGACATTGCTCCTGGAAAACCCGAGATTAATTTTAAGCCTGCTTTCCTTTCTTACAGATTCCCTCACCAGCAGGAGCAACCTCTCTCCACCCCGTCAAATCCTTCAATCCTCACAAAGGCCTTGATCAGACCATCCATTAGCCTTCTGCAGTCACGTGATTTCACGCCCACCAAACTAATACAGGCTTCCTCTGAGCATGTGGCTCTTGCTTGTCACATTGTTCAGCAGTTCATAAAATTAAATATTGCCAGACAAAGGGCATAGAAAGTGAATTCTCTGCTGTTTGTGTGTGATGGGCGGCTTTATTCAGACAATGCAGGGGAGGTAAAAGAACGTGGGAAATGTTTTAATCACCTATGATTATATTGTTTGATTTGAAGGGTAATCATAATCACGACAGGTACTACAGCGTGGTTCTATTGTTGTACCTAGCTGTTTACGCAAATGCACTGTTAGAGCGTTCTTTGTAGTGTTGCTGGTTTGACAGCAGAGTTCTTGACGAAGATTCAGGACCAAAAAGCTTCCTATTGCTCTCTCAGGCACATGTGTCAGTCGTGGCACTCCAGCCTCTTATTTCAACAATCCACTCCAAGGCTTCAGCACACAATCCAGGCTGCCTTCCAAAAACTCAACTGGACTCGCCGCATAAACACAGCGGCTACAAGAGCAGGTCAGGAGCTAGGAATACTGCGGCAGGAAACTCACCTCCTGACTCCTCAAAGCCTGCCCCACCATCGACAAGGCACAAGTCAGGAGCGAAATGAAATACTCCCCACTTGCCTGGATGGGTACAGCCCCAACAACACTCAGGAAGCTTGACACCATCCAGGACAAAGCAGCCCCCACATGATTGGCACCACATCCACAAGCATTCACTCCCTCCACCACCGATGCTCAGTAGCAGCAGTGTGTACTATCTACAAGATGCACTGCAGAGATTCACGAAAGAACCTTAGACCTTCCAAACCCATAACCTCTAACATGTAGAAGGTCAAGGGCAGAAGATACATGGGAACACCACCACCTCCAAGTTCCCCTCCAAACCTCTCACCATCCTGACTTGGAAACATATCGCCGTTCCTTCACTGCCGCTGGGTCAAACTTCTGGAACTCCTTCCCAAACTGTTGGTACCTACAGCCACATGGACTGCAGCGATTCAAGAAGGCAGCTCACCACCACCTTCTCAAGGGGGCAGCTAGGGAACAGGCAATACATGCAGGTCAGTGAGAGATGCCCATGTACTGTGAAAGACGAGAAAAAAAAAATAAATGAGGTAGTCCTGCTATGTCAGACCTATGAGAGTACGAACTGCAGATGCTGGAGAATCTGAGATAGCA
>NC_063341.1:3763042-3781890 GCF_021869965.1 Rhincodon typus
TAGGAGATGGAGGTGCGGCTTGAGGTGGGAGGAGGGGATAGGTGGGAGGAAGAACAGGTTAGGGAGGCAGGGACGAGCTGGACTGGTTTTGGGATGCGGTGGGGAGAGGGGAGATTTTGAAACTTGTGAAATCATGTTTGTGCACTGCACTTATAATTCCACCAGTCCCACACAGTTTCAGTCCCAAAAATTCTCAGGTACCTTAGCTAAGGGTTAGGATTGGCTTGTCGAGTGCCTAATTGGAATGAGATGCAGTGGGGTAAGTGCTGAGGGACTCCTGGTGAGACCCCATCATTTCGATAAGATTTTCTCTGTCCTGAGGGTGGGAGTGAAAGGTCATGGGTGTTGGAGAATGTACCCTAACAGAGATATGGGACACACAAACGAAAACAAGTGAAGGAACTATCTCCAATGGATTGAAGATGATGTAATGAGTAGCACAGTGTAATCTGAACCCTTGTGTTGGATTCTCTCTGCTTCTTGCCCACTCGGCGCGGACATTATGTGACCCCTTTGAAAGCGCTTCTGTCTCTGTTGGTCAAGGGGATTATTTGAGAGAAGTGGTTTCAGAAAGCTCCTAACCTCTGCAATGATTTTTTTTTATCTCCTAGGTGGCCTGAGCTGCTGAGATCCATTCTGGGGCTGACTTTAATCAAACCTGTAACCTTCTTTCTGAACTGCATGGTGCTCCATCTCGCCATTAACCACAGCCTGCAGTTAATTTCCTGAGGCCTATTCACCTCACAGCACCAAATACATAGAGATAAAAGAATATGGATTTCTCTGCTTTGTGTGTTACTGATCTGTCAATTGAGAATTGCCTTGCTGAAGCATAGACTTGAGCGTTGAGCAATGCCCATGGGGTGTGATGTTATGGCAGTGACTAACACATTCCCCCAACCCCCCTCGCTGGTCAGATAACACATCTATTAGCTCATTAGGAGCGTTTTACCAGGCCTTGGATGGAGATGTTAGCATGGGACCACAGTGGTTTATTGAAATGGCAAGCAACTGGAGTCTCAGGGTAATCCTGACTCACAGAATGGAGGTTTTCTGCAAAGCAGTCTCTGTTTTAGAATGAAGCTCATGGCAAGCTGAAGGAACAGCACCTCAGTTTCCCTGCTTAGGCACTTCACAGACTCTAGGACTCGCCGCTGAGTTCCACAAATTCAGAATATGACCTCTGTCCTCCACTGTTCTTACGTCCCCTCAGCCTCCACCGACTGCGTCCTGCTTGTGCCTTGGTGACTTTGCTGTTAGCACAACAAATCCATTTTTTTTTCCCCGATTTTCACCCCTAACATTGACACCTATTTTACATCTCTACCACTCCATTACCACCACAATCACTGCATTGTCATCAGCATTTCCCAAAGATCCTCAGACAGCACCTTCCAAACGACCACTTCCATCTAGAAGGACAAGGGCAGCAGATACATGGGAACACCACCACCTCCATGTTCCCCTCCAAATCACTCACCACCCTGACTTGGAAATATATCGCCGTTTCTTCACGGTCACTGGGTCAAAATCCTGGAATTTCCTCCCCAAGGGCAATATGGGTCAACCCACAGCAGGAGGACTGCAGCAGTTCCTGAAGGCAGCTCAACCCCACCTTCTCAAGGGGCAACAAGAGATGGACAAGAAATGCTGGCCAGCCAGCGACACCCACTTCCTACAAAAGAATAGAAAAAAAGATTAAATTATACTGGTTTCCAGCTCCTTTCTGTTCTGAGGAAGAGTTGTACCAGATTTGAAATGGTAACTATGTTTCTCTCCCCGCAGATGCTACCAGACCAGTCGAGTTTCTCCAACACTTTCTGTATTTATTTCAGATTTCCAGCATGCGCAATATTTTGCTTTTCTTTGAGAATAGAGGTACGTCTGGCAAATACGACAGACACTGGGAATTGGGGAACAAAAGCCGAAGAAAAAATCCCAGGATTTAGAACTATCGTTATTGTCATAATCATAGAGTTGTGCAGCAAGGAAACAGACCCGTCAGCCCAACCAGTCCACGTCGAACATAATCCGAAACTAAATTAGTCCCACCTGCCTGCTCCTGGCCCATATCCCTCCAAACCTTTCCTCTTCATGTACTTATCAAAATTTTTTTTAAACGTTGTAGCTGTACCCACATCCACCACTTCCTCTGGAAGTTCATTTCACACACGAACCACCATCCGTGGTGCCCCTCACATCTTTTTTAAATCTCTCTCCTCTTACCTTAAACATTGCCCCCTAGTCTTGAAATCCTCTACCCTAGGGAGAAGACAACTACCATGAACTGTATCTATATCTCTCATTATTTTATAAACTCTCTAATGTTGCTTCTGAATCTGCTACGCTCCAGTGAGAAAAGTCCCAGCCTTTCTTTATAACCCAAACCCTCCAGACCTGGCAACATCCTGGTAAATCTCTTCTGAATCCTTTCCAGCTTCATAATACCCTTCCTATAATGAGTAAGTGAAAAGTTTACCAATCGCCACATATGGCACCATCTTAGGTACCAAGGTACTTAGGCACAGATTCTTGAGTACAAATTCTTAGGGGAAAAAAAAGTTAGAAAAGTAAAGAGATAAAAAGTCCAGCATTACAGATCATAAGAATAAATTGAAAAACAGAGAAATGAAAAGTTCAGAAGAACAGTATTTCCAACCCAATCCGTGCTGGTAGCTGGTCTTCAGACTCTCCAGGCTGGGAGACCACTCTGTAATCATCTTGAGGCTGGAGGTCCACACTGAGGCTGGGAGTCTGAGTCCATGCTGAGGCCGGGAGTTCGAGCCCTGAGGCCGGGAGTTCGAGACCGTGCCGAGGCTGGGAGTTCGAGTCTGTGCTGAGGCTGGGGGTCCAAGTCCACACTGAGGCCGGGAGTTCAGGACATCGTCTCGAATAAAAAAGACACAGAAGAGAACAGAAAGAAGTGTAAATAAATGGACAAAGCGGATGAGCTCTGGCTGAAGAGTCTTATTCTGTTGCTGTCTTTGAGTTTCAATGTCATCTGTCGTGGAATGCCGAGATCGGTGATTTGAATATAACCTGTTAAGTATGACTACTGTATAGTTGTTGTCCTGGATTGAATAACACAGTTTAGATAATGACACACAAAGGGGAACGTTCAAAAGGAGAAGGTCAGGCAGAGGGAAGTGTACTGCTTATAAGAAGCTTTAGCCAGTAATAGTTTTAGCCAAGTTATGCTGTTTTGGGCAGTGGATCAAAGTATGCAAAGTTAAAATCTCACTTGATCCATTAAATAATAAAGAACAAAGCAAAGCTGAGGAACTCGAGAATGCTTCAGGTTTCAGAATGACATTGTGCTATAAAGAAAAAGATGATTCCCTATAACATGGCTGGGAAAACGCAGGGGATTGGCACTGGGTAATAATGCTCTATTAATGAGCTAGTGTCGCCATGATGGGGTGAATGGTCTCTGTCTGTGTCATCACTCTTCAGTGGTTCAGCAAACCACTTTATCAGCAGCGACGTGGTGTCAAGTGAAATACTGTTGAGCAGGCTATCTATGAAGAAAGCTCAAATAAAACCAGACAGGAAACACAGTGAGGTAATTGTTTTTTGGAAGTTAGTGGATTTACAGTTAACACAATCTGGAGATTCCCTTAACAAGACCTAACGTCTCCAGCAAAAATATTAATGAGGTGTCATTGCCATCAGGAGATTGGAATTTAAAGGGGAAAAAAAGACTGATTATTCTCAAGCTACATCAACAGTTGCCCATCTACCTTCTCATGTACTAAAGGACAGAGGAGGAAAGGACAGCATTGCGCTAAACGTACAGAAACGATCGGCAATAAAAGTGATGTGTGTAAAATGTATAGGAGGACACAGCCCATAGCAAGAGACTTTGACAGGGCCATAGCACTGGACTTGGAGGTATGGGATTGTGATCACAACTTGATTTAGTCATTCCACAGGAATATAAAACAAAGAGCAGAGAGTGGGGCGGCACGGTGGCTCAGTGGTTAGCACTGCTGCCTCGCAGCAACAGGGACCCAGGTTCAATCACAGCCTCAGGCAACTGTCTGTGTGGAGTTTGCGTGTTCTTCCGGGTGCTCCAGTATCTTCCAACAGTCCAAAGATGTGCAGCTTAGGTGGATTGCCATGGGGAAATTCCCTGTAGTGTGCAGGCTGGTGGAAATGCAGGGTTACAGGGATAAAGTAGGTGGGATGCTCTTTGAGGGTTGATGCAGACTTGATGGGCCAAATGGCTTTCTCCCACATTTTGGAACACTATGATTATTAGGGTGCGTTCCCCAAGGTTAATTGGCACTGATTACAAAGAGACAGCGATGAGGCATTGTGCATATTGAACCAAATTGTGGCTGATGTGGACAAGGTGATGCAGAGAGACTAGACAAGCCAATCTACCCCAAATGGCAACAATTAAAAGTGGGCACCAAAGTAACCAGAAGGGGGCAGTAGATTGAGGGATGCCCCCATTGTAGGGAGGATGGGGAAATATATTGGCTAAATGCCCTAGCTGGGAGTGGGGGGGAATAGGAGGTAAAATCCCCATTGGCAAAGATGTAGAATGTCATTAAGTGTAGTGCCAGACTTGATTAGATGACCTGTAAGTGAATATATCCATGGAGGGAAGAAAAATCTCAACCTTACAACAGGGTCCTGATACAGGAGGGAGAGATCTTGCAGTGGAAGTTGGGAAATGATGAGGACCAGATAATGGCAGATGAAGCATTGATTGAACATGAACAAAGTGACATAGAGATACAGGACAAAGCTACTAGTGCCAGAGGAATAGAATATTAAATGTCGTCTGTTAGTCTGGAAGGCAAGAAAATAAACAAAAAGGTCACTTAAACATTTCTTGGCTGCTGAAGCATTGGTGCCAGTACAAGCTACAGATACAAGGGTATAATTATCCAATATTCTCAAGGAAACCTGGAACAAGGGACAGTCTGAGAAAAGCTTTCCAATTTAACGTGATGTGGATAACTGTTGGGATAATGAACATTTGATGAAGACAGAAAATGTTGGAGAAACTCAGCAGGTCTAGTAGCATCTACAGAGAGAGATACCGAGAGAGATAGATAGAGAGAGAGAGAGACAGAGACAGAGTTGGCATTACAAGTCCAGCGACCCTTCCTCATGACTGAAAGGGCCTAGTAAAATGGCAGGCTTTATCCTGGAGAAAGGTGGTGGAGGACTAAAGAAAGAAAAATTAGTCTAACTTAAACTCTATTGCAAAACTTAACAGAATAATAGATTATTTAACTGCTAAACAGTAACTGTTCCAATATAGTAACATCCCATAAACACACCCTTGGCAAAGGCATATTCACTAAAATAGATTGTCTCACATGCAATTCTAGCAGCAGGAAGAGACCCCCAGCTTTGAGCTATAACAAAGAGAGGAATAAGAGCTTCCACATCCAGCTTCAAAACCCCAGCAACTGCAGAAAGTTAAACTAAAATCCTGATTCTGTGGGAGCTTTACCCCAGACCCCTTCATGCTGCTCTAACTTTCTTAGCTTGGAGGAGACAGTTCAACAGCTCTGGCTCAAAACCTTCCTTCAAAAAAAAGACAAAATACACCTCTGAAAGCCATAGTATTGTCACACCATCAAGCCTAGGGATCAACCCTGGTTCAATGGAGAGTGCAGGAGGGCATGCCAGGAGCAACACCAGGCATACCTGAAGATGAGGTATCAACCTGGTGAAGCCACCAAACAGGACTACTTGCACGCCAAACAGCGAAAGCACCAAGTGATAGACAGAGCTAAGCGATCCCACAACCAACGGATTAGATCGAAGGTCTGCAGTCCTGCCACATCCAGTTGCGAATGGTGGTGGACAATTAAACAACTCATTGGAGGAGGAGGCTCCACAAATATCCCCATCCTCAATGATGGAAGAGCCCAGCACATCAGTGCAAAAGATAAGGCTGAAGCATTCGCAGCAATCTTCAGCCAGAAGTGCCGAGTGGATGATCCATCTCGGCCTCCTCCAGTGGTCCCCAGCATCACAGATACCAGTCTTCAGCCAATTCAGTTCACTCCACGTGATATCAAGAAACGGTTGGAGACACTGGATACTGTAAAGGCTATGGGCCCTGACAACATTCCGGCAATAGTATTGAACACTTGTGCTCCAGAACCTGCCACTCCCCCTAGCCAAGCTGTTCCTGTACAGTTACAACACTGGCATCTACTGGTAATGTGGAAAATTGCCCAAGTACGTGCTGTGCACAAAAAGCAGGACCAATCCAACCCGGCCAATTACCGCCCCATCAGTCTCCTCTTGATCATCAGGAAAGTGATGGAAGGTGTCAGTAACAGTGCTATCAAGCAGAATCTGCTCAGCAATAACCTGCTCAGTGACGCCCAGGTTGAGTTCCGCCAGGGCCACTCAGCTCCTGACCTCATTACAGCCTTGGTTCAAACATGGACAAAAGAGCTGAATTCCAGAGGGGAGGTGATAGTGACAGCCCTTGACATCAAGGCTGCATTTGACTGAGTGTGGCATCAAGGAGCCCTGGCAAAACTAGAATCAATAGGTATCAGGGGACAAATTCTCCGATGGTTGGATTCATACCTGACACATAGGAAGATGGTCGTGGTTGTTGGAGGTCAATCATCTCAGCTCCAGGACATCTCTGCAGGAGTTCGTCAGGGTAGTGTCCTCGGCCCATCCATCTTCAGCTGCTTCATCAATGACCTTCCCTCCATCATAAGGTCAGAAATGGGGATGTTCGCAGATGATTGCACAATATTCAGCACCATTCGTGACTCCTCAGATACTGAAGCAGTCCGTGTTCAAATGCTACAATATCCAGGCTTGGGCTGACAAGTGGCAAGTATCATTAGCATCAGACAAGTTCCAAACAAAGACCATTTCCAACAAGGAAGAAACTGAAGAAGCTTGACACAATCCAAAATAGAGCAGCCCGCTTGGTTGGCACCACATTCATAAATATCCACTCCCTCCACCACCGACACTCAGTGGCAGCAGTGTGTACCATCTAGAAGAAATTCACCAAGTCTCCTTAGTCAGCACTTTCAAACACGACCACTTCCATCTAGAAGGACAAAGGCAGCAGATATATGGGAACACCACCCCCTGCAAGTTCTCCTCTAACCCACTCACCATCCTGACTTGGAAATATATTGCTGTTCCTTCACTCTTTTGGGAACCACATCCTGGAACTCTGTCCCTAACAGCATTGTGGGTCAACCTATAGCACATAGACTGCAGCGGTTCAAGAAGGCAGCTCACCCTCACCTTCTCAAGAGTAGTTATGCTGGGACTGTGCAGTGGCTGAGAAAATGGTGTTTCACACTAGTACGATTCTACCATCAGTGCAGAAAGATCTATAGCTTTATTTTCTGAAGAAGGGTCTAGACCCGAAACGTCAGCTTTCCTGCTCCTCTGATGCTGCTTGGCCTGCTGTGTTCATCCAGCTCTACACCTTGTTATCCCATAGCTCTTGTGGCTGACTTCCACATCTCTCTAAATGTCAGCGTATCTACAGCTTCTCCCAGCTTGAGGAATTCCCCGGGAAACGTGCTGTGTCTGAATGGTTCTGAAGCTGGACACTGTGAAACTGTGCTCGAACGGACTTTCCACTCAGCACAGCCATCTTCCATCGTTTGCCTCTGAATAATTAAACAGTGTAATAAAAACACGGTGAACCTGGGGAAGAAAATGAAATGAAAATGCAAATTCTGCTGTGGAGCCGCTCCTCTGTCCTGTGAGCCATTCTAAGCGATAGATTAATTTCTGTTTGTATTGCATGCTGCAGGGTGATTCTGACTCAGCAGGGTGCGAAGCAAGCCAGAAACGGTGCTGGGAGAGGTGGTAGCTCAGCTCTCATCTTGCTCTGGATAAATGGAAAAAGCTATAATGTCAGTTTTGCATCAGGCGTTGGTTGTGATGTGTGTGATTTTGTACCCAGATGCTGCTGGGACCGGCACTGCTATGTACTAGGTAGACTGTACCAGTGTGCCTTGTCTCAGCTCATGGCCATTCAGTCCTGGAGTGGGACATGACCCAATTACAGAGGCAAGAGTGCAACCAACTGCTCCATTCAGTCCCATTTTTATTCCTATTTACTGTAAAGACATTTCTCTTACTGTTTGCGATATTACTTCTCCTTCAGAAGTTGATTTTGAACACAGGAGAGGGGTCAATATTTACACGCATGCCTCTGGTGTAGTTTATTACAGGAGCCCTCAGCCCAAACCCCCTATCGCACCCTTCCAGAATAAAATAGCTGAACTGAATTATTCAGATAGCTAACAAGTGACTGCAATATGATGAGTGACAATATATATAAATAAAACATGGATGAAAGCAAGCTATTCAGCACAAAATCATTTTCAGTGTCTCATTGTTCAATCTTGACAAGAGAATAAAGCATTGAGACAAGCAGGTTACCAGTTGATCACAAAGTGCCAGGCTCCGTGGTTTAAGGGGTGGCACAGAGAGACTGTGTGAGTCCAGTGATCAGATCCACCTCCCAGATCCCTCTGTGACCAAATCACAGATTCCCCTGGTCATAGCTCACAGGGAGACATTGGGTAGTGCCCAAGTGGCACCAGGTCACAAGAGAAACCACGTAGAGGTCTCTACCCTCACCCTGCCTGCTGGTCCACAGCCCCCCACACCCTCTCCCACTGAGGCCGAGTGGGAGGCAAACAGACAAAAAGACCATGCAAGGGCATGTTTTACATAAAGCCAGACATTTGCATCAGTGTTATTGGTTTTGTTTCAGTCTCAGTGTAAACCCTGAATATAAACAATGCCAGGGTGGTCCCTACTTTCATCGCCATGTTGGCGTCTGTGCTCCCTCACACTTATCCCTCCTACTCTGAGTGTGGTGGCAGCCATTTTTCTTTCCCCAACACATGCTTTCGATCTCCGGCAATGGTGGAAGGTGACCGTGAGCTCACTGTGGACAGGGGTGCCCCAAACCCTAATCCTAACCCTGAACCTAACCCTAACCCTACCCGTACACCTAACCCTAACCCTAACCCTAACCCAAACCCTAACCCTACCCCTACCCCTAACCCTAACCCTAACTCTAACCCTACCCCTAACCCTACCCCTAACCCTACCCCTACCCCTAACCCTACCCCTAACCCTAACCCTACCCCTAACCCTAACCCTACCCCTAACCCTAACCCTAACCCGAACCCTACCCCTAACCCTAACCCTACCCCTAACCCTAACACTTACCCTAACCCTAACCCTCACCCTCACATGGTCAGTAACAGCCTACACTACCCATACCATCAGGGAGATGCCAGGACTCTTGCAAAGTGTTGACAATTATCGAATGCCGGTATCCGTGGACTGAGGCTGGTGCCTGTGGATCGTGCCAGGATTGAGCAGCACAGAGTCCCTTCAGGTGAGCTGAATGCGCCAGGTACCCGTTCTGGCATCCACATCGAAAAGTGTCAGCGCCTGGCCTTGCTCCTGGTGGACAGAGACCTGCATGTTAACGAGGTGAGATGTACAGTGAACATGTCCGTTCACACAAGCAATAACTTCTCCGGAATGGGCAACTCCTGCCTAGAATCTCACGGGGAATTTTGTTAAAAAGATGTTGGGAGTTGTTCCTGACTTTGAGGCTGGCCTAGCCAGGCTCGTCGTGTGAGTCTGCCACATTTCAGGGCATGGCCAACTTCATTGAAGGCCCATACAGGATTCAGTCCTACCATCTTTGTCCTGAGTCCTGTAGATTATCCCCACAACCCTGCCCACATCCCACAATGACGAAGCAGGCCAATGGTCCCACCTTCTAACACAAGGCAGCTTCTGGGTCTGCTGCTTGGTAAAGTGCCAGGAGAGGTCAGAGCAGAAAGATGGAGGATTGGTGGTTCATCACTTGGAACCTTCCATCTGTGCTCCTGGGGGATGGCAAAGAACTGAGGAATCTCTCTCCCCTTCTTAAAAATGCACTCATTGGTGGGGAAGTGGCATCATCAGACCAGTGGCCATTTATTGCCATCCCCAGTTGCCCTTCAGTGGATAGCCAGGGGCCTCCTCAAACAAAATGAGCTGCATTTACATAGCGACTCTCACAACACGGCATCAGAAAGCCTTTTACAGCAGGAAGGGATGGAGTCAAATTGCGCACAGTACGCTCCCACCCGCACGCAGCGATGTGGTTGTGATCGGCCAATCCGCTTTCAGCATGTTGACTGAAGCGAGGACAGCAGGGAGAGCTCCTCTCGTTTGCTGCAGATCAGCGCCTGAGGGTCCTTTACACCCACCCAAGACGGCAGGCAGGGCCTCTGCCTTCTCCTTTTGTCCCTCAAGGGACATGGGCACCATTGCCAGGGCCAGTTGCCCATCGCTAAAGTGTCCCTGAGCTGGGGTGGCGTTGCTAGGCTACCTCAGGGGGCAGGTAAGGTACAGTGACACAACTTTGGATCTGGAGTCACTGTCAATACTCTTCGTCAAACTATTCAGACAAGTGGATTGGCCATGCTAAGTTGCCCGTAGTGTTCAGGGATGAGTAAATTAGGAGGGTGGGTCTGGGTGGGGTGCACTGAGGGTCGGTGTGGACTTGTTGGGCCGAAGGGCCTGTTTCCACACTGTAGGGGATTCTGTGAAGTCTATGAACTGCTGAGCGAGGGCTATTTTATTTATTTAGGTTTATTTAATATATTGCCACTTGTACCTAGTTACAGTGAAAATTGGACAATGCCGTCACGTGCCAGATCACAGAATAAATGACCGAATCAATTGTGTAAACGGTTAAAAAAAAATTAATATTAAATTGACGCTGCTAGAACTAAAAGTTCACCTTTTCCCTCTCTGCAGGCCTCATCCTCTTTGTTCCTCCATTCGCCGCCTTCCGACGTCCTCCCCCAGGGATCCAGGCAACGTGCTCCTCTCTCGCCGTCTCCGGCGCTTCCGTGGCTGCCTCCAAGCCGGAGGTGGTCACACCGCGCGCGTCCCGAACCTCCTCCAACGCCGGGTGTTGACCGACGGGGCCCTGGCTCGTCTGCTGATGCCACTGTCCCCGGGATGGAGACACCTGGGGCTCCGGGATCCAGCAGGACGACACCGGGAGGAGGCCCAGGGCCGACCAAAACTGAAAATGTCGCTGAGCTGGAAGGACTGCATGGCCGAGGCCTGTGCTGGGGAGCCAAATGCTGCCAACCCCACTGTAGGCTCCATCTTGGATGTCCTGACCAAGTGTCCAAAGTTAGGGGTGTTGAAGTAACCGGAACTTTGTGATATTTTAAGGAGGCGTGGAGAGTGAATGAGCCCATCTAATGCTCCAAACATTATTTGCTGCTCTCCTGGTGATCCACGAATACCTACAATGGCATTGAAATAGAAACAGAAAATGTTGGGGAAACTCAGTGGGTCTGACACCATCTGTGGGGAGAGAGGCAGAGTTAACGTTTCGAGTTCAGTTACGACCCAGCTTTGGACTAGATGATGCTAGTTTATCAGTAATTGCAAGGGACCTCCAGCAATGTCATTCCATTTTCCTTTCTGTTCAAAAATATATTTTATTCAAAAGAGAAAAATCACCTATGAGTACTTACAAAGATTCAAAATCAGTTCTGTACAATTTTGGCAGAGGAATGAAATCAGACAAAAAATTGGAATTTTGACATTTCGTTGGGCTTCTCTACAGTTGCAAAAACAAAGGCAATTTTCTGAAGCATGGACAAGGTCTATCAAATCCCTCTGTCCTGTAGCTTTCCACAGTTTTTCTCCATTTCGATAAGATTCAGCTCCTCTAACTTTCCCTGCCAAAGCACATAGCCGCACATTTCCCCACACTGTATTCCATCTGCCAAACTTTCGCTCAGTTGCATGACTTGCCTATATCCATTTGCAGACTCGGTGTTGTCCTCAGCGGTGGCCTTCCCACTTGTCTTTGTGTCATCCACAATCCTGGTGATAGCGTGTTCACTTTCCTCAGCCAAGTCACGTATACATTGTGAATAATCGTGTCCCCAGCACTAAGCACTGTGGCACTCCTCTAGCTACCCATTGCCACCCTGAAAATGCCCCCTTCTCCCAACGCTCTGTCTTCTATTAGTTAGCCAGTCCTCTATCTGCATTACTACCTCCAACACAATGGGCTCTCATCTTATTAAGTGGCCTAACATCCTTCAGGGAAAGACTGTCTGTGTGGAGTTTGCACATTTTCCCCATGTCTATGCAGGTTTTCTCCAGGTGCTCTGGTTTCCTTCCACAGTCCAAAGATGTGCAGGCTAGGTGGATTGGCCATTCTAAGTTGCCTGTAGTAGATTAGGTGGGTTATAGGGAGGTGGGTCAGGGTGGGATGCTCTGAGGGTCAGTGTGGGCTTGTTGGTCCAAAGGGGCCTGTCCCCATACTGTAGGGATTCTATGATAAGTGCTAGCCCAGCCAACAATGTCCATATCCCATGAAGGATTTCAAAAACATCTGAGTTTGTCAACTCCTAATTCTGGCTCACGCTTAACATTGAAATTTGTTTCTTGCTGAGACAGCATTTTGAGGGTGTTGTTTCGGAAATGCAAAGAGTGGAGGTGACTTGAGACTCTGATGCAACCTGACAAGCATTCTAACAGTGTGGCAAGAGATCAGTTCAGAGTTTAGCTCCAAATCCAACAGTCAGCCTCCAATCTAAATCAAGCCCCCTTATACTGCAGCAAATGTGTTTTGCATCAACCAGGGTCAGTGATTCTTGTAAGAACTTTCAAACAAAAGGATGTTTTTATTTCCAGAGGGAAGGGATACAAACAAATTTTGCAAAGATTAGTGGACTGTTGGTCTTTACATCGAGGGGGCTGGAACACATTGGAGTTATGCAGCACTTGTGACAAACTGGTGATACCTTAGAAAAAAACCTCAAAGAATTGTGGATGCTGTAAACCAGATACAAAAACAGAAATTGCTGGAAAAGCTCAGAAGGTCTGGCAGCACCTGTGAAGAGAAATCAAAGTTAACGTTTCAGGTCCAGTGACCCTTCTTCAGACTGGACACGAAGCGTTAACTCTGATTTCTCTTCACAGATGCTGCCAGACCTGCTGAGCTTTTCCAGCAACTTCTGTCATTGTTCCTGGTTATGCCTTAGCTCTCACTTCCAGCTCCTTCCAAAGCTTTCTTTCCTTTTCTCTGAGTCCACGCCCAGACTTGACCAGTCGAACACAGCGCACATCAAATGTAAATCAAGTCACACGATCAAACAGAGAATACTGCAGGGACTTAAACCTACAACAGTCTGACATAGAGAGAAGATAGCTATCTCTTGGCTGACAGCCTCTTACTAGATGGGCCTAACAGTACCGAAACAGTCAATTATTGCTGACTCTTCATATTATGTTTCCTCATCTTTTTCAGGTTTTTGTGTACTTAACCCATCAGCCTTATGAACTAATACACCTGTGTTTTCACAGGGAAGCTGTTTCTTTTTTCCTAATTTGCAATCAATAGCATGCTGCTCACACACAATCAAAACCTGGCACAGAAACAACAGCTTCCTGAGAAACAATTTATTAAACGCATATTAGTCACGGTCTTTTGGAATGCCTCTACTTTCTGTTTATGACGCTTAGCAGTTTTTCACTCCCCCTTTGTCTTCAAAGCCTGTGCGTGGGTCTGTGGATATTGCTTTATTCTTTGATGAGATGTGAGTGTCACTGGCAAGCCAGCATTCTGTTACCTGCCCCTTATTGCCCTTGATCTGAGTGGAAATTCTGCCATTTCAGGGGGAAGTAAAGCTGTCAGTTGAGCCAGACTGTAGGCCACATATAGGCCAGACTGGGTAGGGACGGCAGATTCCCTTCCCTAAAGGATATTAGTCAACATCATGGACACAGTTGTATCGACTAAATGTCAACTGCAGATTTCTTGATGGAATTTCGATTCCCGGCAGGATTCGTGCCCACAGCCTGAGAGGATTAAGTCTCCATGCCTGGGCCCAGCGATATTACCACTACACCACAAGCTCCCACAATGACTCCAGCATCAATTGGGTTTTAACCTACTGAAGTTGCCAGTTGTCAGTTTTGTTCATGACGCCGGGCAATCTGAGGCTCACTCAGAAAGAGGTCCCCTTCTCAAATAGGAGTAGCCTGGATTCCTAACCCTTTCCACATCGCCCCTGTTGGCCCAGGAGACTGCAGCTCAGGAAGTGGATATCTTGGAAGCTGGCTAGACCCCCATGTACATGGGCATGCGGAATCGTGCAGCCCAGGAGAAGGCCATCCGGCCCATCGCTTGAAAGAGCAATCAAATGAATCCCCCACACCCTGCCCTCTCCCTGACACCCCGCTACATTTCCCTTCCAAAGTACCTACCCACTCTCCTTTCGAAAGGATACGTTGAGTCTGTTGCCCACCTGCCCTTTTAGCTGGCAAAATCTAGGTTAGAACAATTTGCTTGAGGTAAAAGAATTCATCTGATGGCCCCCATCTGGTTCCCCTACCAGTTCTGTGCCCACTGGTTACTGAATGGTGTAAATGCAGGGGAGCAGCGATGCTCTGAACATGAGCGTCTGCAGCCTGAGGGAGCTGGGTGGAGGCAGAAGCTGGGAAAGGGGGACCCTTATGAGCCATGATTAAGACCAACCACATGCCACCTTATTTTCCGTCGCGAGCAAAACAGAAATAGCTAGAAAAGCTCAGCAGGTCCGGCAGCTTCTGAGAAAGCAGAGTCGACGCTCAGTGACGCTTCATCAGAGCTAATAGCAGCTCGGTAAAGAGGGGTATCTATGCTGAAGATGACATTGGGGAGAACAGCGGTTGAGCCCAGAGGCAGAGAGAGCGATATGAAATGGGGAGGCAGATGAGGGGCATGCCAGGACAGATGAAAAGCTGAATAAGCAATAGGAGTAGGATCAGAGGATACCTACAGCAGGAAGCAGGCCATTCGGCCCTTCAAGTCACACCAACCCTCTGAAGAGCATCCCACCCAGGTCCACCCCTGTATCGTATCCCAATAACCCTGCATTTCCCATGGCTAACCCACCTAGCCTGCACATCCCTGGGCACTATGGGCAATTTAGCGTGGCCAATCCACCCAAGCCTGTACATCTTTGGACAGTGGGAGGAAACCGGAGCACCCAGACGCGGGGAGAACGTGCAAACTCCACACAGACAGTCGCCCGAGGGTGGAATCGAACCCGGGTCCCTGGAGCTGTGAGGCAGCAGTGCTAAGCACTGAGCCACCTGTGGAATCAAGCTTTGGCAAAGACGTTATCAAATACTTGGAGAGAGTGTAAGTAATGATGGACAACAAGAAGTAAGGTTCGGATGGAAATCCCATCGGAGAGAGGAGCAGAATTTCTTCAAGATGGGTGGACCTGAAAGAGATGGGGCAGTCTCAAATTCTTTGCCAAAACTCATTTCCACAGTCACATCTCATTCCTCACATTATATGGGTTGCTTTCAGTACAGCTCACCCAACTGCCTTACTGGCACTTATTCACCTTCTTTTCTGCCCTACCCTGGTTTTGTCCCCCTTTCATATCTCTCTCTCTGGGCTCCATCTCCACCTACCGACACACTTTTCTCCTTGCCCCACCCCCCCAACAGTATACATACCAGTTTTTCCTAGCTGCCATCAGTTCAGATGAAGAGTCACTGGACTCAAAACATGAACTCTGCTTTCTTCCCACAGATGCTGCCAGACCTGCTGAGTTTTGCCAGCAATTTCAATGTCGCGGTTCTTTGTTTTATTTTACTCCATTTTCCATATTGTTTCTTCCACGAGTGCTGTTTATGATGTCAATGGAGGTTGTACAGTCATCACTTAATCTCTGCTATGTCAGCGGCTGGTGTGCACTCTGCTAGTGGTCTGGAGCTATCTCTGTTCTTGGATTTTCCCCTAATCTATCACTGCTAATGGTCACAATGGATAATTAACAAAGCAAGCACCATTTATCCCGCCTTGGCAGACTCTCCTGTCCTTTAGCCTTCCTTTCGAAGAGCTTCCAGTTCATAAAACGTATGGGAGCTAGGGTCAGAGGTGACCATTCAGCCCATCAAACCTGCTCTACCATTCAAAATGTTCATTATCTATCTTGGGCCTCAACTCAAATTTCCTGCCCCCACCTCGATTCTCCGAGAGAGCAAACATCTCAGCCTTAACTTTATTCAGCAGCTGAGAGAGGGGTAGGGAATTCCAAGCATTATCAATGCTTTCAGTGAAGAAATTTCTCCGCACCTCAGTCCTAAATGATCATTCCCTCGTTCTGAGACTCCCCGACCAGCGAAAGCAATCTCTCAGTCTCTACCTTCAGAATCTTGAACGTCAGAATGAGAATATTCTCCCGGTTTTCCAAACTCCAGAAAATACAGACTCTTGGTTTTGTCCTTGTTCTCTTCCAGGAATCCACTTGGCAAAGGATACAACAGGAGCCAATCTTGCATAGACATTTATTGACAAAGATACACATTTCAAGCATGCACCTCCTAACTCAATAACCACGATGTGGCCATAAGAGGACCACCAGAGAATCCTTTCTCAAAGCCCAGTGCTTGTAATTGTCTATAATTAATTACGGTTTGCAATCACTAAAATGGTAAACCACAATAGTAAAAGCAATTTTTAAAAAAAAGCAAAAGAAATGTGCTGAATACCTGTGCACATTTGATTTTGCCTCTTACCTCCTAACTCTGCTGTCCCATGGTGGGGCTTGCCTCTGGTGTCTTGGAGTCAGAAGGTTGAAGCTTCCAATCCTGGAGTGAAACTCTGATCTAGGCTGATGCCGAGGGAATAATTACAGTGTCAGAGGCGGTTCACCTCAAATGAGGTACAAAACACTTCAGGTAAGGTACAGAAGATCCCACAGTCTTGTGTGATGATGAGGGTAATGATAACTCTCAGTTAACACCAGGCCCAAATCTGCATAGGGAAGTCTATCATCTCTATACACTCAGTCATGTTCTGATATTATAGCAGTTGCGGTCTTTCAGAATAATACGCCTTATGTGAAGCAATTTTGGGCTGTGTGTGGACATACAAATTCAGGGGAGGAGTAGGCCATTCAGCCCCTTTAAGCCTGCTCTGCCATCCAATAAGATTGTGGCTAAGGTGGTAGATTAAGGGGACTTGATGGCCTAGTGGTTCTATCGCTGGATGGTTAATCCAGAGACTCAGGTAATGTTCTGGGGACCTGGGTTCAAATCCTGCCATGGCAGATGGTGTGGTTTGAATTCAAATAAATATCTGGAATTAAGAGTCTAATGATGACCATGAATCCATTGTTGATTGTTGGGGGGAAAAACCCATCTGGTTCACTAATGCCCTTTAGGGAAGGAAACTGCCATCCTTACCTGGTCTGGCTTACATGTGACTCCAGACCAACAGCAATGTGGTTGACTCTGAGCTGCCCTCTGGGCAATTTTGGATGGGCAATAAATGCTGCCTAGCCAGCGATGCCCATGTCCTGTGAATGATTAAAAAAGAAATTCAACAGGGAGGAGATCTGCAAAGTGATAATCTCTCTGCTGGAACATATTCCTCCTCATCTCCGTCTTAAATCGGGAAACCATACAGCATTCAATTCTGCTGTACAAAAGATGAAAAGGTTCAGGAAAGATTTACAAGGACGTTGCCAGGTCTGAGGCATAGGGAAAGGCCGAATAGGCTATTTTCCCTGGAGCGTCGGAGGCTGAGGGGTGGCCTTATAGAGGTTTATAAAATCATGAGGGGCATGGATAGGGTGAATAGACACAGTCCTTTTCCTAAGGGTAGGGGAGTCCAAAACTAGAGGGTATAGGTTTAACGTGAGAGGGGTTCGATTTAAAAGGGGCCTAAGGGACAACTTTTTCACACAGAGGGTGGTGCGTGTATGGAATGAGCTGCCAGAGGAAGTGATGGAGCTGCTACAATGACAACATTTAAAAGGCATCTGGATGGCTATATGAACAGGAAATGTTTAGAGGGATATGGGCCAAATGCTGGCAAATGGGACCAGATTAATTTAGAATATCTGGTCGGCATGGACGAGTTGGACGGAAGGGTCTGTTTCCGTGTTGTATGATTCTATGGCCACTTATTTTTAAACTATGCCTCCCCGTTCTCATCACTTAAAGCAAAACATCATTTCAGCATCCACTCTGTTGAAACATCTCAGGGTCTTGTATGCCTCAATAAAATCGCCTCTCATTCTACCGAACTCTCATAGGTACAGATCAAAGTCTGTCCAACGTTTCCCCACAAGACAACTGCTCTGTCCCAGGGGCATCAGACAATCTTCCCTGAATAGCTTTGAATGCCTCCTTAACTGGCAGGACCCAGACTCTGCGAGAAAGGCGCAAATAGGATGGCCTCAATTCGTTATAAATGCTAGCAACGAGGGGGAGGAAGAAAAACATAACTCTCAAGCAATTCGCCTTCTTCCTTTTATTTAAAACAAACTAGTCCTTCGGACAATGAAGATTATTCACAATGCCAAATATCAAAAAAAAAGAACAAGCTGCAGGGGAATGACGGTGAAGTTTGTTGATCTTCAGAAAGGCCGCGGTCGGTATTTTTCATTCATGATGTTCTCCACACTCAGAGTAGCCTGAGAGACTCTTGTGATCTCTTGTCAGCGAAAATGAAGCTGACAGCAGCTAACCAGCAGATATGAATTTTAATATTGACGTTAACAACAGTTGCCTTTCACTCAGATCTGATGTAACCTTTTTGACTCGCTGGGCTAGAGCCCTCGCTGTCTGATGCAGCAATGAGGATGAAAGCAGCTTTTATTTAACCCGGATGAGGCACACCCTCAATGTGCGACCTCCTCCCAATGTGTCACACGCCCCAACTGGTAAAGACTGTTTTCTTTACCCTGAGCTGCAGCGCTGCCTGAATACCAGTACAGGTATCACTGGGGTCTATTCCCCATGACAAAGAGATTGTA
>NC_063341.1:3781990-3837960 GCF_021869965.1 Rhincodon typus
CTGACTGGTTTCAAGGCCTACTGTTGTTATATGCAGACAAAATGTAACTGCCTATCTTCAAGCTGCCACAAATAGCGAAAGGGCAGTTTCCATTCATTTCTTGGGATGCGTTTGGTTCCATTGGAACAAGAATAGGCCCATTCCAGCCTGCTCCCTCATTCAATAAGACTACGGCTGATCTGATTTCAATCTCAACTCTACATTCCCCAACAATCTTTCATCCCTCACGGTAATTAATAATCCGTCCCCCCTCGTCCTTAAACTTATTTAAAGGTTCTGCATCCACTGCCTCTTGAGGGAGGGAATTCCCAAAACCCAACCAGCCCTCTGAGAGAAAACAAAACATTTCCGCATCTCTGTTTTGAATGAGCGTCTCCTTGTTCTTAACTTAGATTCTCAAGTCTACCACAAGAGGAAACATCCTTTCAACATCCACCAGTCAAGACCCCTCAGCATATGACATGTGTCAGTCAAGTCACCTCTGACTGTTCTAAACTCCAGAGGATACAGGCCCAGCCTGTCTGGCCTTTCCTCATAAGGCAATCACCCATTCCAGGTATTAGTCTAGTAAACTTTCTCTGAACTCCTTCCAACACATTAACATCTTTCTGTAAGTACAGTGACCAGTTCTGAAATGACATGGTAGCTGAATGGTTAGCACTGCTGCCTCACAGCGTCAGGGATCCAGGTTCAATTCCACCCTCGGGCGACTGTCTGTGTGGAGTTTGCACTTCTCCCCGTGTCTGCGTGGGTTTCCTCCAGGTGCTCCGGTTTCCTCCCACAGTCCAAAGATGTGCGGGCTAGGTGGATTGGCCAGGCTAAATTGCCTGTAGTGTTGAGGGATGTGTAGATTAGGGGGACGGGCCTGGGTGGGATGTTCTGAGGTTCAGTGTGGACTTGTTGGGCCGAAGGGCCAGTTTCCACTCTCTAGGGATTTTATGAAGACAGGTTGGGCCTATATCCATTGCAGTTTACAGGCATAAGATATGATCTTATTGAAATATATAAAATCCTGAAGGGATGTGACAAAGTGGATTCTGAGGGGATAGTTTTTTAATATTTATATTTAGGTTTTATTGTCATGTGTACTCAAGTGCAGGGATACAGGAGTACAGTGAAACATGTACAAATTGCCACTCCCAGCACATCTTAGCTATGAAGGAACCAAGGTACAAAATCTTAGATACACAATTAGAAAATTAAAGAAATAGGAAGTTCATCACTTCTTCTTTGTATGAAGTAGAAAAATAAAGAAATAAAAACATTACAGTCCTTTAAAATTTTTGAGAAGATTTGTAGCTCGGGTTGTGGTTGAGGATGTTGAGCCAGTGGGCTTGATTGTAAACGTTTTGTCACCTTGCTTGGTAACATCAGTGCGCCTCTGGTGAAGTGTTGGAGTTCTGTCCCGCTTGTTATATATATACCTCAGTTTGCTGGGGTGTTTGGCATTACTTCTGGTTCTGATTTCTCAGCGGTTTGTACACAGGGTCTAATTCAATGTGTTTGTTGATGGAGTTCCAGTTGGAATACCAGGTCTCCAGGAATTTCCTGGCATGTCTCTGGCTTGTGCTATTATGGATGTGTTGTCACAGTCAAATTCGTGTTCTTCTTTGTCCGTGTGTATTGAGACCAGTGAGAATTGGTTGTCTCTCTTGGTGGCTGGTTGGTGTTCATGTATCCTTATTGTCAGTTTTCTTCCAGTTTGGCCTATGTAATGTTTCTCACAGTACTTGCATGGTATTTTGTAAATTACATTAGCTTTATTGGTTATGGGTATGGGATCCTTTACATTCATCAGTAGCTGTTGTATGGTGGTTGTTGGTTTGTGGGTTACCCTGATACCTAGGCGTCTGAATAGTCTTGTGGTCATCCCTGAAATGTCCTTGATGTACAAAGGGTGATTAGTGAGTCTGGTCGTGTTGTGTTTTCTTGTTGTGGTCTGTCTCAGAGGTAACAGCGGATTGTGCTTTTCGGGTATCCATCCCTTTTGAAGACTACGCAAAGCAGAACCGGAGCACATATACAGAATCTTCAAAAGGAATGGATACCCAAAAAGAACAATCCGCTGTTACCTCCGCAACTGACCACAACAAGAAGACACAACACGGCCGGACACACCAGTCACCCTACCGTACATCAGAGACATATCAGAGGTGACCACAAGACTACTCAGACCCCTAGTTGTCACGGTAGACCACAAACAAACAACCACCCTACGACAGACAGCTACTGACGAACGTGAAGGATCCCATACCACAACCAATAAAACCAACATAATGTACAAAATATCGTGCAAGGACTGTGAGAAACATTACATAGGCCAAACTGGAAGAAAACTGACAATAAGGATACATGAACATCAACCAGCCAACAAGAGACACGGCCAGTTCTCACTGGTCTCAATACACACGGACAACGAGGGATACAAATTCGACTGGGACAACACATCCATGATCGCACGAGCCAGAGACATGCCAGGGAATTCCTGGAGGCCTGGTATTCCAACCGGAACACCATCAACAAACACATTGAATTAGACCGTATGTACAAATCACTCAGAAACAAAACTGGAACTAATACCAACCACCCCAATAAACCGAGGCATATAAATAACAATTGGGACAGAACACCGACGCTTCACCGGAGGCGCACACTAACTATGTTACCTAGCAAGGTGACGAAACGTTTGCAACCAAACCCACCGGCTCGGCGAGCAAGTCTACAACCTCATTACAGTCCTTCCTAAAGCCACAGGCCTGCAGTCTCTCCACGGTGGGTTTTCCCCATGAGGGCTCGCTCTCCCCTGCACGGGGCACGTTTTCACCCACACTGGGCTAATCCCTGCCCAGGCTCGTTACCCGGTACGCTGCTGCTGACTACCATCTGGGATCGCACTGTGCCTCAGCAGCTGACATGCTCCATTACCCCCACTGCCTCCATGACCAAGCTATCTCCAGAAGGTAAGTCAGAAGAAAAACACCAAAAAAAAGACGAAAAAGAGAAAAATCAAATGAGAAGAGCAGGAAATAAAAACAAAGAAAAGCGAACAGAATGGATGAGACCTGAGCTCAAGAGCCAGAACGCTGCCTACAATGTTACTGCCATCTTTGTCCCTTTGTGGGAAAGACCAGGACTAGACAACACAATATAGGGCCTCGCTTCTAAAATGGAGAATATTTTTCTCTATGAAGCAGGTTTCTCTTTCCCAAAGAACAACGGAGGCAGCGTTGTTGAATATGCTCGAGCTGAGTTAGATGGTTTGTAATCATCAAGGGAGTTAAGGGTGATGTGGGCAGTCAGGAGAGTGGAGTGGAGACTAGCCATGATCTTATTGAATGACAGAGCAGGCTTGAAGGGCTGAATGGCTTACTGCTGCTCCTAAGATATCTGCTTCATCATCAACCATGGCGATTCCAGGGTGCGATCTCCAGTTATAAATCCGAATTAGGATAGAGGCTTGTGGATAGACTCCTCCTAGTGGGGCAGATTGAAGAGATAGAGATCCTTTCTGTTGTGAGGAGAGTTTATTAGCTTCCATCCCAAAGGTGGAACCAGAATCGGCCAAGACACCTGCTCCTGTCCAACACCAGACAGTGCGTGGTTTGTCAATAGGAACGAGGCTGTGATTGGTTGTTCCACTCTGTAAAAATTAAAGTTGCAGTGCAGTATTGAGGGAAGTGCCGCACTGTTGGAGGCACCATCCTTCAGGTGAGATGTTAACTCAGTCTATCCTTGCTGGTGAATGTTAACTACCCCACTGCACTAGTTTGAAGAACAGAGAGTGTTCTCTCTAGTATCCTGGCCATCATCATACTGTTGATATGATCCCAGTCAATTTTAATGTTGATGTGGAGGTGCCGGTGTTGGACTGGGGTGGACAAGGTCAGAAGTCACACGACACCAGGTTATAGTCCAACAGGTTTGTTTGAAATCACAAGCTTTTTGAGCGCTGCCCCTTCGTCAGGCGAAGTGGAGGGAGGTGCGCAGGGGGAGAATATATAGGCAGCGAGACAATGCCAAAATAATTCCAGGTAATTAAGAGTGTCAACAGATAAGTACAAATAGGACCAGTGGAGTGTCGACAGGTTGAATAACAGGTTTTTACAGGTGATGAAGAGTGTCAAATGGTGCGAGTGAACTGTCAACAGCTGAATAGCAAGTGAAGGGATGACCTACCAAGTGATCAATTAAGGAGAGAGATGATTACAGAAAATCAAAACAAAAAGATGGCAACACCCAGGGGTACACTTTACCTGACGAAGGAGCTGCACTCCGAAAGCTTGTGCTTTCAAATATAACCTGGTGTTATGTGACCCCTGATGATGTTAATATTAGCCAGGTCAGAACCCAGAAGAAAACCTAGCCTTCCTACTTTGAAATCCGGGAGGTCAGTCATTAACACACTAGCTGGACCCTGCCAGTGTACTTGTAAAGCAAAGAATACAATGTTCATTAAACGAGAAAAACATGAACTGTATTGCACTAGGTTAATTAAAAATTAATCATGTCTCTCCCTTTTAACATGGAAAATACGAGATATAAATTCAACTTCAACTAATATCTTGTTCTTAACACTGCTGACAGTGAGATCTTACTGTGGGCAATTTGGTTGCCTTTTTTTCTTCTGAATTTCTCTACCAGCTTTAATTTGTGTGGCATGGTAGCTCAGTGGATAGCACTGCTGCCTCACAGCACCAGGGACCCGGGTTTGATTCCACCCTCGGGCGACTGTCTGTGTGGAGTTTGCACGTTTTCTCTGTGTCTGCGTGGGTTTCCTCTGGATGCTCCAGTTTCCTCCCACTATCCAAAGATGTGCAGGCTGGGTGAATTGGCCATGCTAAATTGCCTGCAGTGTTCAGGGATGTGTAGATATGGTGGGGGATGGGTCTGGGTGGGATGCTCTGAGGGTCGGAGTGGACTTGTTGGGCCGAAGAGCCTGTTTCCACACTGTAGGGATTCTATTCTAATTTGAACACTTTTAAATATGTTTCAATGGGTCATAAAGCACGTTGGGACATCTTGAGGTTGTGAAAGGTATTGTTATATAAACATAAGGTTTCCCTCAATGGCATTGCCCTTTATGCCTCTGGAACCTCTTTTGTTCCTATAAGCCTCTGAGCTGTCTGCATTGCTCCAATTCTGGTCATTTGTGGAACTCTGACTTGAATTGTTTCAGCATTGGGAATCGTATTTTCAGATTTCCGGATCCTTGCGCACCCTCCTTTCTCCTTTTGCAATGCATTGTAACTCTTCGACCAAGCCTTGGGGCAGCGTATTCTCGTTACATGACTCGGGTTCCCGTTTTGCCTGATTGCGTTCAGTCACAGCCCATCAGGATGCTTCGCTACGTTCAAGGCAACATATAAATGCACCTTGCTGCTGCTCCTGTTGCTGATCTGTTCTCACCGTGGACAGAGTGGTGGCCCTCAATCTCGGAATCCCAGCCGTTGCCGGTACGAGAAAGGGAAAATTGTAATGCTGGGGACAATACAAAGGTGAGGCTAAGAAGCAATAAGGGCCTTGACTGTGAGTAACCCTCATTGAGGGAAATGTGAATAGCGGGGGAACTTTAGAATGCAGCCCGTACTCCCAAACACAGCCTCTCGCGTTCAGGATGGTACAGTACTGGTCGACGGAAGTTGGCACCTGATCAACAGTCAAAAAGGGCGCCAGGCTGCCTCCATGCCCTTCACAAGGAAAGATCACAGCCACGTTATTCCGTGAGAGGGCAGGGCTGAAAGAGTTAGCTGACTAGGCTTCAACAAGCCCATTGGCCAGACATCCATCACCACTCTGACTCAAGCTGTCATACTGAACTAAGTTGATTAGGATGATGATATCACTTAATTCCGCGCTGTTCATGAATCTGTCGTCCACAGAAGTGGAGGGACAAATTGGTTTTCAAATCAAATTCGTATGGATTCACAGGCCGATGATCTTTGCTTGAAGCCATAAATGGATTATCCCTGTGTTTAAGAGATTATTCATTCCATCCGAGAGTGGCTGGGTCACTCCAGGAGCGTGCGATGAGCAAGGTACGGAAGGGGTAAAGGCGGCACTGAGAGGGAGAGAGACAACCCAAAAGGGGTGACAACATGTCGGAAGGAACTCATGCCCTAGGACATGGTTTTCTGGGGGGAGCGTTGTGCTGAGGCACTGATTCTGAGCCAGCTCCGCTTCGGGAGAACCTGTACCCCACGCCAACCCCCAGCAACCCCCCATCCCAAGCTCAAAGCCCTGTCCACTGTGGACTGGGGAGGGGGGAGCTGCGCCAAACTGGAAGGCGTCACAAGGACTGCAGCGACATGACAGGGCGTGCAGGGGCGATCTCAGCCACACTTTCTTCACATAAGGCGCCATTCAAATCTACAACGTTGGGCCCCACTAAAACACAAAAAGACGGTTGAGGCCGTTAGACCGAGTTATTCGCGGTGTGGGAAGCAAAGTGGGGCAGATGGCGTTAGACCGTGAGTCAGCGATGATTGGACTGAGTGAGCGCCAGCCTTGGGTGGTGGGAAAGCCTCTTGTCTGGAGCTCTCTTCCTTTATGTGGCACCCACTGCAGACGGAGAGGGACCAGCCTAGGTGAATGAGTTATTTGACTTTGTACTTGTGATGCTGAACACACCATTCGCAACCCTTTGGGTGAAGAAGTTCCTCCTCAATTCAGTCCTAAATCTGATTCCCCCTTTATTTGGAGGCCATGCCCTTTAGTTTCACCCACAAGTGGAAACAACCTCCCTGCTTCTATTTTATCTATTCCCTTCATAATTTTGTATGTTTCGATAAGATCCCCCACTCAATCTTCTAAATTCCAATGAGTATAAGACCAGTCCACTCAATTTCTCCTCATAAACCAACCTAGTGTATCCCCACTGCACCCCTCCCAGCAACGTCCTTCCGGAAGATCCCTACAGTGTGGAAGCAGGCCATTTGGCCCATCAAGCCCACGCTGACCCACTGAAGGGCATCCCCACTCAGACTCACCCTCCCTGCATTTCCATACCCCCTACAGCACGGCCAATCCACCTAAACTGCACAGGGAGGAGGAAACCCACGCAGACACGGGGAGAACGTGCAAACTCTACAGAGACGGTCACCCGAGGCTGGAATCGAACCCGGGTACCCTGGTGCTGTGAGGCAGCACTGCTAACCACTGAGCCGCCCATGTAAGGAGATCAAAACTGCACACAGTACTCCAGGTGTGGCCTCACCAGCACCCTATACAGCTGCAGCATAGCCTCCCTGGAAAGGGTTAACAGGAAAAGTGGCTGACCCACTCTTGATACCCACTGAACTGAGAACCTGGCAGCTCCCTCTTGCTAAATAGTCTGTAATGAGGCCCATTCACAGTAAACACGGTGTGTGTAATTATGTAAGAGGGATTCCAAACAATTTTATCTGCAAATTACTTTGGCCTTAATGAGATAAAGACTCTAATTAATCCTGTATTAAATTTGAAAGCTTGTTTCACACAAACACTCCTGGATGTATATAAACAAGTAGAGGCTTGAGGGAACATTCAGGCTCCAGGCTTCCCACTCGACATTTTTCTATTTTCTGTTTTGTTATCTCCTGATACGCCCTTCAAGAACAGTGAATATAAACTGCATATAACTGTGTATATAAACTGTTTTCTGAAGAAGGGTCAAGGCTCAAAACGTCAGCCTTCCTGCTCCTCTGATGCTGCATGGCCTGCTGTGTTCATCCAGCTCTACACCTTGTTAGCTCAGATTCTCCAGCATCTGCAGTTCCTACTATCAGTGAATATAAACTTGCTTCTTTTAGAATTATAGAGCCTTTAAAGACTGTAGAGCAGGATTTACAGTCCATCCAGACTGCACTGGTCATCAAACATCTATGCCAACCCCATTTCAAGTATTTCAGCCCATAGCCTTGTATGCTATGATGTTTCAAATGTTCATCTAGATCATTCTTGAGATCGTTCTGCCTCTACTACTCTCTCAGGTGTGTGGACTCCCAGGAGGGTGAACTGCCCCCTGGAGGGGTTGGGGAGGCACTGGCTCACTGGATGCCTCTGTGGCAAATATCAGACAGGATTTAAAATGAGCTGCCCATTCGCAACCCGCTGCTCTGTGCCAATGTCAAAGGCACTTTCATCTGTGGGCACTGAGGAGCAGAGGAGAGAGAGAGAGAGCGAGAGGAGGACACAGGTTTTCCACAAGGAGAACTCAGAAAAGCACTCACTGTCACTCAGAACCAGAGAGACACACACTCAGTAAGAAACAGGCAGAGAGAGACATACAGATTGGAAAGAGGAGAGGCACACAACAGAACAAAGGGATACATAAGAATTGGAGTCAATCATTTTGACTCAGGTTGACGCAGTCACATACACCCTTCCAACAGCCAGATAGAGAGAGAGAGACAGAAAGTTTGGAAACTCGGTCACTATAAATGCCTGGTTTCCTTACCTGGGTCACCAGTTTGACATATATTTGTAAGGTTACAGCTGGCCTGCTGTTGTTCTGATGGGCAGGGCTCACAGTTTCTCAGAAACATGGCAGGGGGTTGGGGGGACGGGGAGATGTTTAACATTGTTTCACACGGGTGCAATTTTTGGCGTCCATTTCTCTGAAAGAAAAACTGCCGGAATAAGCCTGCGAGCCGTTTGTTATTCGGGAGTGCAAAAATGATCTTATGAACTTCCTGCGACCGTCAAAGATGTGACACAATGCCAACACAAAAATTAGTCTGACAGAGTCAAATGGTCAGACTGCACCAGTGTCATCATCAAAGTCAGTATGAATCGACTTCAAATGGGAGCAGCAAGGAATCAGAGGTCAGACAGTGCTGGAAATACGAAAGGTAGACAGGACATGTTGGACAGCTTCTGAAATCAGCGGTGGCTCAGGCAGAGGGCCCTCTCACTTTGAAATCCAAAATTGCATCCGATGGGAGCGTTTGGAGGATAGAACTGAGCGCGCCGAGCACTGAGCAATACTTGCGGGAGCGCCGCACTAGTGCTGTGGGTTCAGAGCGGATCATTAAAACAGAGGGCGGCTCCTCTCCCTGGTGCCCACGAGTTACTTCACCCACAATTACCACCCACTACCTCACGCTAGATACGAGCCAAAAATGACAAAAGGGAGCCCATCCGGGGGGGGTGACCTCAGCGAGAGCTCTCGGTGCAAAACTGCCTTTTACCAGCTGTGTGCAGCAATTTGATTTCAAACAACACTCCGCGTCTGAAAATAAAAGGAAAGAACAGCAGAATTCTGAAGACTACAGAGTTTAAATACCTCACGGTAATCTGCTTTATCAAAACGTGAAGAAGATGGAGGAAGATATTACAGCCTGAAGAAGACAAAGTACCTAGTCAGGTCCTCTCAACCCCAATCTCACTGTTAACAGCAGAGGCCCTCCATTCAGTTCAGATCCTTTGCTACCTTAGAACATAAGAACATAGGAACTAGGAGCAGGAGTAGGCCATCCGGCCCCTCGAGCCTGCCCCGCCATTTAATAAGATCATGGCTGATCTTTTTGCGACTCAGCTCCACTTACCCGCCCGCACACCATAACCCTTAATTCCTTTACTGTTCAAAAATTTATCTAGCCTTGCCTTAAAAACATTCAGCGAGGTAGCTTCAACCGCTTCACTGGGCAGGGAATTCCACAGATTCACAACCCTTTGGGTGAAGAAGTTCCTCCTGACCTCAGTCCTACATCTGCTTCTCTTTATTTTGAGGCGATGCCCTCTAGTCCTAGTTTCACCCGCTAGCGGAAACAACCTCCCTGCCTCCACCTTATCTATACCCTTCATAAACTTATATGTTTCTGTTAGATCTCCCCTCATTCTTCTGCGCTCTTTCCAATAACACTACACTGGGCGACAAAGCTGCCTGGCATAAGTTCTGCCACTGTCAATCGCCAGCTTTGGAAAGAATTGCTTATTTAGAACAAAGCTCAAGCAAGCACCAGGCAGTTCTTGTATCATGGCCACCAATGGGTACTAGGCACAACAGTACTCACCAACAACTGCTCGAGCAATGAGAGGTTTGCAACATCAAGTGGCAGGATGCGAGCTCAGGCACTGAGGGTCTATGACACGCAGCTGGCATTGGGAACGTGCCCGCCCTCCAGCTCGGTTTCACCCACTTGGGCCACACAGAGCACATGGAGGCATCGCTGTAGTTTGTACCCTGACAGCGACTGAGCGCCAGCACCCACAACGCATGAGGTGCCCAACTCAGAGGTCAAGGCAATCTGAAACCCACCCCCACCCCCCGCTGAAATGTGGGTGCCAGCTCACGAGGGGTGGGGGGGTAACAACTTGGAAAAAGTCTGCCTTCCCGTGATTTCGGCGTCTGTGGAGGACAGAGCCACCCTTCCTCAGGAACAAGCTTGTCACTGTGTAGAGAGAATGTCTCAATCCTCCGACGCTGACCCTCCTGCGCGATATTTGCAAATCGCTTCTGCAGGTTGAGACCACGAAAAGACACCAATCCCGACTGCAAACTGGTCTTTCTCCTGCCCTTCCCAGCCGAACACTGTCGAAGTGATGGAAGAATTGATCGTGTGGTCTGCTTATCCCCGCTATCAAAACGCAGCACCTCACTCTAACCTCGAGTGGCTTTGAAATCCTCTTTTCTGAAGCATTTTCTGAAGAAGGGTCCAGACCCGAAAGGTCAGCCTTCCTGCTCCTCTGATGCTGCCTGGCCTGCTGTGTTCATCCAGCTCTACACCTTGTTATCTCCTGAAATCCTCTTTGTTGTTGATAAAGCGCTGTTCAGGTTTCTTAAGATCTTTGTGCATTTTGTAGCATTAATTAAACTGCAAACCCGCCCCCCCCTCAAGACGGTTCAGTGCGAGTGGTAACAATGTCAGACACATAGACGCACTGTTTATTGCAGTGCTGCCCTTGCTCAGGAGTAGTATATGCCACACTTTGCAGCAGGAATTAAGAATATATCACAGAGTGCTCTTACTGGTGCGGGCTCAGTCGGACAGGCAGAAAGGGAGCTACCTACCTGTTAGCCAGATGGTGATGGGTTCAAACCCCAGTACTGCCTGTCACTTTAGTTCCACTACAGCCATAGAGAGTGAGTTTTAAGTGGAGCTGTTGCTTCTCCAGTGGTAGTGGGCACAGGAAAGGAAGTGCCTCTGTTGAAGAGCAGTGAGGGACCACAACTTTGCGACAGCAGAGCTGAAGTAGACAGCCCTGCTCTGCTCATGCTTATTGGGAGAGTTATAGGGGCTCGAAGGTGGTTACAGAGATAGGGAGGATTATAGGCTCCAAGGATGTTGGAGGTATAGTAGGTGATGGAAGGGGTTGCAAAGTTGGGGAGGGGCGTCAGGCTTGGAGGGGGTTACAGAAGAAGGAAGAGGTGTAGGGTCTGGAGGAGGTTATAGAGATAAGGAGAGGGTATGGCCTGGAGATATTGGAGGGGTGTAGATCTGGAGGTGGTTACGAGAAAGGAGCAGAGTAGGACCTGGATAAGATTACACAGATAGGGAGGCATGAAGGGTCTAGAAGTGGTTATAGAGATGAGGAGAGGATGTGTCCTGGAAGTATTGGAGGGGTGTAGATCTGGAGGAGGTTACAGAGAAAGGGGCAGAATAGGATCTGGATAAGATTACAGTGATAGGGAGGAGTGAAGGGTCTGGAAGAGGTTATAGAAATAAGGAGAAGGTATGGCCTGGATATATTGGAGGGTTGTAGAGGAGGTTACAGAGATAAAGAGTAGATCGTGCTTGGAGAAGATTCCAGATATCAAGAGGGGTGTAGAGTCTGGGGGAGGTTACAGAGAGGTGGTGGGTGTAAACTATCTGGGTGTGTTGATGGAAATAGACTGTAGAACACCCCGATCCAACTGAATGACGGAACAGGTTTGAGGGGTTGAATGGACTCCTGATCCTAGATTCCTAACAGGTTTTCAGTTGTGATAAATAATGAGAGATCAAAGTATTGGCAAAGGTCTGTAGCTCGGGTTGCGGGTGAGGTTGTTAACTTACTCGCTGAGCTGGCTTGTTCTCGTTCAGACGTTTCGTCACCATGCTAGGTGACATCATCAGTGGAGCATCCGAGAAAGCGATGTTATTCTACTCTTCTTGGAGTTTATACTGTCTGGTCCATTATGGTGGGTAACCAGACAGTATAAACTCCAAGCAGAGTAGAATAACATCGCTTTCTCGGATGCTCCACTGATGATGTCACCTAGCATGGTGACGAAACGTCTGAATGAGAACAAGCCAGCTCGGCGAGTAAGTTAACAACCTCAAATAATGAGAGAACATTAAGGAGCATCTCATTATCAAGAAGGTGTCTACTGGAATGCGTCAGCATTTAAAGAGGATGTGAGGAAAGTGTCTTTATTTGGGAAAAACATCCGATAGGAATCACCATCTGAAGTGAGTCCACAGAACGTTACTTTTATATGTTTATTCATTCACAAGATATGGGCATCGTTGGCCCACCGGCATTTATTGCCCATCCCTAGTTGCCCTACAGAAGCTGGTGCTGAGCTGCCTTCTTGAACCATTGCAGTCCATGTGCTGTAAATAGACCCACAATGCCCTTAGGGAGGGAATTCCGGGATTTTGACCCAGCGACAGTGAAGGAACGGGGATTTATTTCCAAGTCAGGATGGTGAGTGGCTTGGAGGGGAACTTGCAGGGGGTGGTGTTCCCATGTATCTGCTGCCCTTGTCCTTCTGGATGGAAGTGGTCGTGGGTTTGAAAGGTGCTGTCTGAGAATCTTTGGCGAATTTCTTCAGTGCATCTTGTAGATAGTACACACTGCTGCTGCTGAGCGTCAGTGGTGGAGGGAGTGAAGGCTTGTGGATGTAGTGCCAATCAAGCGGGCTGCTTTGTCCTGGATGGTGCCAAGCTTCCTGAGTGTTGTTGGGGCTGCCCCCATCCAGGCAAGTGGGGAGTGTTCCATCACACTCCTGACTTGTGCCTTGTAGATGGTGGATAGGCTTTGGGGAGTCAGGAGGTAAGTTACTCGCTGCAGTATTCCCAGCTTCTGGCCTGTTCTTGTAGCTGTTGTATTTATATGACTGGTGCAGTTCAGTTTCTGGTCAATGGTAGTTTCCAGGGTCTCAGTAGTAGGGTTTCAGTGCAGGTAATGGCACTGAAATTTAAGAGCCAGTGGTCAGATTGTCTGTGGTTGGAGATGCTCATTGCCAGGCACGTGTGCGATACAAATGTTGTTTGCCACTTATCAGCTCTAGACTCATTTTTAGGTATACCTAGTCCTGCACTCTTCATTGAAACACTATGTGGAGAAGGTCTTTAGGAGTGACCCACAATTTCGAGACCATCTTTAGGAGTGACCCAATATTTGGAGAGGGCGTCCAGGAGTGGCCCACTATTTGGCAAGGGTCTCCAGAATTGACCCTCTATTTGGTGGGGGTGTCCACGACTGTAGCTCTGTTTTCCGGAGGATTTCTTTGACCATATTCCACTCAATGTTGGGGGCAGAGGAGTCATTCAAACCAGAACTAGACGGCAGAGACAGGGTACACTGTCACAGGGACACTGTGCATCATTCCTAAAAACCATGTTTCCCTATTGAACAGGGGAACCAGCTTTGTTCTGTAGATGCTGAAGACACTGTAGTTGACTCAGTGAGCCCTGAAGAGATCTCTACTAAAGAGACCTCACGCCTGGCATTACTGGAAGATCTTTCCATTTCCTCAGAGGCCACTGAAGGCAGGATAATAAGTGCCAAAGGTGAGAGTTGCCAGTCACAAGAGGGCATTCTGGACCTAGGTTTTACACGACATGATGCTACTGGTGACGCTGTTACTTCAGTGGGAGTTCAGATCCTGCGCCTTCCTATGCCCTTTAATCAGATGCTTTAGTTCACGAAGGTTCTGCTATCTCTTTTGGGAAGGATCACTCTTTTAACCGAAGAAGGTAATAAAACGTGAAACAGTCTGCCTTTCCCTCTGCTCCTGCCAATGAGGTACAATGACAGTGAATCAAATCTTCCCTGTGACAAAGGCCAGGAAGCAGATAGACAACTGGTCCTCAATGCCCATTGGGAGACACCCAGAAACTTAACAAGGTTCCTGGAAAACTCAACCGAAGGTTAGTGACCTAACAGTGCTGCAGGCTCAGCGCACTGAACAGGCACAAAGATATGTCCTAACATTTAAAAGTCTAGCAACTGGAGACGAACTTCAACCACAAATAAATGCTCAGAGTTCTCCATTAATCTATGAAATGCCAGCTGACATCTGCAATTGAGCCCCACCAACAACGCACAGAAGGTATGTATTTTTCTTCCAGTAAGTAAGCAGCGGCCCAAATTCTAGAGTTTTTAGACCTCCAGAGAACCTCGGAGAATCTTGAAGTCGATCATTGGAAGAAGCTGAAAAGAACACAGTGAAATAGAAATTGGAGACTGGTGATGTGAAATCCCAGCTAGAACTGAAGAACGCGGGACTGAGCAAGAGAAGGCTACAGCAGATTTTCCAGAAATGATGTGCGCAAGCAGCCAACGTTGCAATGCAATTGTCATGATGGAGGAAAATAAACACTTTCAGGGAAATATTCAGCATTGAATATTCACTGTGTAACCACCAGCTGAGGAGACTTTTCTGTTACTGTTCATATTTGATGCTCGTACGTCTAGCAAAGGCACTTTACAAAAGGAAAACACAAGAACCTTACAGTAGACTATGCCAGGGAAATTGGTCCTTGTTAATGACAGAGATTTACTGCAGAACGAGAATGATCTTTTGAGAGAAGGCTTGGAAACACATGGCCGAGTGAGCCAATTTGCTGCTCAGCCTACAGACCAAAGCAAGACTCAGGAATTTCTTTTAGGGATCCTGCTCCAGAAGTCTATTTGTTCAGTGATGAAGATGCGCTGGGAAATGCTAGCAGAGAGGCCTGCATTCCCACACTTACATTCTGCACATCTGCCAGGAGAGCTGGAAACACTGTTGGAAACTAATACCTCAAGAGAAAGGGGCTTATAGGGTAGTGGGGCTGGGGAGGGCAGTGTGAGAGAGAAGTGGAAATAAACAGTTCATGGTTATTTAATGGTTAAAAGGTGTACTGGAAAAGGTGGAGGGTATGACTCTGACTTTATGTGGCGAACTTTCTTCTAAGTAGATTCAATTAAGTAAGCTTTTTTTGTCACATGTACTCAAGGACAGGAGAGCAGTGAAAAGTGTACAGTATCTCCACATGCAGTGATATCTTAGGTACAAAGGTACCTAGGTACGAAACATAGGTGCAGGTAGTAACATGGAGAAACAAAGTTAAAAGTAAGGCATTACCGTTGTTCTTAGCATGCGTTGAGAAATAAAGAAATAAATTGAAAAATTATTGTTACAGTCTTTCGTAATATTAACTGGAAAAATAAAGGAATAAGGCTAAAGTTCTTTAAGTGTATTCCCTGCAAGGGCTCAGCCTCCTCTGCTTTGGCCCACACTCCAGGTAACCTCAGGCTTCCTACTCTCGACGCTACAGATGCCGGGGTTTTGGGGGGTGGGGGGCGGGGAGCAGTGGTGGGGTGGGGGTAGGGGGGGTGGGGACCTCCATTGTGTTCGGAATCACAGCCACCTCCACGCATCTGGAACTCCAGCCAGCACGGCTTGGGATTCACAGCCTCTGCCACACTCCCCAGGATGCTATCGCCGCTGCTACCTTTCTCTCTCCAGGACTCCAGAAGGTCGGTTAAAAACGGACGAGGAGGAGAGAGAAGAATGAAAACAGAAAGAACGCAGCCGGCCTGGAGCGGATGGGCCCGCAGTGGCCATAGCCACCATCTTGAATAGCTGGCTGCCCTCCCCTCCTGCTGCCCCTGCCCTAAAAGACCCGGAAAAGAAAAGAGCGGGGAAACAAACAAAAAGGACCAAAAAGAAAGAAAGCCGACAGAGGTGGACGAGCCCTCAGACCAGGAGCTCAAACACAGCACTGACACTCCACTGCCGCCATTTTGGTATGGTTGCTTATACTAAACATATGTATGTGCGAAAGGAACTCTCTCATAGTGGTATTAGAGCAGATGGATCTAGAGCCGGAATCTGAGAGATTCCAACGGGATGTTCTCTTTTAACATGCTTCGTGCGCATTGATGTCGAATGAAGCTTGTTGGTGTTCCCTTACAAGAATGCAGACCTCACGTTTCCACAGCGACGCCCACAGGTTGCGCCAGGCAAGAAACTGTAGGACATGGCGGAAAATCTCCGCTGGGGGCTCGTCCAGCCTCGAGACTTTGCATCGACGACAGGACGGGGCCTGAGGGCAGGGGTTGGAATTATTCCCTGTGGGGGTGAGCGGCTCGTGAACTGCCTGCCACTTTAACGAGTCAACCCGCCACAGGAGCCAATTGGAAAACAGAGCAATGAGTGGTTTCAATGTCCGTCGCTGCCAGAGTCACCAGCAATGGCTGAGCCAAGGCGAGAGAAACGCTGACATTCAGCAGGAGACAGATAGCTGTCTCTCCTTGTCGCATTGAACACAATCTATCAGGTGAGACAAACAGATGCCACCTCCCCCTACCCCTCCTTCCTTAAAGTGAAAACTGAGACCTTGATATCTCTTCTTCTCTCTGAACAGGTTGTAAATTTTGACTGACTGCCTCTGAGCCATTACAATGTCAAAAGATTCATATTCATGAGTGGAATCAATCAGTTGCGATGACGTGCAAGCTGTCTGTGTGACCTCTGCACACAGAAGTGGTATTTTATTTAAACTCCTTCATAAATGACTCGCCATATTATTGATAAAGGACTGGGTTAGAGGACAGTCCAGTTGCTGAATAAGGACGAGAATTGCGAAATCACACGGAACTGAGGGTGACTGCTTGGGACAGCTGGCCTGTGCCAGCTCTTTGAAAGAGCTTTCCATTTAGTCCAGGAATGTTCTTGCTGATAGAGAAGGTGCCTTGCCACTCCAACCCTGTTGGAACACCCTGTCCATTCCCCCGTTGAGAGGAGAGAACACAGTTGGGATTAATGCGCTAAAGAAGACATGTGGAAGTGGAGGGCAGATGGCGGGATGGGGGAGCTGAGAGGGTACAGTGAAGTGGTCAGATGTTCACATTTGAACGGGACGCGGTTAAGAGCGAGGGGGGAGATGTAGAGTAAAGGGTTAATTACGCCTTGCCTGTCAGAATGGCTACTAGGCATGTACGGAAGGAGCTGTGTCAGTGACGTTAGATCACATGGTACGGGAGACCAAGGTCTGTAAGGTTCTGGTGGGATGTCATACCTTTCATAGCCCTGTCAAGATGGCGACAGGGTAAAGTCACTCCATTTGGAGTTCCACTCTGCTCGCCAGTTCCCTTTCTCTTTCTTCCTTTGTTCTTCCTTCTTTTTCCTCCCTCCTTTTCTCTCCCTCTCTGTAGTAATTCTATCCCTTCCACCCCTTTTAACTCCCCACCGAAGGAGTTGAGAAGGAGTCGGGTCACGACTGGGAACCACGTGGCGGGAGCTGGGTTGTGTCCTGCCGTGATGGCGGATTGAGTGTGGGCCGGAGCGATGGTGGCGGATGGAGAGAGGGTCGGCGAGAGTGGGCCCACAGCTGGACACTGCGCTCGGTCGACATCCCTCCATAATTACTTATTCATGTACTTTTAAATGTCTTTTAAACATTGTAACTGTATCTGTATCCACCACTTCCTCTGGAAGTTCATTCTACACACGAACCGCTCTCTGCATTAAAAAAAATTACCCCTCATGTCTTTTTAAAATATTTCTTCTCTCACCTTAAAAATTTCTCCCATAGTCTTGAAATCCCCCACCTTATCTTATGTATACCCTTCATGATTCTATAAACCTCTACAAGGTTACCCCTCAACCTCCCACGCTCCAGTGAAAAAAGTCCCAGCCTCTCCCCATAACTCAAACCCTCCATTCCTGGTAGCATCCTGGTAAATTTCTCTTGAACCCTCTCCAGCGTAATAATATCCTTCCTGTAACAGGGTGACCAGAACTGGACACAATACTCCAGAAGAGGCTTCACCAACGTCCTGTACAACCTCAACGTGACGTCCCAACTCCTATACTCAAAGGTCTGAGTAACGAAGGCAAGTGTGCCAAATGCCTTCTTAACCACCCTGTCTATATGTGACACAAACTTCAACGAATTATGTACCTGAACCCCTAGGTCTCTCTGTTCTACAATATTACCCAGGGCCGTACTTTTAATTATATGAGCCTTAGTCATAGCTTCATGGATTCATACAGCACGGAAATAGACGCATTGATCCAGCCAGTCCAAGCCAAACATAATTCTAAACCAAATTAGTACCACATGTCTGCTCCTGGCCCATATCCTCCAAACCTTTCCTATTCATATATTCATCCAAATGTCTTTTAAACATTGTAATTGCACCCATATCCATCACTTCCTCAGGAAGTTCACTCTACATATGAAAAATTTGCCTCTTACGTCTTTTTAAAATTTCTCTCCTCTCATCTTAAAAATGTGCCCCCTAGTCTTGAAATCCCCCACCCTAGGAAAAAGACAACTGCCATTAATTCTATCTATACCTGTCATTATTTTATAAACTTCTATCAGATCACCTCTCAGCCTCCTATGCTCCGTTACAAAAAGTCCCAGCTTATCCAGCCTATCCTTATAACTTAAACCTTCCATACCCAGCAACATCCTGGCAAATCTCTTCTGAATTCTCTCCAGCTTGATAATATCCTTCCTATAACTGGTCGATCAGAACTGAACACAGTATTCCAGAAGAGGCCTCACCAATGTCCTGTACAACCTCAACATAATGTACCAACTCCTATACTCAAAGGACTGAGCAATGAAGGCAAGTGTGCCAAATGCCTTTTTAACCACACTGTCTACATGTGATGCAAACTTTAAAGAATTATGTACCTGGGCCCCTAGGTCCCTCTGTTCTAAAATACTACCCAAGGCCCTACCATTAATTGTATAAGTCCTAGCCATGTTTGTTATGTCGTATTTGTTATCCAGATTGAACTCCATCTGCCATTTTTCCAGCCCATTGACCCAGTTGATCAAGATCCCTTTGTAATCGTAGAAAACTTTCTTCACTGTCTACAATGCCACCAATTTTGGTGTCATCCACAAACTTACTAACCATGCCTTCTATATTCTCATCCAAATCATTTACGAAAAAGACAAACAAAAGAGGACCCAAAACTGATCCCTGTGGAACACTGTTGGTCACAGGCCTCCAGTCTGAAAAGGAACCCTCCACCATTACTCTGTCTCCTGCCTTTAAGCCCATTGTATATTCAATTAGCAAGCTCACCCTGAATCCCCTGTGACCTCACTTTACTAATTTGTCTACCATGCGGAACCTTATCAAAGGCTTTACTAAAATCCAAATAAACATTGTATACTGCTCTGCCATCATCAGCCCTTTTGGTAACTTTCTCAAAAAAATTCAATCAAGTTTGTGAGACATGATTTTTCTCATACAAAACCATGCTGATTGTCTCTAATCAATTTCTGCCTCTCTAATTGTCCACAAATCCTATCTTTTATAATCACCTCCAGCAATTTACCCACAACCGAAGTCAGACTCACAGGTCTATAGTTCCCCGGTTTCTCCTTACAAACTTTCTTAAACAAAGATACAACATTAACCACCCTCCAGTCATCAGGCTCCTCACCCATAGTTATAGCTGATGCAAATATTTCTGCAAGGGGTCTTGTAATTTCCTCCCTTACTTCACACAACATTCTGGGATACATTAGATGGGGTCCTGGAGATTTATCCACCTTTATATTCTCCAAGACCTCCTGAACTTCCTCTTCAGTAATGCGAACTGTTTTTAAAACATCTAAGTTTATTTCTCTGCATTCTCTAGACTCTATTTCTTTCTCCACAGTAAAAACTGATGTGAAATATTCATTTAGTATCTCTCCCATCTCCTGGGGTTCAACACAAAGACAACCTCCTTGATCTTTAAGAGGCCTTACCCCCTCTCTAGCTATCCTGTTGCTCTTAATGTATTTGTAGAATCTCTTTGGATTATCCTTAACCTTTTCTGTCAATGCTCTCTCCTATCGCCTCAGCGCCTTCCTGATTTCTCTCTTAAGAATACCCCTACACTCTTTATATTGATTAAGAGATTCAATTGAACCAAGTCATCTATATTTTTAAAAAATTCTTTTATTCTTGACTAGAACCTCAATATCCTTATTCATCCATTGTTCCTCAATCTTACCAGCTTCACCTTTCACTCTAACAGGAATAATGCCTCTGAACTCTTGTCATCACACTCTTGAACGTCTCCCATTTGTCAGACGTCCTCTTCCCTGTGAACAGTCTACTCCAATCAACATTTGAAAGTTTTTGTCTCATGCCATTAAAATTTGCCTGACTCCAATTAAAAACTTTAACTTTTACGGAAGGCTTATCTTTGTCCAGAACCATTTTGAAACAAATAGAATTATGATCACTAAACCCAAAGTGTTCCCCCACTTTTACCTCAGTCACCCGCCTTGCCTTATTGCCCAAAGGAATTGTTCCTTCACTAATAGGAGCATCCACGTATTGATAAATAAAATTCTCCTGAGCACATTTGACAAATTCTTCACCATCCAAACCTTTAACATTATGGTAGTCCCAGTCAATATTTGGAAAATTAAAATTCCCCATTGTTATAATCTTATTATGCTTACATATATCTGAGATCTCTCTACGTATTTGTTTCTCAATTTCCCTCTTACTATTGGGGATCTATAGTACAATCCCATTAAAGTGATCTTTCTTATTTGTAATTTCTACCCATATATTTTCACTGGATGATTTTTCAGAAATATCTTCCCTAGTTACAAAAATACCGCACCGCCTCCTTTCTTGCCTCCTTTTCTATCCTTCCGACAGCATCTAAAACCACAAAAAAAACATTGAGCTGCCAGTCTTGTCCATCTCTCAGCCTAGTTTCTGTAATAGCTATGACGTCCCAGTCCCATGTTCTTAAACATGCCCTGAGTCCATCAACCTTAACTGTAAGTCCCCTTGCATTGAAATAAATGCAATTTAGTTCTTCAGAGCTACTAAATACTCTGACTCTCTCCTGTCTTCCTTTTCTATTTGATGTGCTCTCCTCACATTCAGAACGTTCCCATCAATCTTTGTTTACCCTGCTACTTAGAATTCCTCCACTTGCCTTCTCTAACAGTATAAAGTCTCCTTTAAAGGAATGAGTAAATCCCCCTGCTAAGATATTGGTCCCTTTTCAGTTTTAGGTTAGACCCATCCTTTTTGATCAGTCTCTTCTCTCCCTACAGACATTCCAATTGCCCAAAATCCTGAACCCCTGAACAATATGCCATCTCTTCAGCCATTGACTTATCTCCGTTAACCTTTTGTCCTTCCCTCGTTTGAGTTTGGCATTGGGAGTAAACCAGGTTTTTTTAAGCTTCTACCTAACCTCTTCAATTCACCCTGTATTGCTTTAATCTTTCCCCTAAAAATGTCATTCCTGCCAATGTGTACGATCATTTCTGGCTTCTCAATCTCCCCTCTAACAATATGCCTGAAATGTTTAGAGCCATCCTTAATTCTGGCACCAGGAAAGCAAAAAACCATCCTAATTTACGCTCCCTGCCACAGAATCTTCTGTCCATGCTCCTGACAGGAACATTTTAGTCCTTTATCCCTTTTACAATAATTCTACTCAATCTTGTTAAACGCTGCCTAACATAAGAATTATTCGAAGTGTCCGATAAGTGGCATTCCCTTCCATTTTCTTCAGAGAGACTATCCCATTTTACGGTTCCAAAAACTGAATATCTATTTGATAGAGGAATATCCACCAGAGACTTTTGAACTACCTTCTTACTTTTCCTGACAGTTACCCATCTATCTGACTGATCCTGCTGTCTAATAACTTTTCTAAATCTACTAGCCATCTCACTCAGTACCTTATATATGGCTTTAATAACACTAGACCTAAAAAGAAGAATGTCTCAATAACACCTTATATATAAAATAAACTACCTTTCATTACCTGCAGAAAATAATGTTAATATGAAAAAAAAACATCAAACAGATATCCCTGTCCTCGTTTGTTTTACCAAAATGCAATGCCTTGCTTTTATCCAGATTAAACTCACAGCGACTGATTGATTTCTTCCTGCTGCTAACCACGTACCCTACCATAGACCTGCTGTTGCATTTTTCTCAACTTCCCTGTTGGCTTTCTGTGGTTCTGATATGCCTCAAAGTCCACCACAGCTATCGCTGCTGAGTATATTCCCCACATCTGGCTTCAGATTCCTTGGCTCATATTTTCTTTTTCCTGGGGCGATATGCAATGGCAGTTACCATAGGCTCTTGCCATCTGCCTCTGTTTCCTTGTATCTGATCAACGTTGTCACCTTGTATAAATATGAGGTCCATACTCTAATAGGTGAACAGCATTACACTTGATTAACGTAACTAATATATGAGGGATGGTAAGGAGAACCAAAAGGGTTGAGTTATAAGGAGAAGCTGGATAGAATGGTGTGTGCCTGGAATGCGCTGCCGGCAGTGGTAGTGGAGTCAGATACTTTACAGACTTTTAAGCGACTCTTGGATAGGCACATGGAGGATATAAAATGTAGGGTATGCAGGGTAGATTGATCTTAGTAGGATAATAGGTCGGCACAACATTGTGGGCCCAAGGGCGTGTACTGTGTTCTACTGTTCTATGTTCTATGTTTTATGTTCTACAGGCTGGGACTTTTTTTCCTGGAGTGTAGGAGACTGAGGGGTGACCTGGTTGAGTTCTATAAAATCACGAGAAGCATAGATAAGGTAGATAGCCAGTAGCTTTTCCCCAGGGTAAGGGAGTCTAAAATTAAGGGGCACAGGTTTAAGGTGAGAGGGGACAGGGGAGAGATACAAAAATGACTGGGGCAACTTTTTTTTCACACAAAGGGTGGTGAGTGTCTGGAATGAGCTGCCAGAGGTAATGGTGGAGATGAGTACAATTTTATCATTTAAGAAATGTTTAGACAGGTACATGGATGGGATAGATACGGAGGCATATGGACCAAACACAGGCAAATGGGACTAGTTTAATTGTGAAAACTGGATGGCATGGGCGAGTTGGGCTGAAGGGCCAGTTTCCATGCTGTAAACATCTATGACTCTGTAACTGTGACAGGCAGGTCACCCAAACCATCTTGTACCACACTCACCAGCCTTTCTGTCACAGGACCGTAAATGTCAGCAGTGGTTAAGTAAACATTGGAATGGACTGGGCTATATGTGCTCAACTGTATGGAGAAGACAGCACTGGGGCTAATCAGACAGGTCACCATTGAGATCACAGTCAGCGGTGTCAGTGAAAGAGCCCAGGATGAAGGCATGTTCTCGCTCAATCCAGATCCTCAAATTCCCACTTTTCCAATCCGATGTTCCAAGTGCAAATGTATGAAAAGAGGTCACTAGATAGGGATGCATTGTGTGAGACCTTCCAGACATTTATATGCTTTTTATAAGTTCATGGCAGAAAACATGGCACTGTTATTTTGGAATGGAGCCAGAGAGATCATGGTGCCAAGGTGCCTAACGTCAAATTCTGGAATCTATTATCAAGAGGTGTTAACTGAGCAATTAAAACATGATTGAACAGAGTCAACATGGACTTATGAATGAGCAATCATAATCAACAAATCCATTAGTGGTTTGTTAGGACGTAATAGAATAGATAAGGGGGATCCGGTGGATGTGGTGTATTTAGTTTCAAAAGCTGCCTGATGAAGAGTGATGAAGGAGGATCTTGTACAATATTTGGACTCATGGGATTATGTTAGCATAGATTGAGGCTTGGTTAATGGATAAGAAAGAAAGCATAGGGCCAAAGCGACATTTTTATGTTGGTTGGCTATAACTAACATGGATCAATACCTGGACTCAGCTATGTATAATGGAGATGAACGAATTGGATAAAAGGGTGGAATGCAATGTATCCAAAGTTTGGGGGAGGTTGCAAAGAGGCTACAGAGAGTTATAGACAAGTTGACCAAGATTTAATGGGAATGGGAAGAGAAGCTGGTAGAGGAACATAATAAGGCAGGAGCACACTTACTGCCGCACTAAATACACAAAGTGCTCACTGTGATGTTAATGAGACATGCACATTGATTCTGGGTCCTCTCTGCCCTTGTTTTGGACACAGTTCTGAATTAATTTTAGAGCCAGTTGAAATTTCCTCCAGTAATTTATAAAAGCTTAGAATCATTACCTTGCTTTCCTTATACCTTCATTCATAAACACAAAGGTCCTATAGGTTTTTGTTTTAACTGCTTTGTTGACTGACTCTGCCACATTTAAAGTTTCTTTAAAGATTCATTCCCAACACATCTCTCCCAACCCAGTTCTCAGTACATCCTCAGCTGTGCATTTCTTAAATCTTATTTTGGTCCATTTTTGTTGCTCAATGATAGCTCCATATAGTAACATAGTTCTTCCCAGACTGAGTGCAAATGACTAGTATAGAAACAGAGAAAGGAACAAGAATGGGAGGTTCAGCCCTTCAAGCATTTTTTTCTTTATCACTGGTGGGATGTGAGTGTCGCTGGTTGGCTACCATTTATTGCCTCTCCCGAGCTGATTTGATTCAATTTATTGTGGTCACGCGTACCTATGCACAGTGAAAAGCTTTGTTTTGTGAGCAGTGCGGGCAGATCAGAGGAAACAAGGACTTACAGATCAGAGGGTGCTTGGACAAAGTGAGGCACACAGGTTACAGTTGCACAGGAGGTGCACAAAGCAAGATCAACATTAGTCAGATCAATATTATTTGAAGTTAGAGAGGTCCATTCAACAGTGTGATAATGGCAGGGGAGAAGCTGTTCCTGAACCTGCCTGTGCATGTGGTCAGGCTTCTGTATCTTCTGCCTGACAGAAGAGGTTGTAGGCGATCAGTGCCAGGGTGAGAGGGGTCTTTGATGATGTTGGCAGCCTTTCCATGGCAATGAGAAGTGTAAATAGAATCCATGGGTGGAAGGTTGGTCCTGGGCAGAGCAGTTGCCATACCAAACCATTGAGTACTTGAATATGGTCCAGTGCGCCGATTCCAAGCAGCCCCAGAGACCCTCTTCCACTGCCTCAGACCGGCACTGTACTACTTTCTGTGAAGGGTACCTCCCGTTTCAGCTTCTGCCTTGTAAGCTGCGAGGAGGAACACAACACTGTGCTCGGATTTTCCGAGGTGTGGCTGGGGGATGGAGCGGTGGGCGTCTCTGATGGCTGTGTAGCAGTGGCCCAGGATGTTCAGTTCCTCTGGTGGGGCAGGAGATGTGCTGCTGGCACTTTGGCATCACCCTCTCGGCCTGGTTGAAGGCGCTGGCCACGATGAATAAGCCCTCAGGGAATCTCGTCACCAGGGCAGGCACAGCAGGATAAATTTCATCCAGGGCATTGGTCTCATCTGCACGGGGTGGGAAGTAGACACGGTCAGGATGGTGGACCCCATGCACTGGATTGTAGGGTCAGCATTTCACTGTCAGGTATTCTAGATCCGGGGACCAGTGGCTCACCAAGGTCGTCAAGTCTGAGCACCAGGGTGTGTTGATTAGGAAACATATCCCTCCGCCCTAGTTGCTCCCCTTGAGAATGTGCGGGTGAGCTGCCTTCTTGAACCACTGCAGTCCTTCTAGATGGAAGTGGCCGTGGGTTTGGAAGGTGCTGTCTGAGGATCTTTGGTGAATTTCTGCAGTGCATCTTGTAGATAGAACACGCTGCTGCTACTGAGTGTCGGTGGTGGGGGGGAGTGGATGCTTATGGATGTGGTGCCAATCATGCAGGCTGTTTTGTCCTGGATGGTGTCAAGCTTCCTGTGTGTTGTTGGGGCTGCACCCATCCAGGCAACTGGGGAGTATTCCATCACACTCCTGACTTGTGCCTTGTAGATGGTGGACAGGCTCTGAGGAGTCAGGAGGTGAGTTACTCACCGCAGTATTTCCAGCCCCTGACCTGCTCTTGTATTTATATGATGACTCCAGTTGAGTTTCTGGTCAATGGTAACCCCCAGGATGTTGATAGTGGGGGATTTAGTGATGGTAACACCATTGAATGTCAATGGGCAGTGGTTAGATTGTCTCTTATTGGAGATGGTCACAGCCTGGCATTTGTGTGGCGCGAATGTCACTTTCCACTTGTCAGCCCAAGCCTGGATATTGACCAGGTCTTGTTGCATGTGAACATGGACTGCTTCAGTATCTGAGGAGTCGTGATTGGCGCTGAACATTGTGCAATCATCGGCGAGCATCCCCACTTCTGACCTTATGATGGAGGGAAGGTCATTGATGAAGCAGCTGAAGATGGTTGGGCCTAGAACACTACCCTGAGGAACTCCTGCAGAGATGGCCTGGAGCTGAGATGACTGACCTTCAACAACCACGACCATCTTCCTATGTGTCAGGTATGACTCCAACCACCGGAGAGTTTGCTCCCTGATACCCATTGATTCCAATTTTGCCAGGGCTCCTTGATGCCACACTCGGTCGAATGCAGCCTTGATATCAAGGGCTGTCACTCTCACCTCACCTCTGGAATTCAGCTCTTTTGCCCATGTTTGAAACAAGGATGAATGAACTGTGCATCATCATTCCAGGACCCTAACCTGATTATCTTCCCCGTTTGGGTTTCTGTTGGACGTGTTAAGCCCCTGTGAGTTACTTCTCCTGTTAAACAGTGGAACACATTTGGCACAGGGACGGCACTACATTCCTTTACATGGTAACACTGCCTCTCGGCCAATCAGGAATGATGGATCCCTTTCTCCAGCAGAGAAGCGAGATTTGAATATGGCTCTCAGATATGTACCAATGTGTAGAATGGGTCCAATATGTAAACACAGTCTTCCAAAAGGTGCTGACATCCAGGAGAGTTTAACAATAGCATGCCAATATTTCGATGGGAGGGGTTGGTTCAGATACAGAAAGGGCCCATGGGTTGCTCGCTGTTATTTAGAGGGGCACACCTTGGAGAGTGTCGTCGCATCTTCTGGGCATCCCTGGGATTGGGGCCACACTTTGAAAATCGATGGGAGCGAGGTACTTTCCGGGCATGGGGGGTTGTGGGAATTGAGGCTATGTTTGTACGAGTAGGCCACACGCCTGAGTCTGCTCCTGGCGCACACACCTATCCGTGGATCGTCTGTCACCGCACTTCCAGAGTCTCAGCCCGTTAACGCAATATTTACAGGGCTGCAGCGTATTGAACTTGCAAAGGCATTAAAAATTGAAATAGAAATGAAAGCTTATGTGAAAGAACGCAGAAGGCTCGCCACCTGTCACTGACATTGCTGGTTTCTTTCTGCTACTTAACTATTAATTTCAAGGTCTCTGGCCAGCATGTGCTGAGATTTTCCAGTCTCATTATGTGGAAGGTGAGATAAAGGAGCCCTTTTGTCCTATCCATCCCACAGCAATCATATTGGAAGCAAATCTCTGTCATTCCTCAACCAGAGGACTGGCTCAGTCACGCGACGCTATCTCCAGGGTTTGAGAGTGAGCGACGGATTTTAGAATTGCCTTCGGTTCACTGTCGCTGAGAGACAAAGAGAGAAAAGTGAGCAGGTTGGCAATTGAAAATTCTTCAGTTTGTGATCACTTGCTGCCCACACCCAGTTGCCATGGAGAAGGAGACGGCGGGCTTCCATCGTGACACAGAAGTGTTTTGCTGCGACGAAGCTTCCCTCACAACCCTAATAGCCAAGTTTTTTTTCTTTTAGTCAATGTCTCCCGTGGCTTTGTTTGACTGCCTTCCAAAGACCAAGGGTCTGAACGTGAAATACTGATGTTGCAACTTCAAGGTAAATATAGACGTTTAACTGGGGGCCTCCAGAAGTCTTTGGCTCCTGAGTTTTTACTGTGAGTTCAGTATTGATGTTAACAGCACTGAATGAGGCCACTTGGCCCATTGTATCTGTGCTGGTCAACCAAGATATGATAATGCATATCTCATTTTCCAGCTCTTGGCCCATAGCCCCGGAGGCTACAGCAAGACAAGTGAATATCTAAATCCTGCTTCAATGTTCCGAGAGTGTGTGACATAATCAGCCTTTCAGGGAATGAGTCCCAGACTCCCACCACCCTTCGGGGTGAAAACATTTCTCCTCAACTCTCCTCTCAGCTTCTGACCTTCAATGTATGCCCCTGATTATTGACCGGTTTGCACAGACAGTTCCTAAAGGGCGGAAGCAGGCCATTCGGCCCACTGAGTCAACACCTACATTCCAAAGAGCATTACACCCAGACCTGCATTTCCTATGGCTAACCCACCCAGCCTGCACATCCCCTGGACACTATGGCCAATCCACCTAGCCTGCACACGTTTGGACTGTGGGTGGAAACCGGAGCAAACCAGTGCAGACATGGGGAGAATGTGCAAACTTCCTCTCATACAGTTGCCCGAGGGTGGAATCGAAAATGGGTCCTTGGCGCTGTGAGGCAGCCTTGCTAACCACTGAGCCACCTTGCCACTCATGGAAAAAGTGCCTCCACTTTATCTGTGCCCGTTCTAATCTCCTGGCCCTCTGTCAGGTCCCCTCTCAACCTTCACTGCTCTAAGGAAAACAACACCAGCCTTTCCAATTGTTCCTCGTAGCCCCAGGCCAGACAACATCCTGGTAAATCTCTTCTACACCCTCTCTAGTACAATCGTATAATGTGGTGACCAGAACTGCCCACAGTATAATGCTTAGCACCTCTTGGAGTGGAAAATTGATTATGGTGGCTGTATAGTAGACTATCCAAGATGAAGTCTTGCTTAACCAATCTTATTGGACCTTTAGAAGGGGTAACAGAGACAGCAGACAATAGTAATGAAGTAGACTAGAGTTATCTGGAATTTTCAAAGACCTTTGACAGGATGCCTCGTTGTGAGCTAAGGAATAAAGTATGTGGAACCAGGGGACATGTGGTAGAATGGATTGCCAGCTGTCTCCAGGGTAGGAGGGAGCAAGTGAGAGTAAAGGGGAGTCATTCAGAATGACAGAAGGTGGGAAGTGGTGCCTCTGCAGGGATCAATGCTGGGGCCACTTATGCACTAAAAATTTGTACTTTGGAGTCCGATAAACAATTTTCAAATTGGTGTGGATGACTCCAAATTGAAGGGATGGTTCAATACTGAGGCGGATCGCAATGACAGGAGGACGTTGATAAAAATTGGAAATGAAGTTCAACATGGAAGAATGTGAGGTAATCCTGGCTGAGGTGTGGGAGGGGGACAAAAGGATGTCGGACACAAAAATAAAAATAACTAAAAGGTGTGCGTCAGGCCATGAGAAAGCCAAGCAAGCACTGCATTTTATTTCCAGAGGGATAGAGTGGAAAAGTAGTGAGGTTATGGGTCAACCTGTTGGAACCTTGGTTAGACCACACTTGGATACTGTGTGCAGTTCTGGTTGTCACACAGAGGCACTGGAGAGAGGGAAGAGGAGATTTATAAGGACAATCCCAGCAATGTGTGGGTTTACACATCAGCAAAGGGTAGACAGGCTGGGCTATGTCCCTCTTGACAAAACACTGAGGGGGTGACCTTATTGAGGTCTTTACAATGTTGAGAGGATTTGATTGAATGGAAAGAGAGAGAGAGAGAATGATTCCTCTTGTGGGGAGGAGTATAACTAGACAGGGTCAGTACCGCATAGTCCCCAGGAAATCCAACAGGGAATTCAGGAGAAAACTGTTCACCTTGACAGCAGAAAGGATGTGGAACTCACTCCCACAGGGAGTGGTTGAAGTGAACAGTATCAATTTGGTTTGGGGCAAACTGGACAGGCAGGTTAGGGAGAAGGGAATAGGGGGTTAGGATGGAGGATCTAAATGAGGAAAGACGGGAGGGGGCTGGAGTGGTTGTGCCAAAAGTCCTGTTTTTATGTCCTATATCTGATACGATTTTTGTGTAACACACTGCATGTACAATGCTGCCAATTGCAGTTCATAGAAAACTTGGCCAGCTGAAGGAAAGTGCCATCATCACAAGGACAAACATCAGAGAGGGCTGATATCATTTATTTTCGAGAAGCTGATTGCTAGGTGGTGACAGGTTGATGCAGAGTGAGCACGGTGAGTAATGTCGAGAACATGAACTGAAGGGAATTAACCGCAATGCAACCAAAAGCTTTTAACCGCACTCACTGTGGAAATTGTACTGTCTACTGCATTTGAAATGATCTCAATTCGCACCAGCCATATGAGTCCACAACCCCAGCTTGCTCCTAATATGCCACAGAAAGTTATACCCCAGGTTTGCAAGGGCTGTGTACAAACAGACCAAGCACTGGGCTTTCTTTGCAGGGCGATAGAGTCGAAAAATGGTGAGGCTATGCTAAAATCATCACACCTCTTGTTCCACACACTCCTCTCAACCTCCGCCGAGCATTTTAACCCACTGTTTTTCAATGTAGCCCAGTTCTGAGCACCAGACTCGAAATGTTAACTCCGTTTCTCTCTCCACAGATGCTGCCAGACCTGCTGAGTTTCTCCAGAACTCTCGGTGTTTGCTTCAGATTTCTAGCATGCGCAGTATTTCACTTTTATACAGAATTTGGAAAATACCACAGTGGAGAATTAGAAGGCAAGTGACTGAGAGTTTGCACGCCAACATTTACATGGGGTTACTTATACAATCATACAGTCATACAGCATGGAAAAAGACCCTTCGGTCCAACCAGTCCATGCTGATCACAATCTCAAACTAAACTAGTCCCACCTGCCTGTTCTTGACCCATATCCCTCCAAACATTTCTTATTCATGTACTTATCCAAATGTCTTTTCAACGTTGTAGCTGTACCCACGTCCACCACTTCCTCTGGAAGTTCATTCCACACACAAACCACTCGCTGTGTAAAAAAAATTGCTCCTCATTTAGTTTTTTAAAATCTTTCTCCTCTTACCTTAAAAATATACCCCCTAGCCTTGAAATTCCCCACCCTAGGGAAAAGACAAATCCCATTCACCTTATCCATATCCCTCATGATTTTATAAACCTCTATAAGGTCACCTCTCAACTTCTTATGCTCCAGTGAAAAAAGTACCAGCCTATCCAGCTTCTCCTTATAACTCAAACCCTCCATTCCCGGCAACATCCTGGTAAATCTCTTCTGAATACTCTCCAGCTGAATAATATCCTTCATGTAACTGGGAGACCAGAACTGGACACAGTACCCCAGAAGAGACTTGGGAGGACGGTGGGCTGTAAGTGGGTGATATCTCTGACACAAATGCCTATTTGAAAGTCTAGAGTTTGCTTAATTCTTGGGCTGACAATGATTCCAATTTCAACATGCCCAGAAGCTTCAATACAGAAAACGTATATACTGTACCTTCTTGTAGCTGGCAGTCAACACACTTCTGCTGGAATACACCAGGTAATAGTAAGAGTTAGGGTATCAGGGTTATTGGAGACTGCAGAGCTGGTTATCCCTATGATCTTGCGCGTTTCCCCAGGCTTAGGTAAGGGATCCATGCCTAAGGTAGTGAGCCATAGCTAATGACCAAACCAGTGGGTTCTAAGGGATAGTACATTAGCCACAACCTGGAGGGACATTGGCTGCTCCTGGTTAAAGGATCCTTCAGGTAAAAGACTTGTGTTAGACCATAGACCATAAGACCATAAGACATAGGAGCAGAAATTAGGCCATTCGGCCCCTCGAGTCTGCTCCGCCATTCAATCATGGCTGATAAGTTCCTCAACCCCATTCTCCTACTTTCTCCTCATAACCCTTGATCCCCTTGATAATCAAGAATCTACCTATCTCAGTATTAAATGTACTCAATGACCTGGCCTCCACAGCCTCCTGTGGCAGTGAATTCCATAGATTCACAACTCTTTGGCTGAAGAATTTTCTCCTTATCTCCGTTCTTAAAGGTCTCCTCTTTATTTTAAGGCTGTGCCCTTGGATCCTAGTCTTTCCTACCAATGGAAACATCTTCCCAACATCCACTCTGTCCAGGCCGTTCAGTATTCTGTAAGTTTCAATTAGATCCATCCTCATCCTTCTAAACTCCATCGAGTACAGACCCAGAGTCCTCAAACGTTCCTCATATGTTAAGCTTTCCATTCCTGGGACCATTCTTATGAACCACTTCTGAACCCTCTCCAGGGCCAGTACATCCTTCCTGAGAGAGGGGCCCCAAAACTGCACACAATACTCCAAATGTGGCCTGGCCAGAGCCTTTAGAGCCTCAGAAGTGCATCTTTGCTTTCATATTCAAGTCCTCTCAAAATAAATGCCAAAGTTACATTTGCCTTCCTAATTAATGACTCAACCTGCAAGTTTACCTTGAGAGAATCCTGGACTAGAACTCCCAAGTCTCTTTGTACTTCAGACTTCCCCTTTCACACTCAGGATGATAATACTGAGAAACAGGCTTGTGTATTCCTATCCCTAATCATATTGCTCATCGAAGTGGAAGATGGGAGATTGTTCAGAGCAAACTGAAGGGAAGAACAAGACCACAAAGTGGGGGAGAATAAAATGGAGATCTCGCATTCGCCAGGTCAGTTTTAAAGATAAAGTATGACTGCATTAATGTTTAAAAAAAAATGTAGCCCATTTTTCTGTTCAACCTGTTCAGGGATGTAATTATGTGGGTGGGACTTGAACCAGGGCCTCCTGGTCCAGGGGTAGGGGCACTGCCAATGTGCCACAAAAGGGCACTGCATATTAGTGTATCAGCAAATATCATTCCTTGCACAGCAAGATCCCACAACAGAAATGGCCTGTTAATGTTTCTTTATCAGAGAGACTCAGCACGTCTGGCAGCTACTCTGGAGAGAAAACCAGAGTTAGGCTTTCCATTCCGGGTATGGACCTTTGTCAGTTCTGGAGAAGGGTCACGTTAACTCTGTTGCTCTCTCCACAGATGCTGCCAGACCTGCTGAGTTTCTCCAGCGCTCTCTCTGTGTTTGTTTCAGATTTGCAACAACCACAATAGTTTGCTTTAATTGGAAAAATTCTTTCTTCACAATGTTGACTGGGGAAGGACAACTGTTCAAAACCTTGGCAGAATCTCCGGTGGCCCAGCAATTTTGGAGAATCTTTCATGACTTGTCATTGAAAGACCAAATTTCAAAATGAGCGGGAGGCCTTTCAAACCGTCTCGTTGCCCTCCCCCTACCACTACACTCACGACTGATCTGGGTCCTAACTTCAGCAACCCATTTGGCTTCCTTAACCCTTGCCCAACAAAAATCTAGCAACCTTTGTACCTCATGAAGCTCCCCTTTTCACTCCCCTTTGTGGGAATAGTAGAGCACTTAGCAATACATAATCATGCCTGATCAACTTAGAGTCACAGAATCCCTATTGAAGCAGGCCATTCAGCCCATTGAGTTCACACTGACCCTCCAAAGTCCATCCCATCCAGACCCACCCCTCTAACCTATCTCTGTAACCCTGCATTTCCCATGGCTAACCCTCCTAGCCTGCACATCCCAGGCCACTAAGGGGCAATTTCCATGGCCATTCCTCTTAACAAACACATCTTTGGATTGTGGGAGGAAACCGGAGCACCCAGAGGAAACCCACACAGACACGGGGGGAGCATGCAGGCTCCACACAGACAGTCGCCTGAGTGTTGAATAGAACTCGGGTCCCTGGCATTGTAAGGCAGCAGTGCTAACCACTGAGCCATCATGCCATCCCAAACTTACTAGAATTCTTTGAGGCACAGATAAAGGGGAAGAAGTGGATGTAATATATTTGGATTTTCAGCAGACATTGGTTAAGGTTCCACATATTAGGCCACTTAATACGATGGTGTTGGAGGTAGTATATTAAAATAGATAGAGGATTGGCTAACTAATAGAAGATGGAGAGTTAGGATAATGGGGGACATTTTCATGATGAATCTGTAACTGGCAGAGTGCCACAGGGATCAGTGTCGGGACTGCAGTTATTCACAATATATACTAATGACTTGGAGATGAGGAAATGAATGTACTATTGCCAAGTTTGTGGATGACGCTGAAATAGGTGGGAAGGCAAATGGTGAGGATAACACAGAATCTTTGGAGGGATAGAGGCAATTTAACAAAAACTTGGCAAATGGAATAAACTGTGGGAAAATGTGAGGTCACGCACTTTGGCAAGAAGAACAGAGGAGCTGAATATTAGTTAAATGGAGAAAGACTGCAGAAAGCTGCAGCACAGAGGGATTTGGGGGACCTCGTGCATAAATCTCAAAAAGCTGGCTTCCCAGTTTAGCAGGGAATAGGGAAGGCAAATGGAATGTTGGCCTTTGTTTCAAGAGGAATGGAGTGTAAAATTGAGGGGTATAGTGGACACTAGTCAGACCCCAGTTGGAATACAGTGAACCGTTTTAGCCCCGTATCTAAAGAAAGATAAAGTGGCATCAGAGGCAGCCCAGAGAAGGTTCACTCGGCTGACTCCGGGGATGGAGGGACTGTCTTGTGAGGAGAGGCTGAGTAGGTTGGGTGGGTACTCAGTGGAGTTTGGAAGAATGAGAGGAGATCTGATTGAAACCTTATTAAGAAACTTGACAGGGGAGATATGGAAAAGCTGTTTTCCCTTATGGGAGAGTCTAGGACCAGGGGGCATCATTCCAGAGCAAGGAGTCGCCCAATTAAAGCAGAGACGTGGAGGAATTTCTTCTCTCAGATGGAAGTGAATCTGTGGAATTCTTTACCACAGAGGGCTGCTGCGGCTGGGTCCTTAAGTATATTCACGGCTGAGAGAGAGAGAGAGATTTTCAATCAGGAAGGGTTATGGGGGCAAAGCAGGAAAGTGGAGTTGTGGATTATCAGATCAGCCCTGATCTGATTGAATGCTTGAGCGGACTCAATGGGCTGAATGGCCTAACGCTGCTCCTACATTTTAATATGGTTGAAGGAGTTGCGCCTGGGATTTTAAAGCCATTTCTGAAGAAGGCTCTAGGCCCAAAACGTCAGCCTTCCTGCTCCTATGATGCTGCTTGGCCTGCTGTGTTCATCCAGCTCTACACCTTGTTATCTCAGATTCTCCAGCATCGGCAGTTCCTGCTATCTCTGGGTTTTTAAAGTCCTAGTTTGGAATGCCCCTACCTGGAGGAAACAGTTTCTCTGTGCGTGCGAGGATAAAGTGTCTTCAATCATCTTAATCAGCCCAGCCAAGTGGGTCTATGCAAGGAGGAGCAGCACACGGCCTCAGGAGATGTCCTGGTGAACTGTTGTGCAAGCAGGAGGGGCCGAGTGATCATCCCCCTGAGGGGATGGGGGAGGCTGACAAGGGCAGAATGGGAGGGAGAGGGTGGGGGAAGCCATCCCCGTTTCATGACCCCTCAGGTAGGGGACGCTGAGGAAAGTCCTCCCGTTAGCAGCTCAGGGCGGCCGGAGGGGGAAAAAGGAATGAAGGTCAGGCAGCCTTGACCTCGTTTTCCCCAAGCTCACCCCCCCACCTTGAGGCGCTACTAACCTGGCTAACGCGGGACCAAACAGTTTGTCAGGTCTGTGCTCTTTCCAGTTGAAATCTCCCAGGATGGTCTGTGCTGAGTAGCTGAGGGAATCCACTGCTGTTAGGCACAACATGACAAATGGTGCCTGAAACCCACAACGTGTGCCTCAAACATTGACAGATCGCAGGGAGCTGTCCTGTACTTGGCAGACACGCTTAATTTACAATTAATAAATCTGAATAAAATGTTTTTCCTTCCATTACCGCCGTCGACTCGCTGACAGCTGCAGTGACAGGACGGGTTAGTACTGGGGAGAATAACCTGTTAAAATCCTATCTCATTCCACCTGCAGTCAGTCACTCTTTCTTTCCCACACAGGAATTTTTTTTTTATATAAATGAGTCCCTGACAGAAATTAAAGCTGTCGCCTATCGTTTCTGCTCAGCCCATCTCAGTCGTCGAAATCAAAGGGCTGGCTTTAAGATAAAACATTTCTTTTCCTACTCGGGTGTCCGATGCGATTTAGATCCAAGCGTTGTCGACCTGAAATCTAGCCCTCGCCCCGCAAGCAAGCAAAGGGCGATGTCAGCGTGGAAGGAGTTGCATTCGTATATCGCCTATCGCTTCATACACGAGGAATGTCCTTTTGAGTGTTGCTGCCGCATTGATTCTAATCTTGGCACAGCAAGCTCCCACATGCAGTAGAGAGGGAATGATTTGTTCCATTGAGAGAGAAATGCTCGCTCAGTGTTTGCCAATGATGATATTATGGTGGTGTCACTGGATGAGAAATCCAGAGGCCCCGTCTAATGCCCTGGGGATCTGGACTCAGGTCCCACCCACGGTAATTGGCGACATTTGAATTAAATTAATAAAATCTGGAATGGAAAGCTAGCCTGGGTAATTTATGGACTTTTGAAATTAACTCATGGGATGTGGGCGTCGCTGGCTGGCCAGCATTTATTACCCATCCCTAGTTGCCCTTGAGAAGGTGGTGGTGAGCTGCCTTTTCGAACCACGGCAGTCCTCCTGCTGTAGACGGACTAATAATGCCATTAGGGAGGGAATTCCAGGATTGTGACCCAGTGACGGTAAAGGAATGGGGATATATTTCCAAGTCAGGATGGTGAGTGGCTTGGAGGGGAACTTGCAGGGGTTGGTGTTCCCATATGTCTGCTGTCCTTGTCCTTCTAGATGGAAGTGGTCGTGCGTTTGGAAGGTGCTGTCTGAGGATCTTTGGTGAATTTCTGCAGTGCATCTTGTAGATAGTACACACTGCTGCTACTGAGCGACGGTGGTGGAGGGAGTGGATGCTTATGGATGTGCCAATCATGTGGGGGCTGCTTTGTCCTGGATGGTGCCAAGCTTCTTGAGTGTTGTTGGGGCTGTACTCATCCAGGCAAGTGGGGAATATTCCATCACACTCCTGACTTGTGCCTTGTAGATGGTGGGACAGGCTTTAAGGAGCCAGGAGGTGAGTTACTCGCCGCAGTATTCCTAGATTCTGACCTGCTCTTGTAGCCACTGTGTTTATGTGGCTAACCCAGTTGAGTCTCTGGCCCATGGTAACCCCTGGAATGATGATAGTGGGGGATTCAATGATGGTATAGTCGTTGAATGTCAAAGGGCGGTGATTAGATTCTCTCTCTCTTTGACTCCATCATTGATAATTATAAAAGCAAACCATCTGGGTCACAGGGAAGGAAATGTGTCCTCCTTTCTTGCTTTGGCTGACACATGGCTCCAAATGCACTGCAATGGCTCTGAGCTTCCCTTTCCATTCAGTTGAAGGGCAATTAGGGACTGGAGACAAATGCTGGCTTTGCCCATGATACCCATCTACCTGGAGTGGGCTTGAACCCTCCACCCTCCGACCCTGACTTTACAAATGTCTGCTTGGCTAAAGTGTATGTGGCTCCCTTTATCGTAATTCCTTCATCCAGAGTATCTGCTCTGTCAGAGAGTCAGGAATATTATCCGAACCTATTGCCCCTAACACCAGCACCCTGCCAATTCACCCACCGGGCTCAGAGGTTTTAAAATGGGATCTGAGAGGGAAAAGACATGTTTCACAAAACCGCACCCAAGATCAGTTAGAGGTCCCGACAGAGTAGATAGGGGGAAACTGTTCTCTTGGGAATCACTGCCCTAATGATAAAAACAAATACGAAAACCCACTGACAACTTATACGCAAGAATGGTCTCAATCTCCATCCTGCTCTTTAATAAACCACTCGCTGACAAGGTAGCTACAGAAAATCTCACGACCTTCTGTATTACAAGGAAAGAAATTAGCCCCACTGTCCCTAATGGCCATGCATAGAAACAGAGGGAATAGGCGCTGCAATAGTCCATTGGGCCTTTTAAGCCTGCTGCTCCACCATTCATGGCTGATCATCAAATTCCACATCCCCTTCTCACTTTGTCCCATAAGACCATAAGACATAGGAACAGAAATTAGGCCATTCGGCCTGTCAAGTCTGCTCCGCCATTCAATCATGGCTGATAAGTTCCTCAACCCCATTCTCCCGCTTTCTCCCTGTCACCCTTGATCCCCTTGACAATCAAGAACCTATCCTTGGAACGCTTTAGCTCTAAGGACTGCATACAACTCTTGTTAACGTGATTCATCGTCAATAACTACACAATTGCAGTCCAGCACAGCTGGATAAACATTCCCAAGGCCAGGGGCAAATGGGCCAAATAATGCAGGATGTAGCCCCCCACCCACTCCCGGGGGTGGAGGAGCTCGGAACCGGGCCCTTGGCCCCAGTTTGGACACGGCCATTGCGGGAGCAACGGCAGAGGTGGATCTTGTAATTGAGATCCCGGACCCCATTCCAGAGACCCCAGAACCCGGCACCAGAAGAAGGAGAGGGCACCTTTGAAGGAAATGTAAGGACAAACCATATTGCATTAATATCTTGCATTATATTGTGTGTTTCAAGATGGCACCAAAGTGAGGTGATGGTCAATGATAAATCTGATTTAATCTAATCCAATCTAATCTAATCCAATCCAATCCAATCTAATCCAATATAATCTGATCTAATCCGATTCAACTTAATCTAATCCAATCTGATCTAACCTAACCTAATCTAATACAATCTAATCTAATCCAATCCAATCTAATCTAATCCAATCTAATCTAATCTAATACAATCTAATCTAATCCAATCCAATTTAATCTAATCCAATCTAATCTAATCTAATCCAATCCAATCTAACCTAATCTAATCCAATCCAATCTAATCTAATCTAATCCAATCTAATCCAATCCAATCCAATCCAATCCAATCTAATCTAATCCAATCTAATCTAATCTAATCCAATCCATTCGAATCTCTTCTAATCTAACGTAATCTAATCTAAACTAACCTAATCTAATCTAATCTAATCTAATCTAATCTAATCTAATCTAATCCAATCTAATCCAGTCCAATCCAATCCAATCCAATCTAATCTAATCTAATTCAATCCAATCCAATCCAATCTAATCTAATCTAATCTAATCCAATCAATTTTGATTCCTTTGCAGATGAATATGTTTCAAAAATTCAAAACTCAGAATTTTCAATTGGAGCTATCTAAGGGACACGCAAAGTTGCAGAGTTAGACAGCTACTGCAAGTGTGTAGCCTACCCCCATGGGCGAGACCAAGTTATTTCTCGGGGTGGGGGGGCGTGGGGTGAGCTTGGCAACAGGCTCAAACCATCCCCGAGTGGATATTGTTTGTAACTCATTTATTTAATGAGTGCCATGGGTGACTTGGTGCTGGGTTATAGGGTTCTCCCCCCGAGTGATAAATTGGCTCCTGGACAGGGAAAAGATTCACAAGGGACAAGTGGAAACTGGTGTGTGTTCTAAAATGGAGGTTCACAAGAAAACCACAATAAACCTCTGCAAGCTTTTGTTCTTCTCTGTGCTTAGCACTGCTGCCTCACAGCGACAGGGACCCGGGCTCGATTCCACCCTCGGGCGACTGTCTGTGTGGAGTTTGCACATTCTCCCCGTGTCTGCGTGGGTTTCCTCTGGCTGCTCCGATTTTCTCTCACGGACCAAAGATGTGCAGGTTAGGGTGGATTGGCCATGCTAAATTGCCCATAATATTGAGGGATGTGCAGACTAAGTGGGTTAGCCATGGAAATGCAGGATCACAGGGATAGGGTGGGATGGTCTTTGGAGGGTTCATATAGATTCGATGGGCCGAATGGCCTACTTACACACTCCTGGGATTCTATGATCCCTGTTGCTTAATTCAATATATAGGATCAGTCTGTGGAGCAGGTAAGGTGACAGAGTGGGTGATTAAATCCGGGGGATAGATGAAATAACAGGGCATGTCAGGGTGGGGTGCGGGTTGTTGGGGGTCTTGGAGGGGACAACGGTGGGGAAAGGAGGCAGCTGGGATATGGGATGATGGCGGTGTAGAGGGAGAGAGACAGGGGGTGTCGGGGCTAGAGATGGAGCGAGTTGGTGGGAGATGGTTCCAGGTCAGGAAGGGAGAGTCAGGGTGGGTCCAAAATGGGTCCGGAGTGGTAGGGTGATGGGTTTGGTGTAGGAGTAGGTCCAGAATTGGGAGAAGGAGTGGGTAGAAAAGTCAATCATTGGGAGGGGTGGATCTGTGGGCGGTGCCCTTGAATGGGTTGGGGGTTTTTCCAGAGGGTTGCAGATGCTGGGTAATGATTTGCTCCATTGGAGGTTTGGAGTGAAATTCCACCAGTGCTTGCAAGAGAGATCCGGAGGGGCATGTTCAAGGGTATATCTGTACTCCAACCATACGGAAATCAGGAGATGGGGGAGAATATTTCATCAAAAGGATGGCCAGAATTGAAATGGCAACTGAGACAATTTTACTTACGGAGAACTTTTATAGGCAACACAAATGTGTAACAAGAATAATTCCTCGTTCCTCACAGTTTTACTATTTCAGGTTTGTTCACAGGGAAATCTTCCGTCACATTCAGATTCTGTCCATGATAACTGCAGATCGCAATGCTCTGGTTTTGTCCTCGCTTTCGTTAATCACAAGCTCACGGCATAAGGACATTTTCTACTGATTCCTGTCTTTGCTTTTTGGCATGTGCCTAAGATGGGGCTTCTGCTCGACAACATCGGGAGCCAAACAGCCAAAGATGCTCCGCAGAAGCGTTGTCGGAGAGAGACATCGACACTGAGACATATCAGGGATTTGTCAAACTGTTGACTGAAAGCTTGGGCAGAGAGACGGACTCTAAAGGAGCATTTTAAAGGCCATTGTGGGTCCACCCACAGCAGGAGGACTGCAGAGGTTCAATTAGACAGCTCAGCGCCACCTTCTCAAGGGGCAACTAGGCACGGGCAATAAATGCTGGCCCGGCCAGCGATGCCCAAATCCCACAAACGAATATTTTTAAAAATCTTAACCGTGGAGAAAGGCAGAGAGATTTTGGGAGATAGAGGCAGCAAAGGAATGGAACTAACTGACATCCAGTAAAGAGGGTTCATTGGTGTGTGGAAAGCAAAATCAATATTAAAATTAAAAAAGTAATTATTACCCAGCGACTGCCTCTCAGAAATTCTGGATGCCCTACAGAAAAACAGTATTGATCCCAAACACAAGCTATCAATAAGAAAAATGCCTGTCATGTCATTAGATTTTTCCCACTCCCTTTTCACTTCAATTTGAATTGAAGTTAATTTTATTTTGTTGTTGACCTTTCTGCTTTAACTCATTAAACGTGGAGAGCTCACGGCTCGAGGAACATTCTGGCGAAGTCGTTCTTACTTCGGGGCGAGTTTTAGATCGTTGAGATGGCATTGCTGTTGCTTCGGTCCTCTTCGCAAATTGAGTCAGGGTCGAGAAGGAGAAAGCAGGGTCAGAGGGCAGAGGTCACGGTGGGTTGTGGGCCAAGAACCAGCATCCACCATGATGAGACAGAAAATGGCCAAGGCACACGGCAGAGTCTGGGCGTTGCAACTTTCCACCCTTCATCAGAACCGGAGACCGGGAAACAAGAATTTTGGGACCAAAGGCAGAAGTTGCTGGGAAAGCTCAGCAGGTCTGGCAGCATCTGTGGAGAGACAGCAAAGTCAACGTTTTGGGTCATTTCTGCTTTCATGTCTAAATTCCAGCATCTGCAGTTCTTTCGGCTTTTAAAGATTAACCAGATTGAAAGGGGATATCAAAGAGAGAAAGGGGGAGAGCGACTAGAATCAGCACATAAGGTAATCAAGTGGTTAGGGAGTAAATGGATGAAATGATAGCAGACTCATAAATACTGTAATGAAAACAAAAAGTGCTGGAGATCACAGTGGGTCAGGCATCATCCGTGGAGAGAGAGCAAGCTAATGTTTCGAGTTTAGATGACTCTTCATTCAGAGCTGAAGTGAAGTCTGGAGGAGGCAGCATTTACTCAATAGTGTGGAGGTGGAGTGCTTGGGGAGAAAGGATGTTGATAGTTCCGATTAAAGTGAACGGAATGGGAGAGTGGGAGAACAATGGTGTGTCTAATTCTCAGACTGGATAGAACAGACAGTCCCACTGGGGTTGGGGGGTTGGGTGGAGGAGAGAGAGGACACGGGGACAGAGAATGTCACAAGTAAAGCTAAAGCAAATAAACTCTGTAAAACCCTGGCAGATACATCAACCTGGTACAGATGACGGCTCTATTTCTCCTGCCTCAAAAGTCTTATTTTCGCTCCTACATCTCAACTGCGGCGCACTACGTTTGCATGTACTGGTCAGCCTCCATTTCACATCCCACAAGCGAACGCTAAAGTCACCGGTGCCTTATAATAGACGTTGTGTTGTGAAGATGTGAGAGAGTTTTGGACAAGCCTGCTCTTCCTGTCAGATGTTCACACACACACACACACACACGGCTCAAGCCAGGTTTTTGAGGCTTCAAACGTTGATTTGTTCACCATCCTCGATTGCAATGAAACCACCTGAACGGGTTGAAGGATAGTCAAAAAGGTAACAAGAAGCAATAAAACTGACAACTGAAGGGTGACTCCCTTGCCTCAGAGTCAGTGAGTTGGGGGTACACGTCAGTGATAACATAGTGTGGAGCTGGAGGAACACAGCAGGCAGGGCAGCATGAGAGGGAGCAGGTAAGCTGACATTTCGGTTCGGGATCCTTTTGCAGACCCTTTTTTTGCTTCTGAAGAAGGGTCCCGACCCGAAAGGTCAGTTTTCCTGCTCCTCTGATGCTGCCTGGCCTGCTGTATTCCTCCAGCTCCACACTGTGTTCCTCCAGCTCCACACTGCGTTCCTCCAGTTCCTCACTGCGTTCCTCCAGCTCCACACTGTGTGTTATCTCCGACTCCAGCATCGGCAGTTCCTACTATCTCCTTTTCGTCAGTGTTCGGTTTTGAGAATTCGCGTTTGCAGTGTTGTGAATGAAACCGGTGCCTCTGAGAGTTAATCTTAGCATCGTTACTGTCCCCGTCCTTTGGTAGCGACAGATCCTGAATCTGAAATGGGACTGCTGGCAAACTGAGAGCTGACTCAGCGATCTACTGCAGCTCAGTGAAGACCTATTGACCCTGACTGTCCTGCTGCCAAATTGAAGAATGCTCTTATTAATGTTTATTCAATAAAAACCATCAAAGCTCTACACGGTTCATCCAATCAGTTTGTAATCCATTTCACTGGAACCTCTTTCAAGCTGGACTAGTCTCACAAAGGCATCAAGGCCTTGTAATGATGTGTTTTAACTCTTTGAACGCAGTCTGGCTAAATGTTCCATCCAATTTCTGAGCTCCCACTAATGTGTATATGTTTAGCAAAGCTTTGACTGTTCACTGTTGAAGTGAAGTGAGAAACAGGGTAACTTACAGGGGAGTGTGTAGATGCTGGACAATCTATAAAAGGTTGGAAGGGGGGGGATCCTGTTCTCAGCTCAGTCATTATAGTGGAACTGGAAAAGCCAGGTAAAAAGCTGGGAAAAGCTCAGATCTGGGACTGGGACTGTACAGCGTGGTCTCCGAGAATGGGAGGCCAGAAACATGGGATCATTGATGAAGTCATTCCTTACATTAGCAAAAGGTGATTGGGGTGGCACAGTGGCTCAGTGGTTAGCACTGCTGCCTCACAGCACCAGGGACCCAAGTTCAATTCCACCCTTGGGGTCTATCTGTGTGGAGTTTGCACATTAAGAACATAAGGACCAGGAGTAAGCCATCCAGCCCCTCAAGCCTGCCCTGCCATTTAATAAGATCGTGGCTGATCTTTGAGACTCAGCTCCACTCACCATAACCCTTAATTCCTTTACTGTTCAAAAATTTATCTAGCCTTGCCTTAAAAACATTCAGCGAGGTAGCTTCAACCACTTCACTGGGCAGGGAATTCCACAGATTCACAACCCTTTGGGTGAAGAAGTTCCTCCTGACCTCAGTCCTACATCTGCTTCCCTTTATTTTGAGGCGACGCCCTCTAGTCCTAGTTTCACCTGCGAGCGGAAACAACCACCCTGCCTCCACTTTATCTATTCCCTTCATAATCTTATATGTTTCTATAAGATCTCCCCTCATTCTTCTGAATTCCAATGAGTATAATCCCAGTCTACTCAGTCTCTCCTCATAATCCAACCGTCTCAACTCTGGAATCAACCGAGTGAATCTCCTCTGCACCCCCTCCAGTGCTAGTATATCTCTTCTCAAGTAAGGAGACCAAAACTGCGCACAGTACTCCAGGTGTGGCCTCACCAGGACCCTATACAGCTGCAGCATAGCCTCCCTGTTTTTAAACTCCATCCCTCTAGCAATGACAGACAAAATTCCATCTGCCTTTTTAATTACCTGCTGCACCTGCAATCCTACTTTTAGCGAGTCATGCACAAGGACACCCAAGTCCCTCTGCACAGCAGCATGCTGCAAGTTTTTACCATTTAAAACATAGTCCATTTTGCTGTTATTCCTACCAAAATGGATGACCTCACACTTATCAACATTGTACTCTATCTGCCAGACCTTTTCCCACTCACTTAGACTATCTATATCCCTCTGCAGACTTTCAGTGTCTTCTGCACACTTTGCTCTACCACTCACTTTGGTGTCATCTGCAAATTTGGACACACCACACTTAGTCCCCAACTCCAAATCATTCTCCCCGTGTCTGCATGGGTTTTCTCCGGGTGCTCCGGTTTCCTCCCACAGTCCAAAGATATGCAGGCTAGGTGGGTTGGCCGTGCTAAATTGCCCCATAGTGTCCAGGGTGGGTGGATTGGCCATGGGAAATGCAGTTTTACAGGGATAGGGTGTGGGTGGGATGCTCTTCGGAGGGTCAGTGCAGACTCGATAAGCCAAGTGGCCTCTTTCTGTACTTTGGGGGTTTCTATGATAGGTACAATATTCTGTGGTTAGTTTCCCATATCCCATTGGCTAGAGTAGGCCCGTTGTGATACTGGGTTAACAATTCTGAAAACTGAACCACAGACATGAGCTGAGCTGGGGAGCCCGAATTCAGTTAATATTGTGTAAATCAGGGATGAGAAGGTATCATCACTAATGGTGACCCTGAAGATACCAGACAATCATAAAACAAAAACCTGTCAGGATCAGTAATGCACTTTGGGGAAGGAAATCTGCTGTCCTTACCCGGTCTGGTCTACATGTGACTTCAGACTCACAGCAATATAGTTGACTCTGAAACTGCCCCTGAAATTGACACTCAGTTGAGTCGAATCGCTATGAAAACGATCAGAATAAAACTGGGCAGATCTGTTGGCATTGACCTGGGCATCGAATGTGGGCATTATTATGCAGACACAATCCTGCCAGCCCTGCAGTCCTCCTCATACACCTACTGCTGTCTAGCAAGTTCCCCTCTGATCCACCCACCACCCTGACTTGGAAATATATCTTCGGTGTCGCTGGATGGAAATCCCAGGACTCCCTCCCAAATAACATCACATCCATGCACCAATGAACCACAATGAGAAGGCAGCTCACTACCATGAAAGTTAGCACAGCCAGCGACACCCACATCCCGAGAATACACTTCAAAAAGAAATCCCACTAAATACAGATGTTGGGGGAGAGACCAGATCAGTTAGGACTATTCACTGGAGTTTGGAAGAATGGTGGGGAGGGGAAGTCTCATAGAAGTCTATAAAATTCTGACAGGACTAGACAGGGTACACACAGGAAGGATGTTCCTGATGACAAGGGAGTCCAGAACCAGGGGTCAATGTCTAAGGATACTCATTTCAGGCTGAGATTGGGAGAAATATCATTGCCCAGCGAGTAATGAGCCTATGCAATTCTCTGTCACAGAAAGCAGTTGAGGCCAAGACACTGAAGGAGATAAATAAAGATTTTAGGGTTAAAGGCATCAAAGGGCATGGGGGAGAAAGCAAAACAAGGAGACTGAGTTGGATGATCAGCCATGATCGTATTGAATGGGGGAAGCAGGCTCGAAGGGCCGAATGGCCTGCTCCTGTTCCTATTTTCTACAGAACATTCCCAGATTGGTAAGAGGGGAAGTGGGGTGGATGAATTGAGGGATAAAGATCATGGATGTTATGCCCGAAGGATGAAGCAGAACTGCACCAAGGACAGGTTGGTACAAGCACACGTGGAAATCTAATGTCACTGTTGCAAACAGGCCCATCTATCCTCCGTCCACTGCCAGCAAATTAAATCCAACATAATTTGAAAAATATTGGAGAGTCAGGCCCTTAAATCAAATGATCAATTAAAACCACGCTCCTTCTGGATTGTAAAATCAAACAATCTCGATTAATAACTGTAGATCTGCAATCTAACCTCCCACATGATTGGGACCTGTACTGCTGGGATAAAATTATGACCTAGTGTCTTTGCTTTAGTGAGACATGACGTGCCATATTTGAGGGTGAATACATCAGCAGGGAATATAAGTCGCTGCTCCGGGTTGCCTCGTCTCTGGGTTGTGCGCGTTTCTTTTCACGAGGAGGTCCCCCTTCTGCCAATTTGACCTCACTGTGACAGTCTGGAAGCTCAGACCCCAGGGAAATGTAGGAAACACGGCCTCGAAATTGCACCCAGCAAGCTCCTCTGTGTGATAATGACTGAATAAACTGCTTCTTCAGCACTGGGCACTTCAGGGTGAAATGTTAGCCAGGATGCCAATGGGAACTCTTCTATTTTTGTGGAATCCGTGGGATCTTTTCTGTCCACTAGACCAGAGTGGGTATAGAGGAGGTTCACCAGGACGTTGCCTGGGATGGAGAAATTGAGCCGTAAGGAGAGACTGGATGAGCTTGGATGGTTTTCTTTAGAGCAACAAAGACTGAGGGAAGGACAAGATTGAGGGGTATAAGATTAGGAGGAATACAGACAGGGTGAATAAAGACCAGCTGTTCCCCTTCGTTGAGGGGTCAATCACGAGGGGGGCATAGTTTTAGGGTATGAGGCAGGAGGAGATTCAGAGAGGATTTGAGAGAAAAAATTTCGTCACTCAGTGTGTAGTGGGAATCTGGAATGTATTGCCTGGGAAGGTAGTGGAGGCTGGAAATTTGACAATCTTTAAAAAAAATTTGGATGAGCACTTCAAATATCATAACATCCAAGGATGTGGGACAAGTGCAGGAAATTGGGATTAGCGCGCTTTTAGCGGTGGTTATGTCAGTGCAGACTCAATGGGTTGAAGGGCCTTTTCTGCGCTGTGTGAATCGATGACAGGTTTGGACGTCAGTTTAACATCCTTTGCTGCAAACACTTCTAACAAACCCACTTCACAGTTATTTTTTCCACTGTGCCAAGCTAAAAGCTGTGAATCTAGTCAATGCACCTCCATAACTGGATGTAGTGAGATTTGAAATAATTTGCCAGCATTCCTTGGTTTATATCTCAGATCTAATGGCACTAGTTTCTAGGGTCTAACTGCTTTTTATTGAAAAGAAAAGACACATTTTATTGATCACCATATAATGTTGTCATTGTACCAGCCTCCAGCACTTCCACTTGTTGCTTTTTAAGACGTGCAGGTTAAGGTGGATTGGCCATGATAAATTGCCCAGAGTGTTCAGGGATGTGTAGATTAGGGGGATGGGTCTGGGTGGGATGCTCTGAGGGTCAGTGTGGACTTGTTGGGTCAAAGGGCCTGTTTCCACACTGTAAGAGTTCTATGATCCTTTGATATTTCCTTTACCCCCATTCCATTGCCTGTTGTGACAATGCTGTGGCTTTAAGAGGTGCATTTTGTCTTGTTTTTATTAAAGAGAGCTTATAAGTCAGAGCAGCTGAACTACCTACTTGGAAAGCCAGTAAAGTAAACAGTGTGTGAGGCCATGGGATTTTTAAAAAGTTGGAACAATATAAGCAGCCTGGCTGGGTGTGGCCATCTCTCACAGACCAAGATTTCTACTTTTATTTTCAATTTTTAGGCTTAACTTTAAGCAGTTGCTGTTGAAGTCTCAACAGGGCAGAAGCTGCTGGACTTTTGAAGAATTCAAAGCTATCTTTTCCCTCTCTCGGTTTGCTGCTAGAGGCTGGGGTTTCTCTCTGCTGTTCTGCTGCGAGATAAATCTATTTTTCTGAATTTGCCTTTTTGCGAAGGGGTTTGTTTCTGGGATGCTAGTATATTGGAACAGTTAATTAGTAATAGTTACTGTATCTATTATTTTGTTAAATTTGCCAATGGGGTTGCTATTCCACGTTCTTCCTTCTTTTGTCGTATTTTAACTACATTTTTTGAACAAATGGTGTTTTGATTAACATCGAGTAGTTTGACCGGTCGCATTGCATCTGGAACATAGCACCTCACATTTACCTTTAAAATAAGAAAAAGTTAGGGTCCAGGCTATCCTCTTATAATATTATGAAGGGGTCTGGTCTGGTCCATAACACTGTGGTAGAGTAATGCCGACTAGGTACAGTCAGTACCTTGCTAGTTATAAACAGGTATCTCAAATGCCTGAGCCACAGGCGAAGCTAGCTGTTTGATGTTGCTACTGTGCACTGGCAACTAGAGTGGTGTTCAGTCATGTCAAGCCAAAAGACACCCCATCTACCACATAAGTGAGGAATGTGGGTATTTGTATTAGCATCTGTGTGGTGCCAGGTTTGTAGGCCACACATTCCAAAGACCTTGTGAGTCATATTAAGCAAGATAGCCCTTTGGCTGTTCAGAATAAGCAATCTACTGGCTGCATCGAAACAGCCCACCCCTGCAAAATTCGCAACACTATGCTGAACATTAAACGTGAAAATGCAATTGGACAGCATTTGCTGGATAATCCTAAATGTGTGAAGAATTACGCTGACAACCAATTTAGGATTGTCAGTCGGGCTTGCAGTGTTTGCACTGGAGGCTGACCAACAGAGTCAGCCTGCCTGCTTTAAAATCGAAACAAGGCTTGGCAGTTAACTGTCAATTGCTATTAACTGCTGCATTTGCTGTGGCAACATCACAGCCAAGTGGAGTTCACTTGCCAACCAAGAAGCACTCTCCTATCATGCAGCATAACTTTTGTTTTTACCCTTAATTGGTATTTTTGCAAATCGTCCTGATGAGTTGCAGGATGAGAAAGCTTCAATAAAATGTGTCTTTGTGTTTCCAGCAAAACTCAAGGTTTTGTACTATCAAGCGACCAGCTCAAATGATGCTGCAGTAGGTTTGTAGTTTTTTGCCTGATGTCATGTGCTGACAGTCTATCTCATTGGTTTTGGAATTCATCGAGATTTAAAAAAGACAAGAGGGGCAAATGTTCTACATGTGGTTCACGTCTGGAATGAACTTCCTTTTACAATTACAACGTTTAAAAGACGTTTGGGTAAGTACATGAACAGGAAAGGTTTGGAGGGATATGGGCCAGGAGCGGGCAGGTGGGACTAGTTTAGTTTGGGATTATGCTCAGCATGGATTAGTTGGGCTGAAGGGTCTGATTCCATGCTGTATGACTCTATGGCTATGACTAAGGCTGAGGGAAACTTAGCTCAGGACCTCCTTGAGGATTGGTCTTTCGCTGTTGATTAATTTTCAATATTCCTGCCTTCAAACGGCACGGCTGGGAGGTTATACTGAAGGATAATATCACTTGAGTAGAATCTTGTGACACTGAGCTGGTAGGATAAGGTGCGTTTGCCCTCATACTGGAGAACAGCAATCTTTATTAACTGTTTACCAAATATCCATCAGGAGGGTAGCAGAGAGCATTCACAGAACCATGTAGACTCAGACCTAGTTCCAAGTATCCCCACATGAGCAGACATCACTGATAATGTATCTCACTCAATCTCATAATTGGGCCTAACCCATTATCCTACCATTACTTGCCACTTGTCAGCCCAAACCTGGATCTTGCTGCATTTGAACACGGACTGCTTCAGTGTCTGAGGAGTCACGAATGGTGCTGAACATTGTGCAATCATCAGCGAGCATCCCCACTTCTGACCTTATGATGGAGGGAAGGTCATTGATGAAGCAGCTGAAGATGGATGGGTCTAGGACACTACCCTGAGGAACTCCTGCAGAGATGTCCTGGAGCTGAGATGATTGTGTTCCAACAACCACGACCATCTTCCTACGTGCCAGGTAGAAAAGAATTGCCAGAAACGACTCATGCTATGACCGGTCTGTGCTGTTCCTTGTCTGCCCGGCTCATATTTCTTCAAGTTTACTCAGTACTGAGTGCCCTGTGATGAGCAGGAATTTGGACAATGCGTGTGTTTGAACTCGGTTTGAGAAAATGTTTTCGCCCCTGTGGTGGATGTTCTGCCCCTGGGGCGAGCTGGCCTGATTACCCAGGAAGCCAAAGAAAAGACTTGGGTTTGCACAGCGTCCTTTTACGACGACTGTCCCAATGAAATATTTCATTACTGGAGCTTAGCAACTGTGGTAATGTAAGAAACAGGGCAGTTGATATGCACACAGCAAGATCCCATAAACATCAATGTGGTGCCGCATTATATGCTTTGTGATGTTAAGTGAGCGATAAGCATTAGTTAGGACTGCAGGGAAAACTCACTTATCTTCTCCTACCCACCCAACAACCCCCCCCACCAACTGTTTACCTTGAAAATGTTGCCTCAGGATCTTTTACAGACAAGGAACCTCACGGCTTAATGGTTTATCTGTGCCTCCGACAGTGTGAAGCTTCCCTCAGTCCTGCTATGGTCTTCACATGGACAATGTGTGGGTGAGGATGATTTTCACCAGCCCCTCCTCGCCAATTAAATGGGCAGCCGTTGAAATTTTTAATCACAATAAACACTGGCCATGTTTGCCTGTGAACTTTCTTTTCTGCATCCGCATCATTTTCAGTTGAGTTCAGATCTGATTGGCGTTGGCTCTCACACGTTCCTCCAGGTAGGCCAGGGTGATGTTGGATACAGAATGAGGTTCCCTCTACCCCGTTCCAAATGAACAGCTATCTTTGCATCAATGCGACTGTTCTGTGCTCTGCTTCAAAAGGGGCAGTTAGATGAGAGTTCTTTGCTTAATTCAAACTTGCCTGGCAGCAGACAGGTGTTGTGTCACACTATAGCTGACTCTCTAGTGCAGCTGTGAATGTTACCCACTGGAACACTCACGCTCGCACTAGGTGCCTGGTGAATTGGTTTCACTCTTCACAGCATGGGGCAACAGCAGCATTTCAAATAGACCCAGCAGATGGACGATGCTTCAGGCATGCATAAAGTGCGAATAACTTCCTGGTGGACCAGCAAGCAAAATAAATACTCCCCAAGTTGGACTGGAAGAGTTAGGGGTGAATCTTCCACCTTTATGTATCCAAAGGATGGGAATTAGACACGGAACACTGATAGCAACAGATTAATTGCTGTGCGCTCTCTACCCACTGTGTATTGAGATGCACTGGTTGTAAAATTCCTTTTTGGAGCAGGGAACGTAGCGTCAGCAGTTGGAAGATGATGAAACGTCACGAATGTGGGCTGGATTGGACTGAAGGCTTGGAGATCTGAAAGCTTGGTCTCTAACCCACTCGATTACCCTGATCCAAAACTAGAGGTTTAAGGTGCAAGGCGAAAGATTTAGAAGGGACCTAAGGAGGCAACATTTTCACACAGAGGGTGGCGCGTGTATGGAATGAGCTGCCAGAGGAAGTGGTGGAGCCTGGTACAATGACAACATTTAAAAGGCATTTGGATGGTTATATGAACAAGGAAGGACTTAGAGGGTTATGGGCCAAATGTTTGGTAAATGGGGCTAGATTGATTTAGAATATCTGGTCAGCATGGACGAGTTGGACAGAAGGGTCTGTTGCTGTGCTGTACAGCATTATGATTCTAAACTGGCCTAATCAGAGGAAATGTCAGAGCCATGGTAAAGAGGGCAAGGCTGTACTGAGGTGGTATGTCACTAACAATCCAGATTAATGTGCTGGGGGGGCATGAGATCAAATCTCACTATGACAGATAGTGGAAATTTTAATCCAATAAAAAAAAGGTACCATAATTTATTGCTTAAAAATCTATCTGCTTCACTAATGTCCTTTAGGGAAGAAAATCAGCCATCCTTACCTGATCTGGCCTACATATGAGTCCAGACTCACAGCAATGTGATTGAATCTTAACTGTCCTCTGGGCAATTATGAGGAAAGGTTGAGGAGGAATAAAATGCTGGGCACCAATTTTTTTTTTCTTATATAACTTCAGGATGTCCTGAGTTGCTTCAGACCAAAGAAATCGCTCTTTTAATGTAGGAAATGAGGCAGCCAACACAAATCTTTCCCAAATTCATTCACGGAGTGAGGGTATTGCTTAGCAATTACTGACCATCCCAGAGGGTAGCTAAGTGTCAACCGCATCGTTGTGCGTCTGGAGTCACTTGTAGGCCAGAGCAGGTAAGCATGGCAGTTTCCTTCCCTAAAGGACATGAGTGAACCTGATGGGTTTTTCCTGACAATCGGCAATTACTCACCATTGCTCACCATTAGACTCTTAATTCTGGATATTTTTAAAAATTGAATTCAAATCCCACCATCTGTTGCAGTCAGATTTGAATTACAGTCCCCAGAACATTACCTGGGTCTCTGGATTACTATTCTACTGATAATATGACTAAGCCATCATGACCCCCTTAATGCAACAATGATTTGAAAATGCTCCATCATTGTGCTTGTTGAAAGTAGATATTGACTCAGGAGCTGGAAGAATTTATGTTTTTTGGTCCCTGGTAACTGAGAAGCAGATGGAGATTTGGTTCGTCATCTCATCTGTAAACATGACACCTCTGGGAGTGTGGCACTCCCTCAGTGCTTGATTGAGAGTGTTCGAACCTCAGGAGTGGGGCTAGCTACCTGCTAAAATATAGCTGACAGCATACAACCCATTTCTGAGGAAGCATTCGAAAAACTGAATACAAAAGAGTTTAGAAATGTTGGGCTTTATTTTTTAAAAAAAAGCCTCCTGCTAAATGTTGGACTGGCCAAGGGAGAAATCTTGAGTTGACGCAGTCGTGTTTAGTGGGTAACAGTGAGCAGACACTGCTATTTTCTATTTGGGTTGGTCAGGAGGGGCTTAAAGTAGGCTGCGGCATTTTATCACCCAGTAACGTCAAGATTCACCTGAGAATGCCACACAAACACACGACACAACTAAGCAACACTGTCTACGATTCCCAGCGCTGTCTCGATGACTCAAAGGTGTTTGATCGCCTCAATTGTCATTCTCCTTTAGCTGTTTGTAATAAGCAGAGGCCAGGTTTCATTCAAAAAGGCCCACATCTGTAAAAAGCCGAAAGGAAACCACAACAGTCCGATGTGATTCTGTGACTGGAACTCGCTTGTTGAACAACGATGAGCGTGCTAGTAAAGGTTGAGGAGGAATAAAATGCTGGGCACCAATTTTTTTTTCTTATATAGGGAAACTTAGCTCAGGACCTCCCAGCTTAAGGTCATCAGTCAAGCTTGTAACACGATGAAACCAACGAATTGTGGGCGCTGGAGATCTGACACAAGAAGCAGAGATTGCTGGTGAGTTTCAGCAGATCTGTGGGAAGGAAGCAGAAGGTAATGTTTAGAATCCAGTGGGTTGTTCTTCAAACTGCTAGCAGCTGGGAAAATTGGTATTCGTGCTGAAGGTGAGGTCGGGAGATGGGAAGGGCACATGGGAGGGGTGAGGGGGTGGGTGGGGATGGAGCCCAAAGAGAGAGAGAGAGCGATGTTAAATATAAATCGGGAGATTATGGAGAGAAGACCAGGATAGCAGAGAAGCTGAACAAATGGTTAAGACCTAAGAGTAGGAGAAGATGGGTATGCTGCACTGAAAGCAACCCATACATTGTGATGATGGGCCTGACGGTAGGTGGGAATGGGTGACAGTCCTAGAAACAGGACCAGGGTGTGGGGTGGATAATAAACTGGAAGGATGGAATCAGGCTCTGAAGTTATTGAACTCGATATTGAGTCCGGAAGGCTGCAGGATTCCCAGGTGGAAAATTGAGGTGCTGTTCTTCCAGCTTGTGCTGAACTTCACTGGAGCAGTGCAGCAAGCCTGAGACAGAGATGCTGGCCAGGGAACAGGGTGGGTGTTGATGTGGCAGGCAACTGGGTCCTTTTTTGCAGGGCAGTCGCCCTGTCAACGCTTTGTCTCCTCCGTGTAGAGGACACCACGCTGCGAGCAGCGAATACAGCAGACTAGATTGAATGAAGTGCAGGTAGATCACTGCTTCACCTGGAAGGTGTGTCTGGGACCTTGCTTAGTGAGGAGGGAGGAGATAAATAGGCAAGTTTTACACCTTGTGCGATTGCAGGGGAATGTGCTGTGGGGGTATGGGGAGGTGTTGGGAGTGGAGCAGGAGTGATGTGATGTGGAGAGAGAATTGCAGTTACGTGGATGAGGGTGTCAGTGGAGGGGACTGGTCGGGCCTGCGGGACAGGAAGAAGCGGAGGGCCTTTAGGCCATCTGCATGGGGAATGGAGGTGTATAGGGACTGGACGCCCATGGTAAAGATGAGGTGTTGGGGACCAGGGAATCGGAAGTTTTGGAGGAGGCGGAGGGCGTGGGTGGTGTCACGGATGTAGGTAGGGAGTTCCTGGACCAATGGGGAGAAAATGGAGTCGAGATAAGTGGAGATAAGTTCGGGGGGGCAGGAGCAGGCGGAGACAATGGGTCGACCAGGGCAGTCAGGTTTGTGGATTTTGGGAAGGAGATAGAAGCGGGCGGTACAGGGTTGGGGAACGATGAGGTTGGAGGCCATGGGTGGGAGGTCACATGAAGTGATGAGGTTGTGGATGGTTTGGGAGATGATGTTTTGGTGGTCGGGGGTGGGGTCATGATCAAGGGGGCTGTAGGAGGAGGTGTCGGAGAGTTGGCACCTGGCCTTGGCGATGTAGAGGTCAGTGCGCCATACTACAACCGCGCCTCCCTTGTCCGCGGGTTTTATGGTGAGGTTGGGGTTGGAGCGGAGGGAGCGGAGGGCTGCACATTCCATGGGTGAGAGGTTGGAGTGGGTGAGACGGGTGGAGAGGTTGAGGCGATCGATGTCGCGACGGCAGTTGGAGATGAAGAGGTCGAGGGAGGGTAGGAGGCCTTGTGATGTGATGTGGCCCATTTACGTTAGGCCGAAGTGACACACACATTCACGCACAGTGTCCCATCCTCCGCAAGCAAAAGGAATTGGTTCAGGCCTTTGCCTTATTTCAATGAACCAGGGAGCCAATGGCTCTGCCCTGCTTTCTCTACAGCAACACCCCAGCCAATCAACATCGACTTGCTGACCAATCAGCCTCCTTTTCTACTGTCTGAAAATTGTTGCAATTGTTTGAATATTGGTATTCTTACTGATGGACTGCAGGAGGTAAATCTCAGATAAAATGTCTCTCTTTTCAAACAACGGCCACGTCCCACTAGCAAGGCTCCCATAAATACACTGATGTTTCCAAAGAAGAGGCTGAATTTTATGCAGATGGTTGAAGCCCAGAAGAGACAAGGCGTTCAGAATGGATGGAAGAGGGGTCAATTTTGGTGGCATCTTGGAAGGGCCATTGAATGAGATCTTGTGGGTGGATGCAAAAGCACATCTTTATGCACAGGGAGATCCCACAGACAGCCAATGGAACACTACGCAGAGAATATGGGCCAGACCCTATCAGGGCCTGAGTGACTGCTGGATTTTATGACAGAATTGTTCGAGAAATCCAGATTTCCCAACTCCGTGACAAGAGAATCCTATTGAGTCTCTCACCAGGCAGCAATGAGGGGAATTATGGATGTCAAACACCTTATTAACTGCACACCTTGCCTCATTGACCTCAGCCTGGATTTGAACCTGCACTGCTACCATCACAGTACATTGTAAACCAGCTGTTCAGTCAACTGAGCTAACCATCCTCAACAACACCATCTTACAAAGAGGGCCTGGATGCTCCCAGAGTGCCTGCTGTGCCTGTTTGTGCTGTGTCCATTCAGCCAGATATACCAGGACCTCACAATGCCTGCCCACTCGTGCCATGTAATGCTGATGCAAGGCCTGGACCCTTGTCCTGGTTGACAGTGGCAATGTTCCCTCAAGGCTGTGGGAGACAGTGATGAGCATGTTGATGCCAATCACAGCATTGATGTCAGGTTCCAAGTGAGGACCACCGAGATTCACACAGTCAGGAATAACATGAGAGGGAACAAACACACACACAGATATACACACACTCACACACACACACACACACACACACACACACACACAGATACACACTCACACATACAGATACACA
>NC_063341.1:3837970-3843457 GCF_021869965.1 Rhincodon typus
ACACACACACACACACACAGATACACACTCACACATACAGATACACACACTCACACACAGATACACACACTCACACACACACACAGATGCACACTCACACTCGCACACCGTTAAACATGGGCGAGGAAACGTCCTGCTGATTACCACGTACCGTCCTCCCTCGGCTGATGGATCAGTCTCTCCTCCAGGTTGAACAGCACTTCGAGGAAGCACTTAGGGTTAGGCACAGAATGTACTCTGGGTGGGGGACTTCAATGTCCACCACTGAGAGTGGCTCAGCAGCAGCACGACTGATCGAGCTGGCCGGGTCCTAAAGGACATAGCTGCTAGACTGGGTCTGCGGCAGGTGGTGAGGGAACCAACAGGAGGGAGAAACACACTTTGACCTCATCCTTACCAATCTGCCAGCTGCAGATGCATCTATCTATGACGGTATCAGTATGAGTGGCCATTGCACAGTCCTTGCGGAGACAAAGTCCCGCCTTCACATTGAGAATAACCTCTATCATGTTGTGTGGCACTATCACCATGCTAAATGGGACAGACTTCACACAGATCTAGCAACTCAAGACTGGGCATCCATGAGGTGCTGTGGGCCATCAACCCCAGCAGAATTGTACTCCAGCACAATCTGTAACCTCATGGCCCGGCATATCCCCCACTCAACCATTACCATCAAGCCAGGGGATCAACCCTGGTTCAATGGAGAGTGCAGGAGGGCATGCCAGGAGCAGCACCAGGCATAACTGAAAATGAGGTATCAACCTGGTGAAGCCACAAACAGGACTACTTGCAGACCAAACAGCGAAAGCAGCAAGTGATGGACAGAGCTAAGCGATCCCACAACCAACGGATCAGATCTAAGCTCTGCAGTCCTGCCACATCCAGTTGCGAATGGTGGTGGACAATTAAACAACTCACTGGAGGAGGAGGCTCCACAAATATCCCCATCCTCAATGATGGAAGAGCCCAGCACATCAGTGCAAAAGATAAGGCTGAAGCATTCGCAGCAATCTTCAGCCAGAAGTGCCGAGTGGATGATCCATCTCGGCCTCCTCCAGTGGTCCCCAGCATCACAGATACCACTCTTCAGCCAATTCGATTCACTCCACGTGATATCAAGAAACGGTTGGAGACACTGGATACTGTAAAGGCTATGGGCCCTGACAACATTCCGGCAATAGTATTGAAGACTTGTGCTCCAGAACTTGCCGCTCCCCCTAGCCAAGCTGCTCCAGTACAGTTACAACACTGGTATCTACCCAACAATGCGGAAAACTGCCAAGTATGTCCTGCACATAAAAAGCAGGACAAATCCAACCCGGCCAATTACCGCCCCATCAGACTCCTCTCGATCATCAGTAAAGCGATGGACGGTGTCAGTAACAGCGCTATCAAGCAGCATCTGCTCAGCAATATCCTGCTCAGTGACGTCCAGTTTGGGTTCCGCCAGGGGAGGTGATGGCCTAGTGGTATTATTGCTGAGACTGTTAATCCAGAGACCCAGATAATGTACTGGGGACCTGGGTTGGAATCCCACCATGGCAGATGGTAGAATTTGAATTCAATAAGTATCAGGAATTAAGAGACTAATGTTGACTGTGAATCCATTGCCAATTGTGGAAAAACCCATTTGGTTCACTAATGTCCTTTAGGGAAGGAAACTGTCACTCTTACCTGGTCTGGCCTACATGTGACTCCAGTCCCACAGCAATGTGGTTGACTCTTAACTGCCCTCTGGGCAATTAGGGATGGGCGATAAATGCTGCCTTAGCCAGCGACACCCTCTTCCCATGAATGAATAAAAGAAAAAAAATAATCAGGTCCTGACCTCATTACAGCCTTGGTTCAAACATGGACAAAAGAGCTGAATTCCAGAGGGGAGGTGATAGTGACAGCCCTTCACACCAAGGCTGCATTCGACTGAGTGTGGCATCAAGGAGCTCTGGGAAAACTAGCATCAATGGGTATCAGGGGGCAAACGCTCCGGTGGTTAGAGTCATACCTGACACATAGGAAGATGGTCGTGGTTGTTGGAGGTCAGTCATCTCAGCCCCAGGACATCTCTGCAGGAGTTCCTCAGGGTAGTGTCCTAGACCCAACCATCTTCAGCTGCTTCATCAATGACCTTCCCTCCATCATAAGGTCAGAAGTGGGGATGTTCGCAGATGATTGCACAATGTTCAGCACCATTCGTGACTCCTCAGAAACTGAAGCAGTCCGTGTTCAAATGTAACAAGATCTGGTCAATATCCAGGCTTGGGCTGACAAGTGGAAAGTGACATTCGTGCCACACAAATGCCACAAGTGACCATCTCCAATAAGAGACAATCTAACCATCGTCCCTTGACATTCAATGGTGTTACCATTGCTAAATCCCCCACTATCAACATCCTGGGGGTTACCATTGACCAGAAACTCAACTGGACTCACCACATAAACACAGTGACTACAAGATCAGGCCAGAAGCTAGGAATACTGCAGCGAGTAACTCACCTCCTGACTCCTCAAAGCCTGACCACCATCGACAAGGCACAAGTCAGGAGTTTGATGGAATACTCCCCACTTGCAGCCCCAACAACGCACAGGAAGCTCGACACCATCCAGGACAAAGCAGCCCGCTTGATTGGCACCACATCCACAAGCATCCACTCCCTCCACCACCGACACTCAGTAGCAGCAGTGTGTACTATCTACAAGATGCACTGCAGAAATTCGCCAAAGATCCTCAGACAGCACCTTCCAAACCCACGACCACTTCTATCGAGAAGGACAAGGGCAGCAGATACATGGGAACACCAGCCCTTGCAAGTTCCCCTCCAATCCACTCACCATCCTGATTTGGAAATATATCGCTGTTCCTTCACTGTCACTGGGTCAAAATCCTGGAATTCCCTCCCTAATAGCATTGTGGGTCAACCCACAGCAGGAGGACTGCATTGGTTCAAGAAAGCAGCTCAACCCCACCTTCTCAAGGGGGGCAACTAGGGACGGGCAATAAATGCTGGGCCCAGCCAGCGACGTCCACATCCCACAAATTAATAACACACACACACACACACACACACACACACACACACATAGTTGCACATACACTCACACACAATACAGGTTTATTCATACATATACACACAGATACACTCACACTCTCACAGGCACACAGATCCACACACACACAGGTATGCTCTCACATATACACATACACACACACACATGCACACAGATACACACAGAAACACACTCACACAGAGAGTCACATACACAAACAGATAAACATTTACACACAGATACATGCTCACGCTCATACCGATACACACTCGCACCCAGATACACACTTACACACATAGATACACACACACACACACACACACACAGATGCGCACACACACACACACACACAGATACACACACACACACACAGATAAACACTAATACATAGATAACCCACTCACACTCACAGATACGCACACACATTCACTCTAACACACGTGCATTCTCTCACACTGACAAACACATCTACACAGACACTCTCACACACTTACGCACACATATAATGACACACACCCCAGGGGATGCCCTGTAAATACTGACACACTCCAGGGGAATTCCTTGGCAAGCCTGACACAGTACTCTTGGAATCTGGCTGCTACACACTTCAAACAAAAATATCCAGTAAGGATCTATGCATGCAACCCATCAATCCATGCCTGGTTGCTGGGCAATCCCTGAAAACCACTGGAACAGACTTTCAGTCATTCCCTGACAAACATTGATACTTCTTCAGGGGAATCATCTGCAAACACTGCAATCCTGGTGTGGCTTCAAAGGCTTGGCAAATAGTCCTTGTATACTGACACCCATCAATTCACAGCAACCTTTAATCAATAGGATGCTTCCATCGAACAAATAAGACGCTGTCACACAATTGAACAATGTGATGCCAGGCAGTGCCGTGACTGAGCAGAGTCAACCTGAGAATTTAAGCAAAGCTTGGCAGTAACTGTCAGTCGCCATTAGCAAGTGCATTCTCACGGGCAGCGCAGAAAAGGCTCATTGCTACAATGCCAGTCGCCACCATTCTATCACTCACGGTCCGGAAGTGCAGAGTGGATGATTCCGACTAGGATTCCTCCCGGCATCCAGCTCGATTTGTTCCACACCATGTTGAGAAACAGCTGAAGACCCTGGACATTGGGTCTTGCTGAAGAAAAGCCTCATTTAATTGAAGAATTTAGTGGTGCCCTGGCCAGAACAATTCGACAAGAAACGCCAGGGGCAAGGAGGAAACAACAGAGCCATGAGCAGCAGGTACACTTTTAATCGGCGGGGAGGTTACGAAGGTGAGTGCACTGGTTCATGACGACTGACAGTTAACTGCCAAGCTTTGATTCAATTCTCAGGCAGGCAGGTTGGACACTGCTTGGTCAGAGCGCTGCACTGAGAAATGAACAACAGCTGCCATCTCTTTTGCGTTCTCGATTGAAGCAGACGCTGTCTGCAAAGAACAGGTTCCTACATGCTAACAGACGAGGCTTCCAGTACACACACAGCAAGCACGACTGACGATTCTTTGTCGGCATAATTCTTCGCTCACTCTGGACGACGTAGCGAGAGCTTTCCAAATGCGGCTTCACATCTAATGTAGGACGTTGCGTCGTGAGTTTGTCAAACGTGGAGGGGCTGCCTACGTTCGGTTCTTGCTCAAAGCTGAAAGTCTAATGCTGGTTAATACAATCGGCTTGTGTAGGGAAATGTGGCCCCATTGCCTGGCATCACACTGGCACCAAAATTCACACACTGTATTACCCAACGGTCCGATGGAAGCATTCCTATTAGTGAGATGTTTTGCTACTCAAACAGTGAAGCAGCTGGTTTCAACTTTTACTCAAAGCTTTGAGATACCGGAAACAGATCTGAGTTAGACTGGGCACTTTTCAAGCCTCATACCTTAAAAATGCCAAGGCCTGGCAGGTCGTATCAAACAGTACGTCCCCCTTTGATTTTCCACAACAACAAAGAAGTTAGTGAGACCAAGCTTGAGGGCTGACTGGATCACTCTCTGACACTTCGTGGGAGTTTTTTGCTGGAGATGTTTATTTATTTATTCGTCACATGTACTTAGTATAGGAATAGATAGGTACAGCGAAATGTCCACACAGTCGTCGTTCACTGGTGCCCACTTGGTTGCAAAAACCAGAATTAAATGATTTTAACAGAGCCGCAAGGTAAGCAGGAGGAAAAGAGAAACCCTGATTCTAGAGATACAGGTCCCATTTCTACAATGGAGCAGGCACTGCTCCAATCGCTGTCTCACCGGCCCCGCTCTCACCGTTACCGTCTCGCTGTCACTGCCTCACTGTCCCTGCTCTCACTGTCACTGCCTCACCGGCCCCACCCTCACCGTAACTGCCTCACCGTCTCCGCTCTCACTGTCACTGCTTCACCGTCGCCACTCTCACCGTCACTGTCTCACCGTCTCCGCTCTCA
>NC_063341.1:3843467-3846469 GCF_021869965.1 Rhincodon typus
ACCGTCACTGTCTCACCGTCTCCGCTCTCACAGTCACTGCCTCACCGGCCGCACTTTCACCGTCACTGCCTCACCGAACCCACTCTCACCATCACTGCCTCACTGTACCAGCTCTCACCGTCACTGTCTCGACCTGCTCTCACCGTCACTGCCTCACTGTCCCCACTCTCACCATCACTGTCTCACCATACCTGCTCTCACCGTCACTGCCTCACTGTCCCCACTCTCACCATCACTGTCTCACCGTACCTGCTCTCACTGTCACCGTCTCACCGTTCCCGCTCTCACCGTCACTGTCTCACCGGCACCACTCTCACCGTCACTGCCTCGCTGTCCCCACTCTCACTGTCACTGCTCACCGTCTCCGCTCTCACCGACACTGTCTCACCGTCACTGTCTCACCGTTCCCACTCTCACCTTCACTGTCTCACCGGCCCCACTCTCACCATCACTGTCTCACCTTACCTGCTCTCACCGTCACTGCCTCACTGTCCCCACTCTCACCGTCACTGTCACACCGGCACCACTCTCACCGTCACTGCCTCGCTGTCCCCACTCTCACCGTCACTGCTCACCGTCTCCGCTCTCACCGACACTGTCTCACCGTACGCGCTCTCACCGTCACTGTCTCACCGTTCCCGCTCTCACCTTCACTGTCTCACCGTCACTGCCTCACCGTACCCGCTCTAACCGTCACTGCCTCACCGTCCCCACTCTCACTGTCACTGTCTCACCGTACCTGCTCTCACCATCACTGCTTCACTGCCCCCCACTCACTGTCACTGCCTCACCGTACCCGCTCTCACCGCCACTGCCTAACTGTCCCCACTCTCACCGTCACTGTCTCACTGGTCCCGCTCTCACCGTCACTGCCTCACTGTCCGCACTCTCACCGTCACTGTCTCACCGTACCTGCTCTCACCGTCACTGCCTCACTGTCCCCAATCTCACCGTCACTGTCTCACCGAACCCGCTCTCACCATCACTGTCTCACCGGCACCACTCTCACCGTCACTGCCTCGCTGTCCCCACTCTCACCGTCACTGCTCACTGTCTCCGCTCTCACCGACACTGTCTCACCGTCCCCGCTCCCACTGTCACTGTCTCACCGGCCCCGCTCTCACTGTCGCTGCCTCACTGCACCCGCTCTCACCATCACTGTCTCACCGGCACCACTCTCACCGTCACTGTCTCACCGTACCTGCTCTCACCGTCACTGCCTCACTGTCCCCACTCTCACCGTCACTGTCTCACCGTACCCGCTCTCACCGTCACTGTCTCACCGGCACCACTCTCACCATCACTGCCTCGCTGTCCCCAATCTCACCGTCACTGCTCACCGTCTCCGCTCTCACCGTCACTGCTCAACGTCTCCGCTCTCACCATCACTATCTCACCGTCCCCGCTCTCACCGTCACTGTCTCACTGTCCCCACTCTCACCGTCACTGCCTCACTGTCCCCGCTCTCACCGTCACTGCCTCATCGGCCCCACTCTCACCGTCACTGTCTCACCTAACCCCGCTCTCACCGTCGCCACTCACACCGTCACTGTCTCACCGTTCCCGCTCTCACCTTCACTGTCTCACCGGCCCCACTCTCACCGTCACTGTCTCACCGTACCAGCTCTCACCGTCACTGCCTCACTGTCCCCACTCTCACCGTCACTGTCTCACCGTACCCGCTCTCACTGTCACTGCCTCACCGTCACTGCCTCGCTGTCCCCAATCTCACCGTCACTGCTCACCGTCTCCACTCTCACCGTCACTATCTCACCGTACCTGCTCTCACCATCACTGCCTCACTGTCCCCACTCTCACTGTCACTGTCTCACTGTCCCCGCTCTCACCGTCACTGTCTCACCGTTTCCACTCTCACTATCACTGTCTCACTGGCCCCGCTCTCACCGTCACTGTCTCACTGTCCCCCTCTCACCGTCACTGCCTCACTGTCCCCACTCTCACCGCCACTGTCTCACTGTCCCTGCTCTCACCGTCACTGTCTCCCCGTCTCCACTCACACCATCACTGCCTCACCGACCCGCTCTCACCGTCACTGCCTCACTGTCCCCACTCTCACCGTCACTGTCTCACCGTCTCCGCTCTCACTGTCACTGTCTCACCGGCCCCGCTCTCACCATCACTGCCTCACTGTCCCCACTCTCACCGTCACTGTCTCACCGCAACCGCTCTCACCATCACTGTCTCACCGGCACCACTCTCACCGTCATTGCCTCGCTGTCCCCACTCTCACCGTCACTGCTCACCGTCTCCGCTCTCACCGACACTGTCTCACCGTATGCGCTCGCACCGTCACTGTCTCACCGTACGCGCTCTCACCGTCACTGTCTCACCATCCCCACTCTCACCGTCACTGCCTCACTGTCCACGCTCTCACCGTCACTGCCTCACCATCCCTGCTCTCACCGTCACTTCCTCTCTGTCCCCCTCTCACCGTCACTGCCTCACTGTCCCCACTCTCACTGTCACTGTCTCACTGTCCCCGCTCTCACCGTCACTGTCTCACCGTTTCCACTCGCACCATCACTGTCTCACCGTCCCCGATCTCACCGTCACTGTCTCACCGGCCCTGCTATCACCGTCACTGTCTCACCGTCCGCGCTCTCACCGTCCCCACCTCACCGTACCCGCTTTCACCGTCACTGCCTCACCGTCACTGTCTCACTGGCCCCACTCTCACCGTCACTGCCTCACTGTAATCGCTCTTACCGTCACTGTCACACTGGTGCCTCTCTCACCGTCACTGTCTCACCGTCCCCACTCTCACCGTCACTGCCTCACTGTCCCCCTCTCACCGTCACTGCCTCATTGTCCCGCTCTCACCGTCACTGCCTCACCGTCTCCGCGCTCACCATCACTGCCTCACTGTCCCCCTCTCACCGTCACTGTCTCACTGTCCACACTCTCTCCGTCATTGTCTCACCGTACCCGCTCTCACTGTCACTGCCTCACCGTCACCGCTATCACTGTCACTGTCTCACCAA
>NC_063341.1:3846479-3847063 GCF_021869965.1 Rhincodon typus
ATCGTCTAACCGTCTCCGCTCTCACCGTCACTGCCTCACTGTCCCCGGTCTCACCGTCACTGCCTCACTGTCCGCGCTTTCACCGTCACTGTCTCACTGTCCGCGCTCTCACCGTCACTGCCTCACCGTCCCCGATCTCACCGTCACTTCCTCACTGTCCCTGCTCTCACTGTCACTGCCTCACCGGCACCACTCTCACCATCTCTGTCTCACCGTCCCCACATTCACCGTCACTGCCTCACCGTACCCGCTCTCACCGTCACTGCCTCACTGTCCCCGCTCTCACTGTCACTGCCTCACCGTCCCCACTCTCAACGTCACTGTCTCACCGGCCCCACTCTCACCATCACTGCCTCACTGTCCCCGCTCTCACCATCACTGTCTCTCCGTACCCGCTCTCACCGTCACTGCCTCACTGTCCGCGCTCTCACCGTCACCGCCTCACCGTACCTGCTCTCACCGTCACTGCCTCACCATCCCCGCTCTCACCGTCACCGCCACATCGCACCCGCTCTCACCGTCACTGCCTCACCGTCGCCACTCTCACCATCACTGCCTCACTGTCCCCGCTCTCACCGTCACTG
>NC_063341.1:3847073-3847337 GCF_021869965.1 Rhincodon typus
ACCGGCCCCGCTCTCACTGTCACTGCCTCACTGTCCCCACTCTCACCGTCACTGCCTCACCATCCCCGCTCTCACCGGTACTGCCTCACTCTCCCCGCTCTCACCGTCACTGCCTCACCGTCCCCACTCTCACCGTCACTGCCTCACTGTCCCCGCTCTCACCGTCACTGCCTCACCGCCCCCACTCTCACCGTCACTGCCACTGTCCCCGCTCTCACCATCACTATCTCACTGTCCCGGCTCTCACCGTCACTGCCTCACCGT
>NC_063341.1:3847437-3848538 GCF_021869965.1 Rhincodon typus
TGTACACGCTCTCACCGTCACTGCCTCACCGTCCCCGCTCTCACCGGCACTGCCTCACTCTCCCCGCTCTCACCGTCACTGCCTCACCGTCCCCACTCTCACCGTCACTGCCTCACTGTCCCCGCTCTCACCGTCACTGCCTCACCGCCCCCACTCTCACCGTCACTGCCACTGTCCCCGCTCTCACCATCACTATCTCACTGTCCCGGCTCTCACCGTCACTGCCTCACCGTACCCGCTCTCACCGTCACTGCCTCACCGTACCCGCTCTCACCGTCACTGCCTCACTGTACACGCTCTCACCGTCACTGCCTCACCGTCCCCGCTCTCACCGGTACTGCCTCACTCTCCCCGCTCTCACCATCACTGCCTCACCGTCCCCACTCTCACCGTCACTGCCTCACCGCCCCCACTCTCACCGTCACTGCCACTGTCCCCGCTCACACCATCATTGTCTCACTGGCCCGGCTCTCACCGTCACTGCCTCACTGTCCCCGCTCTTACCGTCACTGCCTCACTGTCTGCGCTCTCACCGTCACTGCCTCACCATCCCCACTCTCACCGTCACTGTCTCACCGTCCCCGCTCTCACCGTCACTGCCTCACCGGCCCCACTCTAACCGTCACTGCCTCACCGTCCCCGCTCTCACCGTCACTGCCTCACTGTCCGCGCTCTCACTGTCACTGCCTCACTGTCCGCGCTCTCACAGTCACTGCCTCACCGTCCCCGCTCTCACAGTCACTGCCTCACCGTCCCCGCTCTCACCGTCACTGCCCCACCGTCCCCACTCTCACCATCACTGCCTCACTGTCCCCGCTCTCACCGTCACTGTCTCACTGTCCCGGCTCTCACCGTCACTGCCTCACTGTCCCCACTCTCACCGTCGCTGCCTCACCGTTCCCACTCTCACCGTCAATGCCTCACCGTCCCCGCTCTCACCGTCAATGCCTCACCGTCCCCGCTCTCACCGTCACTGTCTCACCGTTGCCACTCTCACTGTCATTGTCTCACCGGCCCCACTCTCACCATCACTGCCTCATTGTCCCCGCTCTCACCGTCACCGCTTCACCATACCTGCTCTCACCGTCACTGCCTCACCGC
>NC_063341.1:3848548-3861551 GCF_021869965.1 Rhincodon typus
GTCACTGCCTCACCGTCCCCGCTCTCACCGTCACTGCCTCACCGTCCCCGCTCTCACTGTCATTGTCTCACCGTCCCCGCTCTCACCGTCACTGCCTCACCGTCCCCGCTCTCACCACTGAACCTGCCCTTTGTTGATTCACTGTCGCTGCAGGACACTCCCAATACCTTCAGTTCCCAGTTGTGTACCGACTCCTCAGGCCAGGAGTTAATTGGGGCTGATGATAGAATTACTGCAGAGAGGAGTGAGAAGAGGAACAGAAATGAAAAGGAAAGGGAAATGGCGAACACAGCAGAGCTCCAAATGGAGCCAATTCCCCAGCAGCCATTTTGCCAGGAGGGTTCCTTTGGAGCAGGGACTGTTATATTACTGCCCAGATCTCAGAATGATACTTTCCCTTAAGACTTCACAACATGTAATGCAGTAATATGAGGTCTCTATCTCACTCTCAATACATTTCGTCAGTTAGGGGAGGCAATGGCCTAGTGGTATTATTGCTAAGACTGTTAATGCAGAGACCCAGGTAATATTCTGGGGACCTTGGTTTGAATCCCACCACGGCAGATGGTGGAATTTGGATTCAATAAATATCTGGGATTAAGTGTCTGATGATGACGATGAATCCATTGCCAATTGTTGGAAAAACCCATCTGGTTCACTAATGTCCTTTAGGGAAGGAAACTGCCATCCTTACCAGGTCTGGCCTACACGTGACTCCAGACCCACAGCAATGTGGTTGACTCTTAACTGCCCTCTGGGAAATTGGGGATGGACAATAAATGCTGCCTTAGCCAGCGATGACCCTCATCCCCTGAAGGAATAAAGAAAAAAAAAGTTGGTAATCGGTCTATTTATCTCATTGATCAGCATTTAGTTTGTTAGCAAACAGCCAGCTGGCCAGTTCTGAATGGAATACAACCGTAATCTCAGCACAGTAATAAAAGCGACAGTGGGTGATGCTCAGAGAGGTGTTAGTAGTGTAGAGCTGGGTCAACAGGGGTGCATATGGAAATATATTCATGTCACTGAGGTATAGCATGCAGGTGGGAAATAGGAGGGAGCCGAGGATAGGTTCTTGGGGGAGATCAGAGAGAACAGTGTGGAAGTGGGGTGGCACGGTGCCTCAGTGGTTAGCACCGCTGCCTCACAGCGCCAGGGGCCCGGCTTCGATACCACCCTCGGGCGACTGTCTGTGTGGAGTTTGCACATTCTCCCCGTGTCTGCGCGGGTTTCCTCCGGGTGCTTTCGCAAAGTGTAAAGATGTGCAGGTTATATGGATTGGCCATGCTAAATTGCCCGTAGTGCCCAGGGATGTGCAGGCTAGTTGGATTAGCCATGGGAAAGGCAGGGTTACAGGGACAGGGTGGGACGCTCTTCAGAGGGTCAGTGTGGACTTGATGGGCCAAATGGTCTGCTTTCACGCTGTAGGGATTCTATGAAAGAGAAGCCATTGATTCTCGAAGAATGGAACTACTTCCTGCATAAGGAAGCTTCCAGTGAATTCCTTATCAGATTGTGGAGTGATTTCCATATCCTTACAGATTCTAGACTTGGAATCCCTCATGTAGAAACATCTCTACATCTACCCTCGCAAACGTCTCTGCAATTGGGAAGACCCCTCGCGGTTCTATCTCTGCGTCTCTTTTCTAGAGGAAGTAATCCTTACGGCTTTAACCTTCCAGTGCTGGGAACTTCTGAACAAATCTATTTCATGACTTCTCAAGTGGCCCCCATATCTTATTTTATTCAACATGGAGGTCGGAACTGTGCTACTGTGCCTTGATTCTCACCTCAGCATGTTGCTGTACCATCTGAAAAAGAGCATCTTCATTTTGGAGTTCCCTTCCTTGGTGTTTTTCTTATTTCCTCACTGACCTGCGCTGTGACCTTTCCTGATATCTGTGGATATTCTCAGCTCCCACTGTCCCTCTGCTAAACGTGGAGCTAGGTTGTGTCATGTTATTCGCTCACGAGCTCATAACCACTCTTAGCCATAAACACTGTCCTGCCCCCCTCCCAGAGAAACCAGAAGACTCCCAGTCATGCCACCACCAATCATGGCAAACAATTAAATGCTTTAAGGATTGGCCATGCTAAATTGCCTGTAGGGTCTGGGCATGTGCAGATTAGGTGGATTAGCCATGGTGAATGTGCAGTTACGGGGTGGGTAAAGCCAGGAGCTCCCACTGGATACCCCTGAGTGTGCAAATAAAAATAAATAAACTCTCTGGCTGCGGAAATCAAGGCATCACAGTGGAAGGAAACTGAGGGAAAAAAAACTCCTTTCGGTTCATGGCGGAGCCAAACAACTAATCAACTACCAAAGTCAGCACCACTGGATACATCCATTTTAACAGCTACAACATTTCACAACCTACTTGTCAGAGAGAAGCCAAAGATAGAATCACAGCGGGCCAGGCAGCATCAGAGGAGCAGGAAAGCTGACGTTTCTGAAGAAGGGTCCCGACCCGAAACGTCAACTCTCCTGTTCCCCTGATGCTGCCCGGCCTGCTGTGTTCCTCCAGCTCCACGCCGTGTTATCTCAGACTCCAGCGTCTGCACTTCTTGCTACCTCAAAGACAGAATCATATTTTTATTACCTTTTAGACCCATCTCTCATCTTTCATCGGTCTGCACGTTATGTTCGGCTTCCTCGCCTTTAAATTGTTAGTCATCTCACTTCCGTTTAGCTCGAGGAGGCCTGCTGAAATCGGCTGCCTTTGATTCGCTTTGATTTATTGTTGTCACATGTGCCTGAGGACAGTGAAAAAGTTTTGTTTTGTTTTGCAGGCGGTACAGGCAGATCGTAACGTACAAGGACATAACAGATGGTTAGCAAGAGCGAGGCATACCAGGTTATGGCTGCACAGGGGGTGCACAAAGCCAGATCAACATCGGATTTGAGGTTAGAGAGGTCCACGCAGCAGTCTAATAACAGCAGGGAACAAGCTGCTCTTCATTCTGTTGTTGCGTGTGTTCAAGCTTCTGTATCTTCTACCTGATTGGGGAAAGATATCCACTAAGGAAGTGATCCTTTCTAAATTAATCATGTTGTGGCCCACAGGGTGGGGTTGGGGATGTTGAATATAAAAAGGGACCCAGTTTATCCTTCCCCACCGGGGGTCTTATTGAATGAGGACCCTCAGTTGGGGACAAGTTGTGATGTTCCCTTTGGATCAAGGAGAGTCCTGCCCATGGCGTCAGGAAATCATGAATATGTTGGTGGGACACAGCCAGAAAATTCCTTGTGAATGACTGGACACCCTGACAGGAACTCGAGCGGTGAAAAGCACAGCAGGGTTTTTTTTTAAAACAGTGCAAGTGTCCAGAGCTCTCTCTCTCTTTTCACCCTGTATGTAAAAATGATGGATGTGGCAATGAGAAATGAGCTGATAAGAGGAGCAAGCATTTGGGGACTATCTAGCGACGGCAACATAATAAAGAGAGAGATTGAGGAAGACATAAGTAAGACAAATACCAAAGTAATAAATTGGAACAAAAGCTGATTTAAGGCAGATGGGAGTGGAAGCAGGGAAAGTAAACTGGAAACATTTACTGACAAGCTAAGAAACAGCGAGGGGATTTATCAATAGAGATCAGGAGAAATGGATCCCACTGAACAACAAACTCAATAATGAAACGCCGAGGCTAAAGAAAGGGCTTGAATTGAAAGCCTTACAGCAAATTTATAGACAAAAGAGGATGACAAATAGGAATATAGACAGGAATGGGACAAAAAGAAAGTGAAATACCAAGGCAAAGAGGAACTGCATAATTAAATGATCATGGATATATTAAAACATAATAAAGCATTCAGCCCCTTCTCTTTTCTTCAAGCTGAATGATGGGTCACAGACTTTCATGTAGCAGGTCCACACTGATGGCTAAAGTGCTGGACGTGTTCACTACTGCCTTCTACTGGCTGATCACAAGACTGTCTAACTTATTCCCCCACTCCCCGCCAACCATCAGGAGTATCGGAGAGATTTATGGCAAGATCATTGGCCGCGTTACAACTGCATCTTTCACGGCTGGCATGTAGTAAGAGAAAGACCCAGAGTCATACAGGTATACAGTGCGGAAACAGACCCTTCGGCCCAACTTGTCTGTGCCCGACTGGGTTTCCCAAACTGTGAACTGGAACCGTTTGCCTGCGTTTGGCACATATCCCTCCTAAAAACCTTTCTTACCTTGCCTCTTGTAAGGTATTCCACAGAGATAAGAATATTAAAGGAAAGATCAGGAAAGAGTTAGGAGCTCTGAGAGGGGCCTACTATAAGCTGTCATGATAGAACAGTGGTGGATTTACTGAATATTACGCTGTGTCAGTATTTACCAGTGAGACTATGCAGACGGGAGGTTTAAATAAGACTGCGTCTGTAAACTGGCACAAACCTACCTCCTCCATCTGCCTGACACAAGGGCTCAAGGCTGCTTCCACACACAACTGTCTTGCAAAAGTTGATTTGGCTGTGAACCTATTACAATCGTTCAATTCAATATGATTTCAGACACAGCGCTGGGACAAAGGGTTTATCTAGCTAGCCGAATCTCTCCGGTGAGGCAGAGGAACAAAGTGAGTAGCAGGAAGGGACTCTGCTTCACCTTTCAATAAGATCACAGCTGATCTGATTGTGGTCTTCACTCCAATTTCCTGTCTGACCACTCCCACGCAGCACCCCACCCCAACCCCCCTACTAGCCTGTATCTCCCATGTCGATGAAATATCTGTGCAACCCTGCCTTGAATACATTCATGACCCAACCTCAAATACTCTCCGAGGTTGAGAATTCAAAAGACCTCAGCAGAAACTTGGTGGCTCAGTGGTTAGCACTGCTGCATCACAGCGCCAAGGACCTGGGTTTGGTTCCACCCCCGGGCGACTGTCTGTGTGGAGTTTGCACATTCTCCCTGTATCTGCGTGGGTTTCCTCCAGGTGCCCCGGTTTCCTCCCACAGTCCAAAGATGTGCAGGTTAGGGTGGATTGGCCACGCTAAATTACCCACAGTGTTCAGGGATGTGTAGATTAGGTGGGTTATAGGGGGATGGGTCTGGGTGGGATGCTCTGAGGGTCAGTGTGGACTTGTTGGGCCGAAGGGCCTGTTTCCACACTGTAGGGATTCTGTCATCTAAGAAAACTTATCTCCATTGCTTATTTTAACACAGTTTCTTTTTGTTCTACAATCACCCAAATCCTCTCACCATTGACCCTGGAAGATACTGTCCAGGGACCTATCAATTATTCCCACCATTGACTTCCTTCATTCAGTATTTCTTTTCTGCATCCTATTCGATTTTACCGTTCAGGGCTAACACAGTGTGGAGCTGGATGAACACAGCAGGCCAGGCAGCATCAGGGGAGCAGGAAAGTTGACATTTCAGGCCCAAAGCCTTCTTCAGAAATGGGGGAGGGGGAAGAGAGTTCTGAAATAAATAGGGAGAGGAGGGGTGGGGCTGGGGAAGGTAGGTGGGATGGTGATAGGTGAGTACAGGTAGGGAGTGGTGGGGGTTGGTCAGTGAGGTGGGAGGAGCGGATAGGTGGGAGAGAAGATGGAAAGGTTGTGTCAGGTCAAGGAGGCAGGAGGGAAGAGGGGTGGGGCTGGGAGAAGGTAGGTGGGATGGCAATAGGTGGATGCGGAGATTGGTCAGTGGGAAGGGTGGGGTGGATAGGTGAGACAGGTTGTGTCAGAGGTGAGAGGGAGGGCTGGACAAGGGATGAGGAGATTTTGAAACTGGTGATACAGGAGATTGGGCCTGACCTGCTGTGTCCCTCCAGCTCCACACTGCATTGAATCTGACTCCAGCATCTGCAGTTCTTGCTATCCCCTAGCTCTAAGCCAGGATCATTTCTCATGATTGTACCTATTGATCTCATCCTTTATTAGCAGAACTACCCGACCTATTTTTCTCTTTCTTCCGCTCCTTCTGAAGTGGCAAATCCTGTTGAAGATCAGGTCCCAGCCTTGGTCACCTTGTAACCATGTGTCTGTAATGGTTATCATATCTTGCTTAGTTCAGCTATCTTGTTACAAATGCTGTGTGCATCTTAATAAAGAGCTTTCAATTCTGCCGTTTTTAAACCATTTTCCCCAACTCCGACCTTATTTACTGGTGCATGCTTATGTTTGTTTATCTGCTCCATTCTGCTCTCTTACAGCCTATTCTCCCTGTGCTTCTGTAGCAGTCTAGAGATTATTGACTTTGTGGTTCTGCTTCTTAATTAACCCTCTTGCTGCTCATAACAACACACCCGACTCCATCAGGAGAATGTCCAGCCAATCACATTGGTACTCACTTGACTTGTGGAAACTCTTTTTCACCCACTCTCGCATCCATCCAGGAGGAGATGTGCTGACCCCTGCAGGTCAGAACCATTGGTCTCACACTATTGATTCTCCCTTGACTATACTATCCCTGGCTGCAGCTATAATCACTTTACGTCTGCCACATAAACCCGTAAAGTGTGGAAGTAGGCCATTTGGCCCAGCGACTCCACACGAAACTTCTGAAGAGCATCCTGTCCAGTCCCACCCACCCCCCCATCCCAAAATCCCACATTTCCCATGGCTAACCCACCCAACCTGCACGCTATAGGCAACTTAGCATGGCCAATCCACCTAACCTGCACATCTTTGGACTGTGGGAGGAAACCAGAGCGAACCCATGCAGATACAAGGAGAATGTGCAAACTCCACACAGACAGTCGCCCGAGGGTGGAATTGAACCCGGGTCCCTGGTGCTGTGAGGCAGCAGTGCTAAGCATTGAGCCACTGTGCTGGACTTTCTGGCTTTATTATGGAGTGCCACTCTCCTGCCTTTTTCCCCGTAACCCTACTCATCACAACTATCCAAGTAATCATCTGATGCCCCAAAAATGAACTTGCCTCCCACAAAACTTCCAGGCTGTGCATTCCAAACCCTAACCACTCTCACAGCACTCTTGTCTCTTCTGCACATCTCTTTGAAACATGTGATGTCCACAACCTGAGAAAGGATAAGAATTACCAATGGCTGTGGAGATGCCTATTGCTTGCAAATATTTGGACTTTGAGCAAAGCATGTTGTTCCTACAGCAATTGGTAGAGTGTTTTGTTAATCAATTGAATTTAAGCTCTACCAGCTGCTGTGCTGGGATTTGAACCTGTGTCCTTGTAGCATTATCCTGTGTTTCCAGATTACTAACATCACACTGGGCCACCAGACCCCCACCACGTCATCTAATGCACTGCAAATAATTGCACACACACCCAGAATCAGCAACGAATTCCTACACATTCCCAGGGAATCTCTGCTAAACATACGGGCCCCTCCAAATTTTGGCACACTGCCAGGAAATCAAATCCTGACATTATTCCAGGGAAGCCCACAAGGAAACTGAGACATTCCGGAAAGCATCGTCGAAATGATTAATGCTGGACCGAATACTGTGAAATGCCATACCAGGGGTGCAGGCAATTCCTAGAGCCATTGAGCCACACAGCATGCAAACAGGCCCTTCGGCCTACCAAGTCCGCGCTGACCACCATGTTATCACATAGTCTGGTATGACATACAACCCATTGTTAGCCATTAACAGTCCCCATTAGTAGCTGTTCACCCTCCCAGCCTGATCACTATCCTCTCCTTTGTCTGTCCAACTGCTCTTCTCTCTCTTTGGGCTCTATCCTCCACCCAATGCTTATTCCTTACTCCCTACCCCCGCCCCACCTTCTGCAGATAAACCAACATTTTCCCAGTTACCATCAATCCTGAGGAAGGGTCACTGGACCCGAAACATTAACTCTGACTTCTCTCCACAGATGCTGCCAGACCTGCTGAGCTTTTCCAGCAATTTCTGTTTTTGTTCCATATTCCTACCACTTTCTGGGTGAAACAAATTTTCCTCAGATCTCCTGTAAAGCACCTAAACTTAAGCTCTCCGGTCTTATGCACATCTGCCATGGGGAAGAGATTCTCACAATCTACTGTCTATGCCTCTCATAATTTTATACACCTCAATCAGATGCCCCCCTCAGCCTCCTGTGTTCCAGGGCAAACAAACCCAGCCCTTCCAGTCTCCTCACAGCTGAAACTTTTTATCCCAGGCAATATCCTGGTGAATCTCCTTTGCACCCTCTCCAGTGCAGTCACATCCTTCCGATAGTTGGGCGATCAGGAATGCACACATTATTCCATTTGTGGCCTAAACAGTGTTTTATAAAGTTGCAACAAGACTAACTTCCTCTGATATTCTATGCAACAGCTAATGAAAGCAAGCATCCCATATGCTGCCTTCCCCACCCTGTCTACCTGTGCTGACACCTTGTAGGATCAATGGACTGATATACCAAAGTCCTTTTATTCCTCAGTACTCCCTAGGGACCTACCATTCAAGTGTATATCCTTCCCTTACTAGACCTCCCAAAATGCATCACCTCCTACTTAACGGAATTAAGCTCCATTTGCTGTTGCTCTGCCCAATTTACCAGCCGAACAATATCAGATTGTAGCCTGAGACTGTCCTCTCTGGTATCATCAACACCACCAATTTTCATGTCATCTGCAAACTTATTAATCATGCCCTCTATATTCACATCCAGGTTGTTAGTGTGTGAAACAAACATCAAGGGTTCTAGCACTGCGCCCCATGTACAGCACTGATCACAAGGCTTCTAATGACAAAAACAACCCTCCACCATCACCCTTTGCCTCCTGTTTGGAAACCAGTTTTGGATCCAGTTTGCTAACTTGCTCTTACCTTTCCGACCAGCATTCCACGTGGTGACTGCACTACCCTCGTCAATATATTCAGTCACCTTTTACAAAAAATCTATATTAATGAGACAGGATTTCCCTCTAACAAATCCATGCTGACTGTTCCTGATCGCTCCCTACCTTTCCAAGTCTTGATTAATCCTGCCCTGCAGGATATTTTTCAATAACTTCCCTATCCACTGACATCAGACGAACCAGTATGCAGTTAAGAAAACTGAAGTCAGCAGATTCACTTGCAGATAATGACTTTTTCCTCGACATGCTCCGTACCTACTCACATGATCCCAGAGGATCATGTGCAGTCATTGTCAAATTCCCACGGATAACCCCTACAGTCCCTGGACCATTCAACGAGAAATTCCTGACACATCCACGGGGAATTTGCTGAAAGGAATGAAATACTCCCATTACATTCACAGCAAATAAGGGAATACTCCAAAAAATGTCCTTGAAATCATTCCCAGAAAACCCTCATTATATCAGATAATAATCCTAGGAAGTATTTATCCAGCTCTTCTGCCATTTCCTGGTTCCCCACTATTATTTCCCCAGCCTCGTTTCCTTAGGGACCTATATTCACTTGGGCCTCTCTTTCCCTTTAACAGATTTAAAGAAGCTCCTACTGTCACTTTTAAACAAACAAAATTTGTAAGTTACCCCACAGTTTATTTTCTCCCTTTTTGTTTGGAAATCTTTTGTTGGCTTTTAAAACTTTCCTGATCCTTCATCTGACAACAAACCTTGGCCACATTTTCTGCTTTTTTCTTTCAATTTGGTTCAATACTTAATTTCCCTGGTTAACCATCTCCCTCACTGGGATATATCGTCATGAACTCTTTTCTTAAACATCTGTTGTTCATCAAACTGACTTCTCTGAAAAAATATCTTATCCCGCTTGAGTCCAGCTGACTCGGATCATTCCTGGGTTATCATCATAATCTAAGTTTAGCTCTGTTGTTTCTGACCCGGGTTTCTTACTCTCACACCGAATGTCAAATTCTATCATGTCATGGGCACTTTTTCATAGGGGATCTCTACTCTGACATCATTTATTAAACGTGCCTCATAACGTATTACTCGATCCAAAACAGCCTGATTCCTGGTTAGATCCACAAAATTCTTCCCTGTGGCTACCTCTGAAAATTTGATTTTTCCAATCCTCATGAAGATTAAAGATTTTTCTTACAATGTAGGTACTGATAGGATGCCTACAGACCACTTCCACCTGTGTCTTCTTCCCCTTGTTATTTCTTACCTACGCATATATGGATTCTAAATCTTTTGATCCAAGATCATTTCTTGCTATCGTACTTATTCTATCTCTTATTAACAGAGCTACCTCACCACCCCTCCCTTCCAGCCTGTCCTTACAAAAAGTCTCACATTCCTGAACATTTAGTTCCCAGCTTTGATCTCTTTGTAACCCATGTCTCTCTAATGGCTGATCCCAGGTTTGGAGGGACTATCTTATGAGAAGAGATGGAGTAGATTGGACCTGTACTCATGGAGTTTAGGAGAATGAGAGGCAATCTATTGAAACATGCAAGATTCTTAGGGGGCTTGACAGGGTAGATGTGGAGAAGTTGTTTCCCTGTTGTGGGAAAGTCTAAGACTAGACAGCATCATCTCACAATAAAGGGTCACCCATTTAAGAAAGAGACGAGGAGGAATTTCTTCTCTCAGAGGGGAGTGAATCTGTGGAATTCTTTCCCACAGACGGCTGTCGAGGCTGGATCAGTAAGTATATTCAAGGCTGAGAGAGACAGATTTATAATCAGGAAGGGAATTAAAGGTTATGGGGAAAAGGCAGGAAAGTGGAGTTGAGGATAATTGGATCATCCATGATCTCATTGAATAGTGGACCAGGCTCGATGGGCTGAATGGCCCACTGCTGCTTCATCCGGTAAGCCCTCTTTCAATGTGGACACACTCATTGTTATTAATGTCACAACCACGAGGAATACCTCGCAAGTTCTGAACCGTCCCCAAACAGACTCAACGCGAGGCTCTTTCGAGATGCTGATACACAGTCGGGAATCCCCTGTGAAAGTTGACAAACTGTTCTGTTATTCCCGATCGGTTCCCAACAGGCTGCAGGGAACAGCCTGCACGCTCCCCCCGGCAAGGCGCTGCCAATGCTCATGCACTCCCAGGAATTCCCTCGCAGGGATGATCCCACATCACCTCGGGAACACAGCCCAATTACTGTCACACTCTCAGGGGATTCCTGAGACTCCAGGGCATTTCCGTGGAAATGCTAATATACCCCCAGGGAAGGAGATGGAAATATTGGCAGACTCCCAGGGAATCACATGCTCAGACTGACACACTCAGTGCCTAGACAATACCTACAGACTCTTAAGGGAACATTAAACTGCATAACTTTACCAAACACTCCCTCCTGACACACAGCCTGGAAATTAATCCACGCTCCACGGAATTGCTGGCAAGGACAACAACAACTTGGATAACTGCAGCGCCGTTGACATAGCAGATAACCCGCCAATGTGCTTCATATGAGCAATATTAAGAGAAGGACAATCTCTGTGCAATGAGTGAAAGGTCTAATTGGTCAGATCACTGGGAAGGTTGGATGAAAACGTTGGCTTTTTTTTAATGAGTGTCATCAGTGAGGAAAGTGAGGCAGAGACAGGGTCGGGGAGATGGAATTTCACATCTAGGGTCCCCAAGGCATTGTTACCAATCTTGGACCGTTGATGATCAAGAACATAGAAGGAGTCAGAACGTACGGGGGGGGAGCAGGTAACTTGGAGGGTAGCGTAGTTGGGCTGGGGGGAGGGATGGTTGGGGAGGGTTGCAGAGGTAGGAGCGAGGGGTGGCGGAAGGGGAAGGGCTTGGTGGGGGTGCCCATGGAGAGATCTGAAACCCGGGATGAAAGTTCCGATATTGAGAGGCTGCCAACATATATCAGCGAGCGCAGGAATGGTGGACCTAAGAGGTGAGTGCCCGGGTACAGATGGCAGAATGGTTAACAAAGGGTTGGGTTTTGGGGTGTGCGCAGTTGGGGGGGGGATGCTGCAGCAAGGGGCGCCTTGGGAACAGTCGAGTTCGGAGACAGCAGCATAATTGGCGAGGGCTTTGTTAACCGACCAGCTGAGGCACAGCTGGGGACGGGCGATGCTCGGGGGTGAGGGGGGGAAGACACGGGGCCTCCCTGTGTGTGGGGACGCTATGCAAATGCAAGTCGTTGAGTCAATGGTCGAATCACACAGCACGGAAACAGACCCTTTGGTCCAACCAATCCATGCTGACCATAATCCCAAACTAAACCAGTCCCATATGGCCCATATCCCTCCAAACACTTCATTCACACCACTTCCCTCTCCCAGAAATTTAACTCTCCCCCCCAACTCGCCTCACCTTTAACCCTCAGAATATCCCACAACGCCTCGAAAACCAACATCACACGTCTGCATGGCGCTACCCTCGCAGTCCCCACCCCCTCCCCTTCCAGAGGTTTGGGGATTACCTCCAGTAGGGGGTGGAGGAGAGGTGGTTTAAAGCCAGAATAGGTGCTGGCTTTGCAAGGAATGATGCAACATCCCCCACCCCGACTTCAGAGCTGTCTCAAGCTCCCTCTGAGGTCAGAGTGGGCGGACCCTCTACTGAGCTGTCAATCAGAGGAAAGGGGGGGCGGGGCGAGTAGGGGGTTGGTATTGTTGTGTTAGTTTTGTTGTGGGGGGGTGGTTTGGAGAGAAAGAGGAGGAAAGGTTGATCAGTTTTAAAGAGAGCGAGCAAGCAAGCAAGAACCAACAATAACAAAAGGCTAGCAAGCAACTGCAAGGAAGGGCCAGGGCTGGAGCTGAGGAACTCAGAAGGAAGAAAAGAAAACAGAAGAGAAGAAAGACAGACTGACAGACAGAAAATATCAGAAGTAGAACCTTGTTAGAACCAACAACCTAAAGGTAGAGAGAGAGAGAGAGAGAGAGCTAGTTCTACATAACTGTTCATTTCAGTCCTGCTCTCATCTCAGGACCCTGTGCTGGTTGCTACAGCTCTTGTTGCGATTTTATTTTATTTTTTTAAAAATGCATCTTTTGTTTTAAAATAGAAAAAGGAGAGGGGAAAAAGAAGTCTTCTAATTATTCCAAGGATCAATACCAAAAAGAAACGAAGAAGTGTATTTTCCCTGAGCTTGCACTGGAGGTAGGAATGGGAGCGATACACACACACAGAAGATTTGGACTGTGAACTGAAGGCTTGTTTTGTATTTTTTTTGGGGGGGGGG
>NC_063341.1:3861651-3868958 GCF_021869965.1 Rhincodon typus
TGGGGGGGGGGGCGGTAGTGTTGTATGTGTGGAGGAAGGGGGAATTTGAACCCCCCCCCCCCCCCCTCCCACCCCCCCCGCCCCCCCCCCACCGTTTCAATTTTTGACCAAGAGGTGAAAGTGACAAGGAGAGAGATTCTTGGATGCTCAGCGCTGGAGGACAAAGCTGATTTCTTTTCCGGGTGCGAGCAGACAGAGCAAAGAACACACACAGAGGGAGAGAGAGAAAGAAAAATAAAACAAGATTTCTTTTTTTTAAAAAAAATTATTTGGTGCGTGTGGAGAGGCAGAGATGGAAGAGCAGTCGAGATTCCGCCATCCCCATCCGGGGGTCACCATCCCTGGCCTGACTAGTCACATCCAGCCGGAGAGCGGGGGAGAGGCCGAAGGGAGGAAACAGGACATTGGAGATATACTACAGCAGATCATGACCATTACTGACCAGAGCCTGGACGAGGCTCAGGCGCGGTGAGTTCAGGAAGAAAGCAGCACCCTTCTGCCTGTGTGTGTGTGTGATACACAATGAGTGCAGTTTTACCAATATATGCTCACCTCCCCCCAGCCCCCGCTACCTTCCTAATCCATGCACTCCAGAGAATCATTTCAGTGTCTCTGAATGATTAGGATTTCATTTGCATTTTCTTTTTGTTTGCAGGAAACATGCGCTGAATTGTCACAGGATGAAACCGGCTCTCTTCAACGTGCTTTGTGAGATTAAGGAGAAAACAGGTCAGGGAAGTGTGTTTTATTTTTAAAACATTCCTACTCCGAGTGGCTGGTTTGTTTGTATATGCAAATAATGCTATTTTTCTTGTTGGCTCTCTCTTGTGTGTCCAGGCAAGCCAGGCTGTGGAGATATCACTGAGTAAAGCTGTGTGAGAGAGGACACCTCGGTGACTTCTTCCCTATTGTGGAAGTGGTGGTGATGTGTGTGTGTTTCTTTGGGGGCAGAGATACTTTAGCTTGTGAAAGGTGAGGGGTTGTGGGTGGGAAGAGAAACTTAAGTTTCCGACTGCAAACAAAAACAAAACATCGAGAGACAGGACTTCGTGGTGAAAAGGGGAGCTTTTGAGACGGAGAGCTGGCTGGAGTTAATTTTAAATGCAACGTTTGAGGCAGAAATGTATTTGCAGAATGAATGTATTTGCAAACTTTAGAGGGCTTTGTTTCAAAAAAAAGGGAAAGAAGTTGTAATCGCGCCCTGGTTTTGTTGTTGTTTCTGGATTGATAACTCCTACTGCAGTCAGCAAAGTGCTGTTCATAGTTAGTTCCAGTGTTGCAGAATCTAAAGTGCAAGCCACCTTTTGTGTTTTTCTTTTAAATGATACGTGTGTTAGATCACACCCCCCAACCCCCTTCGGAAACTGGGTTCGCTCCCCGTCTGCCTGGGAACATGTTGCCTGAAGTGGATTTGATCTTAGCCTCAAATGTCTTTTTATTAAAAAGGGGAGAGAGAGAGAGAGAAATGGCCAGAAGGGGGAGGCAAGTCGATTCAACTCAGTGTTTCAGTTTTGTTGTTTCAGGGTGAGGGCAAAGGGCGAGGGAGGCGACAGAATTTGCCCCTGGGCTGGTGAAACAGTGTTTGTGGGTTTTGCTGTATACAACAGGGTGCTTGCAGTGTGTGTGTGTGTGTGTGTGTGTGTACTTTGTGCACATGGCTCTCATATATGAGTAAATATGTAAATCCTATGACACATTTATCATGGGTATATATGTGTGGCACATAACAGGGTTCAGAAAAGATTTACGAGGATGTTGCCAGGGTTGGAGGGTTTGAGCTGTAGGCAGAGGCTGAATATGCTGGGGCTATTTTCCCTGGAGTGTTGGAGGCTGAGGGGTGACCTTATAGAGGCTTATAAAATCAAGAGGGGCATAGATAAGGTAAATAGGTAAGGACTTTTCCTCGGGGTGGGGGAGTCCAAAACTAGAAGGTATAGGTTTAAGGTGAGAGGGGAAAGATATAAAAGGGACTTGAGGGGCAACTTTTTCAGACAGAGGGTGGTGCGTGTATGGAATGAGCTGCCAGAGGAAATGGTGGAGGCCAGTACAATTACAACATTTAAAAGGCATCTGGATGGGTATATGAATAGGAAGGGTTTAGAGGGATATGGGCTGCATGTTGGCAAATGGGACTAGAGTAATTTAGGATATCTGGTCAGCATGGACGTGTTGGACTTTTTTTATTCATTCACAGGATGAGGGCATCGCTGGCTGGACCTGTATTTATTGCCCATCCCTAATTGCCAGAGGGCAGTTAAGAGTCAACCACATTGCTGTGGGATTGGAGTCACATGTAGGCCAGACTAGATAAGGATGGCAGCTTCCTTCCCTAAAGGATATTAGTGAACTGGATGGGTTTTTCCTGACAATCGACAATGGTTTCACGGTCATCATTAGACTGTACATTCCCGACTGAAGGATCTGTTTCTATCTCTATGACTCTATAACTCCACGAAATAATGAGGGGAGAATGATCAACCCTGAAAATCATAGCATGGGGATGCTGAAGTGTAGCTCATTTTGTATTGTCAGCCCAGCATGCTTATCCAAACACAGCGATGATTTAAACTGCAGACACATAATTCTTAGAAAATCTCTCTCTCTTCACCCCCCCCTTCTCTCTCTATCTTTATCTGTCTCTATACCTCTATTTCTGTTCCTCTCTATCTCTACCATGAAATCTAACCCCCCACACTCTGCCTCTCTCTGTCTGTCTCTATCTCTCCCTCCCCTCTCTCTCTCTTTCTGTCTCTCTCTCTGTCTCCCTCTCTCCGTCTCTGTCTCCCTGTCTCTGTCGATCCCTCGTTAGCTCTTTTCCTCCATTATCTCCAATTTCCATCTCCCTCTATCAGTCTATTTCTCTATCTCTCTCCCTTTATGTCTCTATATCTCTTGCCCTCTACCTCTCTCTCACACTCATTATCTCTCCATTGCTACCTCACCCTTTCTCTCACTCTCTCTAGCTCAATATAATTTCAAAGGAGTATCTCCCAAGAAGCTGTGGTTTTTGCTGGTTCACGGATAATTCAGTTACTCTTAGCTCGTCCCTTTTTCGTGAGTCAGTTGCCATCTGTAGAACTGTGGGGAAGTGGAGTGGATGGGAGGTGGGTGGGGGAGAGGGGCTTGCCTCATAACAATTTCCCCAGCGCAGAGATCAAAGCCGAACCCGCAGGCACAGCACAGAGCAGGTAGGTCAGCGTTTCCAGCTGGGAACAGGCAGGTGAGTGCCGGTGTTTTGAGGGAACTCTCCTGTTCCCCCCCCCCCGCCCCCCCCCCTGCCACCCCATCCGACCCCTCACTATGGCTCATCTGCCTGTCCTGTTGCCAGTCTCGAAGAGGACCAGCTGTGTAGGTTAGGCATCAGCTCTCTGCTTGTCTTTGAATGTGGACCTGCCACTCGAACCAGCATTAGTTTTTTCATCTAACACTTGAGTCAGCTTGCTAGCACAGAACGTTGTGTTTCCCAAAATAGTGCTCAGTTTGCCTCACCACAAACTCCTTTATCACTCTTTTCTCTCTCTCTTTCTCTTATATCTTTATTATAGCATTTTATCTCTTATCACATTATTTCCTTTCCAATTGCAGAGGGATCTTGGCATGAGGTCCTTTCAGCATGACCACAGGTGATCTTTAGTTGTTTCCTTGTGATGAGTGGTAGAGCAAAGTGTGCAGTGGACACTCGAAGTTTGCAGAGGAGTATAGATAGGTTAAGTGTGTGGGCAAGGGTCTGGCAGATGGAGTACGATGTTGGTAAAAGTGACGTCATCCATTTTGGTAGGAATTACAGCAAAATGGACGATTATTTAAAAGTTGAAAAATTGCAGCGTGCTGCTGTGCAGAGGGACCTGGTGTCCTTGTGTATGAATCACAAAAAGTTGGTTTGCTGGTGCAGCAGGTCATTAAGAAGGCAAATGGAATATTGTCCATCATTGCTGGAGGGATGGAGTTTAAAAACAGGGAGGTCATGTTACAGCTGTATAAGGTGCTGGTGAGGCCACACCTGGAGTACTGTGTGCAGTTTTGGTCTCTTTACTTGGGAAAGGCTGCACTGGCACTGGAGGGGGTGCAGAGGTGGTTCACTAGGCTGATTCTGGAGTTGAGAGGTTTGGCTTCTGAGGAGAGATTGAGTAGACTGGGACAATACTCATTGGAATTTAGAAAAATTGGGGGGGATCTTATTGAAACGTATGAAGTTATGAAAGGATTGGATAAGATAGAAGCAGGGAGGTTGTTTCTACTGGCGGGTGAAACTAGAACCGGGGGTGTTGTGTCAAATAAGGCGGAGCAGGTTTAGGACTGAGTTGAGGAGAAATTTCTTCACCCAAACGGTGTGAATCTATGGAATTCCTTGCCCAGTGAAGCAGTTGAGGCTACGTCTTTGGATGTTTTTCAGGCAAAGATAGATTTTTGAACAGTAAAGGAATTAAGGGTAATGGTGAGCAAGTGGGTAAGTGGAGCTGAGTCCATGAAAAGATCAGCCATGACCTTATTGAGTGGTGGAGCAGGCTCGGTGGGCCAGATGGCCTCATCCTGCTGCCATTTCTTGTGTTCTTATGAGGCCTGTTGCCATGGACCAGGGAGGGGGGATATGAGCGGTATTTGATGGTGCTGTGTCACTGGATGGGGATAAACTGTGGGATAAAGCTTTGCTTTCCATGGCAATCCAAAGCTCTCTGGGGGGGATGGGGCTGGAAAAATTGGCCTGTTAAGTCCAGAATGGAAGCCGGAACAGCGTCCATCTCCGAACCTCCGGTGGTTTGATAGACAAAGGCAATGGTTGCTGTTGGAGGCAAACCCACCCCCCCCCGCTATGCCGTGCCCACTTCAGCAGTGCCCCCCCCGAGGAGTAAAACTAGCCAGGCTCCCACTCGAAGGACCATATGGCTCACTTGCGATCGGTAAACGATAGGGCACTTTATTGGGTTCGCTGTTTTGTGTCCCTGTGCGCTGCTGTGCCTCTCATTATTGAACAGAATAGCAGAGGAGTGTGCGAGCTCTCAACAAACCATCCACATCAACCTGCCCCACCGACCTGGTACTGACCTGCAGGCCCGGGGGAATGAAAGGGCTGTTGCACAGGAGGCAGTTGAGTAGCTTGAGGCTGGAATTCAGAGGAGTGAGGTGGGGATGGGGTGGGGTAGGATCTGATTGAGGCGCATAAAATGCGAAAGGGGATTGATAAGACGGATGTTAAATAGATCTCCCCCCCCCACCCCGCCCCCTTCGCAGGACAGTCTGGAACAAGAGGGTACAGTTACAGACTGAGAGGAGGGAGGTTCAAAACCGAGGTGAGGAGAAACTGCTTTTCTCCGAGGGGTGTGAATCTGTGCAACTCGCTGCCCCCAGAGCGCAGTGAAGGCCGAATCAATCAACAGGTTCAAGAACGAAATGGACATGTTTCTGACGAGGAGCAGGGTAAAGGGGAGCAGGCAGGAGAGTGGAGTTGAGATCAGGATAAGATCAGCCATGATCATGTTAAATGGGAAAGTGGGCTCACAGGGCTGAATGGCCTACTCCCGCTCCTAATCCCTATGCTTCTATCACACATTCCTTCCCAGCACCTAAATCACCATTAATTTTTTTTTGCCTTGTTTTTTTTTTAAAAAATGCCAGTAACCAACACCAGTACAAAACACCAGTGTACCCATTTCATAGATCATAGAATCATAGAATCCCTACAGAGTGGAAACGGGCCCTTGGGTCCAACAAGTCCACACCGACCCTGACAGCACGCATCCAAACCCATCCCCTTATAACCCACCTAACCTGCACATCCCTGAACTCTACGGGGCAATTTAGCAAGGCCAATCCACCCTAACCTGCACATCTTTGGACTGTGGGAGGAAACTGGAGCACCTGGAGGAAACCCACGCAGACACGGGGAGAACGTGCAAACTCCACACAGACAGTCCCCCGAGGGTGGAATTGAACCCGGGTCCCTGGCGCTGTGAAGCAGCAGTGCTAACCACAATTTGAGTATTCACAAGCGAAACCCACTGTGGGAGAGGTGTGGCGAGGGGGAGGGAAAAGGGGCTAAATTAAAATGGAGTTGGGGGGGTAAATAAAGAGCTGTATCCCCCCCCCACACAACCCCAGCAGAGCCCACCCCTCTCTAAAGGCACCGGGAACACTGATGGACACTATGTGCCCCTTTGCCAAGGGCACCCGAGTTTGAACGTAACAGTGGAGGAGGGGCAGGCAGTTGGCAGGGGTGACCCCCCGTCCCCTCCCCTCCAAACCATGGCCAGCTGCCTGGGCATGTTTATAGCCACAGCTTGGCCAGGCCCAGGAGCAGACCTGCGAGGAAGTCCTCCAGCCGAGGAAGTCCTCCAGCCTGCCCACACCCCTTCCGCACCGGGTGCCCAATGTTCAGGAGCTGAGGGGCAACCAATAAAACAAATGATTATTCAAATCACTCAAAAATAAAAGTTGAGGGGGGTGGGTTGGTCTGTTGCCTTTCTTGGGGTGCCTTGTTGGCTTGAATCAGCTGCTCGATTGTGAATTGATTCAATCGATCAGCTTTGCCCATCGAATTTTCAGCCCTCTCGTGAGGTGAGCCCAGACTGTTGGAGGGAGGTGTCAGGCAGAAAAGGGCAAAGGTTTCTCCCCTGAGGTGGGGTGGGGGGGCAACACTGTGCCCAGTCCTGGGTTACTGTGTACAAACATCTGCCTGCACACAGAAGCAGTGAGCTGCAGCTCATCAATTACCTTGCCACGTGAGTCATTCCTGCGAGCTTGTCGCTTTGCTGTGTACGTGCCTGTGCGGCCGTGTTTGTGCGCATTTCCCTCCGCAACGTGACGTTCAGTTCTATCCACTCTGCAGAACCCATTCGCGGGCACATGCTGCTCTCCTCCGAACCTTGGCGGAGAAAGGGACAAGGTCCCTGCGTTTCTGTAGCGCCTCTCAGGACTCAGAGGGCATGCCAGACCTCTTTACGGGCAACTTTCCTCAGAAGTACAGTCATTGTTTTAACGTAGGGAACATGGCAGCCAATTTGCATACAGCAAGCTCCCCTCACACGCACGCATACTTGCGCGCACACACAGGCACATTCAGTCACACTGTCGCACCTACTGTCGCACCTACTGTCACACTTACTGTCGCACCTACTGTCACACCGACTGTCGCACCTACTGTCGCACCTACTGTCGCACCTACTGTCACAGCTACTGTCACAGCTACTGTCACACTTACTGTCACACTTACTGTCACACCGACTGTCACACTTACTGTCACACCTACTATCACACTGACTGTCGCACCTACTGTCACACTTACTGTCACACTTACTGTCACACTTACTGTC
>NC_063341.1:3868968-3883746 GCF_021869965.1 Rhincodon typus
ACTGTCACACTTACTGTCACACCTGCTGTCACACTTACTGTCACACCTACTGTCGCACCTACTATCATACTTACTGTCACACTTACCGTCACACTTACTGTCACACCTACTGTCGCACCTACTGTCGCACCTACTGTCGCACCTACTATCACACTTACTGTCACACTGACTGTCACACTGACTGTCACACTTACTGTCGCACTTACTGTCGCACCTACTGTCACACCTACTGTCGCACCTACTGTCGCACTTACTGTCGCACCTACTGTCGCACCTACTGTCACACTTACTGTCACACACACACTGTATCACACACACACACATACTCACACACATACACACTCATGCTCACTCACACAAACAGACACACTCAACTTCGCACTGACTCTCACACTCACGCGGTCTCACACTCTCAGACACTCTCTCTCTCACTCACACACGGCAGTGTGATGATGACCAGATAATGTAACTTCTTTGTGTGTGTGATGTTGACAGAGGGATTGACCAAGGCACCCCCGAGAATTGCCCTCGCTGTTGTTTGAATCCTGCTGTGAGATGTGTTACCTCATTTGGGAAGGGGTTTTGATTTGAGGACAATATCAATCTACCCACTAGCCCTCCAGCCCATTGCATGTTGTAACATTGCAGGGTCTCTGGACAAAGTAGTCTAAGGGTGTGGTGGGGGAGGGCATTAATTTGCTGGTGACTTCCTCAATCTGTCATCCCCCACCTTGGAGGTGTGGGTGCTGGGGCGAGGGGAGGATGGGGGGTGTACAGTGCAGTTTCCCCTTTTGGCGTCGTTCTCAGGGAGTCAATATTGGAGGATCATTAGCTTCCTGATTCTTGCCCCACCACCATGTTTCCAATTCCAATTGGAAACGAGAAAAAGATGTCACACAATTGATGCCGTTTCAGCTTCTCTCACAGAAGTGGCTGAGCGGTTAGCACTGCTGCCTCACAGTGCCAGGTACCTGGGTTCAATTCCGCCCTCAGGCGACTGTCTATGTGGAGTTTGCACATTCTCCCCGTGTCTACATGGGTTTCCTCCAGGTGCTCCGGTTCCCTCCCACAGTCCAAAGATGTGCAGGTTAGGGTGGATTGGCCATGCTAAATTGCCCCGTAGTGTCCAGGGGTGTGTGGGGTAGATGGATTAGCCATGGGGAATGCAGCGTTACAGGGATAGGACAGGTGGGTGTGTCTGTGTGGGATGCTCTTCAGAAGGTCAGTATAGACTCGATGAGCTGAACGACCTGCTTCCACACAATAGGTATGCTGTGAGAATAGTGGTATTTGTTCTTTTCTGATTCATGCGCTCCCCCTGTCTTTCCTTCCCTCAGTTTGATTTATCTCTGTTCTATCCGTCTTTCTCTGTGTACATGTGTGTGTGACATCCATGCCTTTCTGTTTCTCCCTCTTCTAACCTGTTGCTCCTCTTCTACCTCAAATTGCCTCTCTTTCTGTCGCTACCAGTATGTATATTCCGCTCTTTATTTCCCTGAGTGCTCCTCACAACCTCCCATGTCACCCGTCTCTCTCCTTCTCTCTCTTTTTCTCTCCAGGAATTCTGTCCCACCTGATTTGTCTCTACCCTTACCTGAAACTGCAGGTCAAACAACACCTCCTTGTATCATTAGACCGCACAAACTCCCAATTATTTTCTGAGCGACCTAGTGACAGTGTTTTATTTGTAAGAGATTTGATTGCAGCTCGCAATCTCTCTCTCTTTTCTCAAAATGCTTCAGCATCAGGACATATTTCACTGTAAAAAGGGAATACACACGGACAAAAAAAACAGCTGAGTGAGAAATAATTAGACCCCAAAGTCCTTAAGGGACAATTCTGTTTGTTCAGTTGTTTGATGAATGACACCTTATACGCGCGGAGATTTTTAATGAGATGGGACTGTGATGTTTTGGCAACAGTAGGACACAGCCAGATACCAGAGAAGAGCCCAGGATACATCAGTGATTAAAAGTGATGCGTGATTGTATCTGACCTGTGCTGCGATCAGATTCTCTGTGATCCTTGGAGAATTCCTGAGCCAAAGAAATAAATTACTCAAACGGCGACACGGAGTTCCATTCGAAAGCAACAGAAATTCCTACTATCGCGTCCACTAAATCAGTGCAACCATTGGCAAATTGGAAGATAGGGTGCCAATGTACTGGCACTACACAACAAGCCACACAAAGCACTTCAGGTCCATGGATTTGTTTTGTAGCCTGAAAGTGGATTTACACTACAGGCTACATTTTATACACACAGAGTGTGTCAGTGGTGGAGATTGATTGTAAAAGACATATACAGACTGTGTCTCAAGCACAAATTGATTGTTAGTTGAGGTTACAGTGCAATTTGATTGTAAGCTGCAATTACAGACTGTGTGCGCAGATTGACTGTAGGTCAAATTTTCAGACCGCATCGCGGGTAAGTGTTAGATTAGAAGATGCATACATCGATTGGGTCCCAGGTACAGGCCAGTTATATGCTGCATATACTGACTGTCTCTCAAGTACAATTTGGTTGTAAGATGCAGATAGTGCATTGTGTTCGGGTCAATAAATCACCAAACAAAATCTCAGGTACATGTTAATTATAAACCGCAGACTGAGTATCTGGTACAGGTTGATTTTAAAATGTGCCTGAGCTACAGCTTGGTCATAAACCGCATACTGTGACTCAGGTACGATTGGATTATAACATGTGAACTGTAGCTCGTTTACAGGTCAGTTATAAACTGCAGAATGTGTCTCGGGTACAAGTCGATTAGAAACTGCAGATTTTCTTGGGGAGAGGTCAATTTTGTGCTGTTGATTGTGTCTTGGGTGTAGGTCACTTCTAAGATGAAGACCTGTGTTGAGTACATGTCGATTATAAACTGCAGACTGTATCTCGGGTACGAATCAATTATAACCTGCAGACTGCCTCTCAGATACAGCTGGATTAGAACAGGCAGACTGTGTCTCAGATATATCTTGCTTATAAACTGCAGGCTATGTCTGGGATATATCTTGCTTATAAACTGCAGACTATCTCTCAGATACAGGTAGATTATAAACTGCAGACTGTACCTTGGGTACAGGCTGATTATGTACTGCAAACTGTGAATCCTGTACAGGTCAATTTTAAACTGTGGACTGTACCTCATGTACAGGTTGGCTGTAGACTGCATTCTGTGTCTTGGGTAAAGGTGAATGAAAAAAACTGCAGACCGTGTCTCGGGTACAGGTGGATTATAAACTGGAACCACGTATGGCTTCATTATCAGGTGATATGCTTTTCCATTTCCACAGTGTAGGTTTAGCTGAATCGGTCCACGTATTGCATTTTAGAGAGTTTGGGATTCGGAGTTGTTCCCCATGCATTGTGGATTCTGCAGTGTGACAGGAATGTCACACTCCTCTCAGCTTCCGCTGTAACAGCCTGGGAAACACCCAGGCTTGGAAATTCATGGCTGCAGTTTGTATCACAGGTGGAACTGAACTCACAGTAGACTGTCGCCTGACTATGGTTATGTAAAATGAGAAATCAGAGTTCATTGCTCTCTCTGTCTAGTGCCGTACAGCTGGTTAATAGTGAGATGACTGGGCTGTATCGAACTGAAATTCTCTGGAGTTGTGCTTTCCCTATCTGTTCTACTGCTTCTTGAACCTGTATTCTAACAGATAATTATCACTCTGCCAGTAGCTTTAATTTTAATGATGTGACCTAGTATATTTGGAACACATTATGTTACAATAACTGTTCTTTTACATTTAACGTACAGTATATTATCATAGGGCCATGTTACATTATAATAACTTGTCCAGTATTATGACTACACAGTATATTAGGAATGGGTTATGTTATAGAAACTGACTCAGTGTTATTGATGTACAGTAGAGTAAGAACATTATATTACGGTAACACCCAATATTATCGATTAGATACTTTAAAAGGGACATGTTTGGTTCCAGTAACTCGTCCAATAATATTGAAATATCCTAGAATCTGGAGACATTTTATTATAGTAATGAATGTAATATTATTGATGTACAGTATAACAGGGACATGTTCTGTTGCAATAACTTACCCAGTATTATTGGTAAATCCTAGAATAGGAGTATCTTACAATACAATAACTGAACAAGGAGTAATTATGTAAGTTCTCATTGGGTTCTACAGAGCTTAAGTATTACAGCAAAAAAAACACACACCCACTTCGTTGAAGCCTTTTCTACAAGATGCATTGCAGAAATTCACCAAAGATCCTCAGGCAGCACCTTCCACACCCTTAGGTTTGTTTAGTACACCCTCATCGGTGGTGTGAATCTTTGATCTTTCACTTATAAATTCTGTGTCTGATACTACCTCTCTCACTAACACCTGAAGGAGGAGCGAGGCTCCGAAAGCTCGTGTTTTCAAATAAATCTGTTGGACTATAACCTGGTGTCATGTGACTTCTGACCTTGTCCACCCCAGTCCAACACCGGCACCTCCACAGCATCATAACCGCTTCCACCTCGAAGGACAAAGGCAGCAGATGTCCTTGTAAGTTCACCTCCAAGCCACTCAGCTTCCTGATTTGGAAATGTATTACCGTTCCTTCTCTGTGGCTGGGTCAAAATCCTGGAATTCCCTCCCTAAGGGTGTCGTGGGTCTATTTACAGCAAATGGACTGCAGTTGTTCAAGAAGGCAGCTCACCACCACCTTCTCAAGGATAGGAAATGAATGCTGGTCTAGCCAGCAAAGCCCACAAACATCTTCTCTCAGTTTGTGTTTGCTGAGATTTGATGGAAGGCTGTTGGCTATTACAATGGCCCAAGACATTGCTCTCGTATCTTGAGCAACCACTTGTGCATCCAGTCGGAGCAAATGTTCTGTTAGCTCATTCCCACTTGGCAGCTCAATGGAGTTTCACTTACGATCGGAGTTATTCTCTCATGCATTGATGGCATCGCTGACAAGGCCAGGGGAGGTTCAGAGCCAACCCCATCGCTGTGGGTCTGAAGTCACACGTAGCCCAGACTAGGTAAGGACCACAAATTTCCTTCCATTAAGGGGGATTTGTGAACAATTGCAGAACAGTTGGTGCAAGTTTTGTGGATGCAGTGTCTCAGACTAGCTTTATAGGGCCTTAGCCTGAGTAAGTACGATTTCTACTCCATTCATATTAGTGCCCCAACTTCCCGTGTTAAGTCTTTAAAATTCTGAAGACGTTTAACAGCAGACTAAGGATGTTTCCACTCATGGGGAGGTGAATATTAGGGCCACAAATAGGAGATAGCGATGACTAAGTCCAAGAAAGACTTCAGGAGGGTGCTCTGTTGCTAGAGAACATTGAGAGAATGAGGACTAATGAGGCAACTACAACGGGGAGATTTAAAGAGAAACTCAAGATGAGGTGGAAGTTAGGGGCAAGATGAAGTAGGATGGTGGGAGGCTCACCTGGGGTTTAAAAAAAAGCTAGCATAGAGCTGTTGGGCTGAATGGCTTCTTTCACCGCTGCGTAATTTGCTGAGAAACGTTCCACTGACTGGGAAGTGCCAGTGTGATGCCAGGTTCAATTGAGGGAGGCAGGCAGGAGGGTATTGGATGGCTGTTTCTATTTAAGTAATGTGTGAGCCTGTTGGAAAAAGGCAGGAGGTCGGCGCTAATCATGATCCCCAATGGATTCCCAATGATGGGCTGAATGGCCTCGTTGTGCGCCATAACACTTCCGCGATTCTGAGAAACATGTAGCCAAAGCTTTGTGCTTTACGCTCATCAGGACGAATGCGAGAGTGCCAAAATTTCAAACAATTGAAACGATATTATTGACTGATTTGGGGGTGATGGAGAATGCAGTAGGTTTTTACAGATTCCCCAAGCTTTTGGGCATTTTAAAAAAAAAATGGGCAAGTTCGACTGAAGGGTCTGTTTCTGTGTTTGCACAATTCTATGGCTGTAAAAGCCCAAGGTTTTAACATATCCCAGTTTTTGGAAGCATGTGTCCCTGAATGCTTCTGTCAAGTGTAAATGCAGTGAGGTCAGTGGATGATCTGAATAAGTTATTAATGTAGCTGCTAACACCCTCGAGATTGTTCAGCAACTGTTAACTAACCATAGAGTCACACCTAACAGGAAATGTTTTGGTTTGGGTTTTGCAAGCATGAAATACATATGCTACCTGTCGCAAGTAAGTGGAGCAAAATGTTGTTTGATGTGATCGGCCAGTCATTGGCACTGTAGATATGTACCTGGCATCACACTGGCACTGATGTTCACACATGGTTATTTGTACGGAAGGGAGGAAGTTTTTTTGGGTCGCTGGCAGCATTGTGTTAGTCAGTAACCGGCCCTTAGCAACAACATGAGATGGCTTGCTTAGCCCTGTCATTGAGTTAATCTTAAGGACAGCCCTGTGTTGTACATGGCCACAGAGCAGAGGTTTCTGGGAATGACCCTTGAACTATGCCAGCTTAGTCTATGTGACAGCACACGTGGGGTGCTGTGTAACAACCGGCTGTACGCAGGACCTGTCAAGATGTGTGAGCCCACCTCCAGTCGAAACAGCTAGCAGCTCCCACAGTTTGAGCTTGTGTGTGAGGAACTGGGAATTTAACTAGGATCAGCACAGAAAGAGGCGATGCAACCCAAGCGCCCCAGAGACTGGCAGCCAATTTGCTCTCGGCCGGCTCCCAGACACTACACTGAGAGGGGCCGGAATCGTGCGTCCATGATATCGATTAAGGGATAAATATCATTTGGGATGAATTGATCCCACAGTCCCCCACCGCCATCGCCTCCCCAGCCTTTGAAGAGAGTGCTGGGAGCTTTCAGGAAGCCTGCTCCCTCGACAGTGCAGCACTCCCTCGGTACTGCAGCAGAGCGTGAGCCCTGATGACGTTCCGGGGCGAGGGAGGTTTGACGTCCCAGCTCTGAGTCAGTCGAGGTTAAAGAGGGCAACCTGAAACGCTGAACAGGACTGTGCGCTGCTGAAGGCCATGGAGGCTCCAGCACACGAAAGGTTCATTGTCCTGACCAGGAGCTGGAGGTTTTCACGGGAGACTTTTTGTACGTTCATACTTGGAGGAAGCAGGTGTGCAAATGTTACTGGGCTTTCCCCAGGTCCTTCGCTGAGCTGAAAACCAAATATCAACCCGGCCTTAATAAAGTACTGGGAAAATGCCGGACCATGGTCACATGTCCTTTTGGCAAATATTGACAGTGCCTTCGGGGGATTGAGTGTGTTCTGGCCTGAGTCGATCAGTACTGACTAGCGGGCACTGATATCAGTGAGGGGGAGAAACATCCCAACCACTACCACCCCCCCACCCCGCCCACCACCCCCCACAACGTTGGCTCTCCCCAGGAAGATGACCCTATCAGACAAACCTCGCACTGCTAACCTGCTCCAGAAGTCTCTCATTTCAGGCTCCTTCATTTACTCCAGAATAGATGTCGAGGGAGCATTCAGTTCCTGAACCAATACAGTATGCACTGGGTTAAACGCAATGATTTGCTCCTATTTTTATTATTATTTATTGACGGGATTGGCTGGGCCTGAGTTAGCCGCCCATCCCTAGATGTCCAGAGGAACCACATTGCTGTGGGTCTGGAGTCACATGTAGGCCAGACCAGGTAAGGATGGCAGTTTCCTTCCCTAAAGGACATTAGTGAACCAGCTGGGTTTTTCCAGCCAGGCTTTTAGATTTCCAGATTTGGTATAAAAAGGAATCCAGAATTTCATCGCATGACAGGGTGGCATTTGAGCACACGTCCCTGGCGGAGGGTTGACACGGTGGCTCGGTGGTTAGCACTGCTGCCTCACAGCGCCAGGGACCCGGGTTCGATTCCATCCTCGGGCCACTGTCTTTGTGGAGTTTGCACATTCTCCCCATGTCTGCGTGGGTTTCCTCCGGGTGCTCTGGTTTCCTCCCACAGTTCAAAGATGTGCAGGTTAGGGTGGATTGGCCACGCTAAATTGCCCGTAATGTCCAGGGGTGTGCAGACGGAGTGCGTTAGCCATGGGAAATGCAGGGTTTACTGGGATAGATTAGGTCTAGGTGGGATGCTATTCGGAGGGATGAGTGTGGACTCGATGGGCCAAATGGCCTGCTTCCATGCTGTAGGGATTCTATCAACCTCCGGAATTATCTCAGTAACATTAGCACACTGTCAGGATGGTCTGGCTATGGAGAAAGTGCTGTGAAGGTTTTGCAGACCAATTCCTAGGATAACGGGACTGAAGTATGAAGACGTACTGGATTGGTTAGGACAATATTCACTGGAGTTTAGAAAAATGGTGCGAGATCACCTAGAAACCTATAAAATTTGGACAGGAGCAGACAGGGGTCAATGCAGGAAGGATATGCCCAAAGTGCGGGGTTTACAATCTAAGGATACAGGATAGGACATTTTGGAGTGCGATGAGGAGAAATGTCTTTGCTCAGAGAGTTGGTGAGAACTCTGTACCACAGAAAGCGTTTGAGGCCAAAATATTGAATGTTCTCAACGAGGAGTTAGATATGGTTCTTAAGGTTAAAGAGATCAAAGGGTTCGAGGGGGAGAAAGCAGGAACAGGGGACTGAGTTGGATGGTCAGCCATGATCATATTGAATGGCAGATCAGGCTCAAGGGGCCGAATGGCCTACTCCCTGTTCCTATTTTCTATGTTACTACGCTTAAAAAAGAAAGTCAAATACCATTCCCCTAACCTGTGGCCTGGCCGACTGATCTGACCTTTGACCCTTGTAGTCTCGCCACATCAATCCCTTTCCCCTTCAGCCAGAGAACCAGATATGATGGCCAGTGTTCACGGTCAACTGGTTTTGACCCCTTCCTAATCAACCCATTCCGCGATGTTACAACATGTCCCTGGAGCAGGTGGACTTGAACCCCGGCGTCCTAGCTCAGAGGTGGGGGCGCTACCGTGGTGCCACAACAGTGAGTCATGGCGCTGATGTTCCCTTCCTGCTTCTCGAATCTCTTATTCCTGTTGGCCATCAGCGGGATGCCTTCGGCAAAATACTGCAGATGCTGGAAATCCGAAGCAAACACACAGAGAGTGCAGGAGAAACTCAGCAGGTGCGGCAGTGTCTGGACAGAGAGAGAGGAACACACAGTTAGCATTTTGAGTTCAGTCTGAAGTGGTTTGAAGGAAGAGTCACCTTGGACACAAGGGTCTCTGATGAATCAGCAGGAATGCCTTGAAGACATCCCTAAAATATTTCCCAGGAAAAAGGGTGTTGTGTTGTGTGAGTTGTTTGGAAGATGCCATAGGGTCATACAAGACAGAAACAGACCCTTCAGTCCAATTTGTCGATGCCGACCAGATATTACAATCTGACCTAGTCCCATTTGCCAACATTTGGCCCATATCCCTTCCTATTCATATACCCATCCGGGTGCCTTTTAAATGTTGTAATTGTACCAGCCTCCACCACTTCCTCTGGCAGCTCATTCCGTACACGCACCACCCTCTGTTTGGAAAAGTTGTCCCTCAGGTCCTTTTCAGATCTTTCCCATCTCACCTTAAACCTATGCCCTCTCGTTTTGGACTCCCCTACCCTGGGGAAAAGACCTTGGCTATTTACTCCATCCATGTACCTCATGATTTTATAAACCTGCATAAGCCTCCGACGCTCCAGGGAAAATAGCCCCAGCCCATTCAGCCCCACACTATAGCTCAAACCCTCCAACCCTGGCAACATTCTTCAAAATCTTTTCTGAACCCTTTCAAGTTTCACATCTTTCCTATAGCAGGGAGACCAGAATTGAATGCAGTTTTCCAAAAGTGGCCTAACCAATGTCCTGTACAGCCACAACATGACCTCCCAAATCCTATAATTAATCTCCCCCTCTGCCTTAACCAACCATCACCTTCCCAAGCCCCGTCTCCCTTCTCCTAGCAGCTTTCAGCCAATGAACTTGTTCCAATTGAAGGCTGGGCAGTGGAAGCAGTCCTGAATTACGTTTTTTTTAATAGAGGCTAAATGCAAATTGAACTGATTGTGATAAGAGTTTGGAGCATTACAAGACAATCCAATCCCCTCCCAGGGAATAGACGACTAATCTACAACCCGGTTCAAAAATCGATACACAACTCAAGTGCACCATTTAGATGTTACTTCGTCCATTTGGCATAGTTTCCACAAGGCCCATTTTTGTCTACGAGATTCCCTCCTCTGTTTCCAACTCTTTAAAATTCACTTGTGGAATGTGGGTGTTACTTGGCTGGTCAGAATTTCTTGCCCGTCCCGAGTTGCCCCTTGAGAAGGTGATGGTGAGCTGTTTTCTTGAACCCCTGCAGTCCATGGGTTGTAGATACACCCACAATGCCCTTAGGGTGGGAATTTCAGGATTTTGATCCAGTGACAGTGAAGGAATAGCAATATATTTCCAAGTCAGGATGGTGAGTGGCTTGGAGGGGAACTTGTGGGGGTGGTATTCTCATATATCTGCTGCTCTTGTCCTTCTGGATGGAAGTGGTCGTGGGTTTAGAAGGTGCTGCCTGAGGATCTTTGGTGAATTTCTGCAATGTATCTTGTAGATAGTACACGCTGCTGCTACTGAGTGTCGCTGGTGGGGGGGAGTGGATGCTTATGGATGTGATGCCAGTCAAGCGGCTGCTTTGTCCTGGATGGTGCCAAGCTTCCTGAGTGTTGTTGGAACTGCACCCATCCAGGCAAGTGGGGAGTATTCCATCACACTTCTGACTTGTGCCTTGTAGATGGTGGGACAGTGTTTGAGGAGTCAGGAGGTGAGTTACTCGCTGCAGTATTCCCAGCTTCTGGCCTGGTCTTGTAGCCGCTGTGTTTATGTGGTGAGTCCAGTTGAGTTTCTGGTCAATGGTAACCCCCAGGATGTTAATATTGAGGGATTCAGTGATGGTAACACCATTGAATGTCAAGGGACGATGGTTCAATTGTCTCTTTTTGGAGATGGTCATAGCCTGGCATTTGTGTGGCACGAATGTTACTTGCCACTTTGTAAGCCCAAGCCCAAGTCTTGCTACATTTGAACACGGACTGCTTCAGTATCTGAGGAGTCACGAATGGTGCTGAACATTGTACGATCATCAGCGAGCATCCCCACTTCTGATCTTATGACGGAGGGAAGGTCATTGATGAAGCAGCTGAAGATGTTTGGGTCTAGGACACTACCCTGAGGAACTCCTGCAGAGATGTCCTGGAGCTGAGATGACTGACCTCCAACAACCACGACCATCTTCCTATGTGTCAGGTATGACTCCAACCACCAGAGTGTTTGCCCCCTGATACCCATTGATTCCAGTTTTGCCAGGGCTCCTTGATGCCACACTCGGTCGAATGCAGCCTTGGTGTGAAGGGCTGTCACTCTCACCTCCCCTCTGGAATTCAGCTCTTTTGTCCATGTTTGAACCAAGGCTGTAATGAGGTCAGGACCTGAGTGGTCCTGGCAGAACCCAAACTGGGCGTCACTGAGCAGGTTATTGCTGAGCAGATGCTGCTTGATAGCACTGTCAATGACACCTTCCATCACTTTCCTGATGATCGAGAGGAGACTGATGGGGCGGTAATTGGCCGGGTTGGATTTGTCTGCTTTTTATATATAGGACGTATCTGGGAATTTTCCACATTATCAGGTAGATACTAGTGTTGTAACTGTGCAGGAACAGCTTGGCTAGGGGAGTGGCAAATCCCAGAGCACAAGTCTTCAGTCCTATTGCCAGAATGTTGTCAGGGCCCGTATCCAGTATCCTTTGCAGTATCCAGTGTCTCCAACCGTTTCTTGATATCACGTGGAGTGAATCGAATTGGCTGAAGACTGGTATCTGTGATGCTGGGGACCACTGGAGGAGGCCGAGATGGATCATCCACTCGGCACTTCTGGCTGAATATCGTTGCAGACCTAGTCTAGCAGCTATGTCCTTTAGGACCCGACCACCTCGATCAGTCGTGCTGCTGCCGAGCCACTCTCAGTGGTGGACATTGAAGTCCCCCACCCAGAGTACATTCTGTGCCTCACTACCCTCAGTGCTTCCTCCAAGTGCTGTTCAACCTGGAGGAGAGACTGATCCATCAGCCGAGGGAGGACGGTACGTGGTGATCAGCAGGAGGTTTCCTCGCCCATGTTTAACCTGGTGTGATGTGACTTCATGGGGTCCGGAGTCAATGTTGAGGACTCCCAGGGTAACTCCCTCCTGACTTTATCCCACTGTGCTGCCAGCTCTGTTGGGTCTGCCCTTCTGGTGGGACAGGACATACCCAGGGCTAGTGATGGTGGTGTCTGGGACATTGCCTGTAAGGTCTGATACTGTGAGTATGACTGTGTCAGGCTGTAACTTGACTAGTCTGTAAGACAGCTCTCCCGAATTTGGCACCAGGCCCCAGATGGCAGTAAGGAGGATGGAGCAGGGTAGACAGAGCTGTTTCTGCCGTTGTCTTTTCCAGTGCCTAGATCGATGCTGGCTGCTCCGTCCGGGTTCATTTCTTTGAGTCTTTGTAGCAATTGGTACAACTGAGAGGCTTGCTGGGCCATTTCAGAGGGCAATGGAGAGTCAACCACATTGCTGTGGGTCTGGAGTCACATGTAGGCCAGACCAGGTGAGGGTGTCTGATTTCGTCCCCTGAAGGACATTAGTGAACCAGTTGTGTTTTTCCGACAATCGGCAATGATTTCCTGGTAGATTCTTAATTCCAGTTTTTTTTAATGGAATTGGAGCGCCACCATTTCTCATGGCAGAATTCAAACCCAGGTCCCCAGCACATTAGCTGAATGCCTGGATAAATAGCCTGGTGATAATACCACGGGCCATCTTCCTCCCCTTCTTGTTTGAATTGAGGATTAAAGCAGCACCTTGTGTGCACTGTACATCTGAACAAAGCCACCAGCATCACTCAGCAGGCGGGAGAGAATCGGCGAATACACCAGGGTTCATATTGTCAGGAGAGTTTAATTAAAGGAGGTTTATATTCCTGTCGAAGAGCACATACTGCTGTATTATTTGCAAAGCTGCCTGTTTCCACCTCTGCAATTGTCCCACTCCAACCTTGCCTCCGCTCATCTGCTGAAAGCCTTGTTTGTACCTTCATTGCCCCTTAGAGACCAGCGACCTCCTGAAGACTGGATACCAGTAATTCCCTGAAAGCCCAGGATCCCAGAGGTAATCCTGGGAATAATCCCTACGGCTTAGGCCTGGCTCCCAGTGGCAATGCCCTGAGACCCTACTCCCTGTGCCAATGGTAGGGCCAATCTTGGTAGGGCTAACTCTCGGTGCCAGTTCCTGAGGCCTGGGCCTAGCCAATGGTGACCCCAGGAACTCACTCACCACAGCGAGGGGCGAGGACAGAAATCACAGGCTCTGGGCCTGCTTCCTGGGCCTCGCTGACCAAGCCACCGCTCAGCTGTCATGGCATCGTCCCCTATTGACGCCCTGTCAAACAATATATTCGTCGACTTTTCCTCTTGTGGGGCACATTGGAGTGGCCTGCTGTTTTGCGGGTACTACATAAATGCACGTTGTTGGATGCGGAAGGTCACGTTTCACGTTGCAGTTCGTCTTTAGTGACTGCAACTGCACCAACACTGATACCAATTCAAATTAACACTGAGCTCCTTCACATTGACTACTGTGCTTGCAAATACAGCACCGCAGCTAATCAATTCGTGTGCAAAAGGCCAAGTGGTCATTTGACTGAAAGTTTCAGGATCTCGAAAGGAGTTGATACGATCTCTCTCTGTCTCTTTCTTCCCCCACAAGTCCTTGTTTCTGAGGGTTAGGCCATACACTCCCGTTGGACTGATGGGTGAAGTGTTGTCCCTGCCTCCTGCAGCCAAGCTGACCAGGAGACTCTCTCTCTCTCTCTCTCTCTCACTCACTGTCAGGGCTTTCAGAGGGATTTAATGATTGATACCCACCTGCTTCAGCCACATCACAAACCCACCTTCTGCGGCCAAGGGACTCGAAGCCAGAGCTGGGGACCCGCTGCACTGTGAAACCACCTTGTTGGGAGGATAGTGGAGGGGAATCTTTTCTGCTCAAGGCCGGGGCGGGGTTGTCTCACCATGATTCCAAATCTCAAACAGAAACAATCTTAAAATTGGAATCGGGCCATTGTAGAGAGACGCAGGTCAGAAGCTGAGATAGCCAGATGGAAAGGTACAGAGAGAAGATGAGGAAATGGGGTTTGGATACAGAACAGGATCTGAACTGATTGGCAAAACAGGATATTAGTGTTGAAGGGTCAATTTGAATTGTGCACTTTTACCCAGTGTGCATTGTACTTGTGCAAGAACACACTGAGACAGACAAACACACACACACACTCTCTCTCTCTCACACACACACACAGACACACACTCTCTCTCTCTGTCACACACACAGTCTCTCTCTCTGTCACACACACACACACACACACACACACACACAGACTCTCTCTCTCTCACACACACACACACACACACACACTCTCTTTCTCTCTGTCACACACACACTCTCTCTCTCTGTCACACACACACTGTCTCTGTCTCTCACACACACGCAAACCCTGTCTCTCTCTCTCTCACACACACACACACACACTCTCTCTCTCTCACACATACACACACACACACTCTCTCACACACACACACACCCTCTCTCTCTCTCTCTCACACACACACTCTCTCTCTCACACACACGCACACCCTCTCTCTCACTCACACACACACACACACACACACACACACAGAGACACACACACACACACGCCCACTCTCTCTCTCTCACACACACTCTCTCTCTCTCACACACACTCTCTCTCTCACAAACACACACACACACACACACACAC
>NC_063341.1:3884246-3901431 GCF_021869965.1 Rhincodon typus
GTTTCAGCCTTGAATACGCTTAATGACAAAGCTTCGACAGCCCTCTGTGCTAAAGAATTCCAAAGTCTCACAACCATCTCAGAGAGAATAAAATTCCTTCTCATCTCTTCTTAAATGTGCGAGTCCTTATTCTGAGATGATGCGCTCTGTCTCCTAGACTCTCCCACAAGGGGAAACAACCCCTCCCTGTCACGTGCCCTAAGAATCTTGTGTGTTTCAATAAGGTCTCCTCTCATTCTTCTGAACTCCACTGAGTACAAACCCAACTTACTCAGCCTCTCCTCACAAGACAGTCCCTCCATACTTGGCATCAGCTGAGTGAACCTTCTCAGGACTGCCTCCAGTAATAGTATTAGGTAAGAGCTTCAAATTTGTTCATGGTATTCTAGCTGTGGTCTGACTAGCACCTTGTATAGTTTCAGCAAAACCTCCCCACTTCTATACTCTGTTCCCTTTGAAATAAAGGCCAGCATTCCATTGCCTTCCCTATTACCTGCTGAACATTTATGCTACTGTTTTGAGATTTGTGCACAAGGGCTCCAAAATCCCTCTGTCCTGCAGCTTTCTGCAGTCTTTTTCCATTTCAATAAAATTCAGTTCCTCTATTCTTCCTGCCAAAGTGCATAACCACACAATTTCCCACATTATATCCCATCTACCAAGTTTTTGTTCGTTCACTTGACTTGGCTATATCCCTCCAAAGATTCTGTGTCATCCTCACCACCTGCCTTCCCATGTATTTTTGTGCCATTTGCAAACTTGGCTAAAGTACATTCATTGTATAAGAGGCTTTTTTTTTACACAGAGGGTGCTTCTCATGTGGAATGAACTTCCTGTGGATGCGGATACAGTTACAATATTTAAAAGACATTTGGATGAACACATGAATAGGAAAGGTTTGGAGGTATATGGGCCAGAAGCAGGAAGGTGGGACTAGTTTAGTTTGGGATTATGTTCAGCATGGACTAGTTGGACCGAAGGGTCTGTTTCTGTGCTGTATGACCTTATGAATCCATATATTGTTAATAATTGTGGCCCCAATACTGATTCTCCAAATACTGGCACTCCACGAGTGACAGGTTGCCGTCCTGGGAATACGCCCTTTATCCCAGCTCTCTGTCTTCGAGTAATTAGCCTATACTCCACCCATGTTAATATACCAGCCCTGAAAGCATATGCTCTAAATTTATTAAGTAGCCTCATGTACGGCACCTGAATTTACATGTTACTGCAAAAAAATAAACAGACAAATGTTCAAATTGCCAAAATGATTCCACTGTTTAATACTCAGATTATTGCACTGTTCAACACTCTGATTGCTGAATGATTCCACTGATCAATGTTCAGATGACTAAAATTATTCTGTTGACCAACATTTCAGTTGCTGGATGATCCTTTAAGCCAACATTCAGAATGCTGTGACATTTCAGTGACCAATACTGAAATTGCTGAACGATTCCAGTGATCAATATTCAGACTGCCCCCGAAGTAGTTAGCTAACGAACATTCACATCCCTGAATGGGACAACTAACCGATATTTGGATTGGTGTTTTAGAAATAGCATTACATATGAGAAAGCTGAATGCTTTCTCTGAACAATATTCAGATTGTTGCATCATTCCACTGATAAATATTGCAATTGCTGATTAATTCCTCTGGAAAATATACCGATTGTTGATTGAATACAGATTATTTTACAGATCATTATTCAGATTAATGAATGATTCCACGAACCAACACTCGGATTTCTCAATGTTTCCACAGACAAATGTTGAGGTTGCTAAATGATTCCACTTACCAATATTCCAACTACTGAATGATTCCACTGCTGAATATTTAGGAATCTCAATGATCCCAATGGCTAACATACTGATTACTGAATTAAACCACCGACCACTGGTCAAATCGCAGAATGGATCGGCTCACCAATATTTAGTACTTCTGCATGATTCCACTAATCAATCTTCAGATTCCAGAATGAACCAATGGACAATATTTTGATTGCTAGATGATTATTCTGGCCTGTATTCCAATTACTCAATGATTACAGTGACCAATAATAAAATCCTGAAGGATTCCACCAACTCAATATTCAAATTACTGAAAAATTCACTGTCCAACATTCAGATCAATCAATGATGCCACTGACCAGTATTGGGTTAACTAAATTATTCTAATGACCAATAGTCCATTTTCTGAATGGCTTTTTAAGCTGATATTCAGATGGCTGTGGAAAGTCAATGACTCTCATTCAGATTTCTGAATGAACCCACTGTCCAATATTCACATTATCGCTTGATTGGTGAGGTTATAACTCAGATTGCTGAATGATTCATCTTCGGGGAAAGAGCAAGAAAGTGGACCATGACCCTTTTGAAAGGTGGACAGGCTCAAAGAGTTCCTATTTCTTGTGGTCTTAACATTTTATTTGCTGAATGAATGCACTGACCAATATTCGGGTTATTGCACGGTGGCTGAGGTCATTACTCAGATTGTTGAAGAATTGCAATATTTAGAGTATTGTTCAATATTGGGATTGATGTATGATTTGTCTAGCCAATGTTCCAATTGCTGAATGAACCCACTGACCAAACTGTAGAATGTTTAGTGGATCAAATGATCAATAACCAGACTGTGAAATGATCCCACTGTCCAATATTCAGATTGCTGAATTTATTCCACTGTTCAATTGTCGCTGTAGGCAATCACTCATTAGTATGTACAATTGTCCACCCAGGAAATTCTATGTCACTGGCCATCGATTCACTAGCTCCTCGTCTGGTTGACAAGCCTGATCCTAGAGCCGCATCTCCAACCACACAGTTGGTAGACATTTCTGGGAGGTGGAATTCATCCTCGACCTTAGAATTGCAGGCATTCATTTCTCGGGCTCACGTCAGTCCTTTCTCTGGCCAATGGGCGTTTCTCAAAGGAATTTGCCCCTTCTTACAGGAGCTTCCACTCAGTCAGTTTCTTCTGAATGAGGATCAGGAACGAGGATGCATCAACGTGTTACAAAAAAAAGACTGAGCAAAGCCAAGAACCAATGGTGGACTGAGAAAGCTGAAGGAGCCTGCTGCTCCATGGCATCAGGGGTTTCTGCAGGGGCCGCCAACAAACCAACAATCCAGGCCCCAAACCAGTGCACAGCAAGGATGTAACTCTTTTGAGAGACAGAGAAAACATCAGCTTCCAGTGGAGAGATCACTTCAAAGATTTCCTGAACTGCAGTACAATCATTGACCAGAATGTGTTTGAGGAAATCGTAAAGATGATCTTGGACTCCCACCACTGACCAGTATACCGCTCATTTATACACCAGTATTCAGATTCCTGAATGCTTGAACTGACCAATATTCAGATTCCCGAATGCTTGTACTGACCAATATTCAAGTTGATAAATGATCCCACTGTCCAATATCCAGGATCCTGAATGTTCCCACTGTCCAATATCCAGGATCCTGAATGTTTCCACTGTCCAATATTCAGGTTCCTGAATGATCCCACTGCCCAATATTCTGATCGGTAGATGATTCCACTGCCCAATATTCAGGTTCCTGAATGATCCCACTGCCCAATATTCTGATCGGTAAATGATTCCACTGCCCAATATCCAGGTTCCTGATCCCGCTAGCCAATATTCCAATTGTTGAATGATCCCACTGCCCAATATCCAGGTTCCTGAATGATCCTACTGCCCAATATCCGGGTTCCTGAATGATCCCACTGCCCAATATCCGGGTTCCTGAATGATCCTACTGCCCAATATCCGGGTTCCTGAATGATCCCACTGCCCAATATCCGGGTTCCTGAATGATCCCACTGCCCAATATTCTGATTGGTAAATGATCCCACTGTCAGACATTGCCTTTTGTTGAACGATCTCTTGGACTAAGAGTGTCTCCTGTTGTTACCGCCTTCCACTGATCTACTGAAAAGGAATTACATGTCGATACTTAGACTTCTTGACTGAACACACTTCCTTGCCTAAGAAGTCTAAATGTGGGACTTGATCATGGAGCTTCTAGCTCAGAGGCAGAGGCATAACCCACTGTGTCACATGATCTCTAGTTAATTAATGATACCGTGAATGAATCTACTCATCAATCATCTGATGACCAACGATTCGTACTGAGCAACCTTTTGTGGTGCAGTTGTAATGTCCCTGCCCCTGGAATGGGAGGCTTGCGATCAGGTCCCACTGGTGTGTGTGATTACAACTCCGAACAGGTCAATTAGAAAAATAGGTTAAACAACAAAAAGTAACCAAACTGCTGAAAATGTACCTTTCATCAATCAGATCCATGAATAATTCCACTGAACAATCACAAGTTCCTCAACCATTCTCTGATTTAGCTGACCAAAATGCAGAAGGTGAATGATTCAACTTGACCAATGACGAGATCGTGAACTAATTCTGCTTACTGCAGACCGGACTAACAATTATCCTGACTTAGAGTCACACCAATGATTAGTTCAGTGGGCACTGATCAAACTAGTGAATGGTCCCAAAGAACGGAACCAGCTCAATAAATGACACACTTGCCAGAACAATGTATCAATTTATTGATCAACAATTGGAGGAGTGAATGATTTAATTATCCAATAATCAAGTCCACAACTGACCAACAATCAAACTGACAGACTATTGCATTAAGAAACAGCCGGACTCTCTTGAATGATTCAATTTCTCATAATAAGATTAACGATTGCTTCTGCGGACTGCTTAGCGTGGAGGTGAAAGAGAAATGGTCAGGTTGATCAATGGTTCAACTGTCCAATGGACAGATCGATGACTGGGCTCCACTGACTGGGTCTGAGCTCAAGATATTAAATGGAAACCAAGATCAAGGTCATTGAACGAATGAGTTGACAAATCGTCAGATAACTGCATGATTCAGATAGGCGAGGAATACTGCAGCAAGTAACTCACTTCCTGACTTCCCAAAGTCTGCCCACCATCAATCAGGCACAAGTCATGTGTGCGATGGTATACCCTCTGATATTACTGGCAAATAAACTGGCCTCTATCCATCTTCTATCCGCCTCCCCCTCTCTCCCTATTTATTTCAGAACCCCCTTCCCCTCCCCCTTTTCTGAAGAAGGGTCTAGGCCCGAAACGTCAGCCTTTCTGCTCCTATGATGCTGCTTGGCCTGCTGTGCTCATCCAGCTCTACACCTTGTTGTCTCGTTGACCAGTTAATGGCTGCATTTGACCAACAATAGAATCACAGATTGATCAGTTCAATGAATAATTCAAACTTCTCCAACAATCAGGTCATCAATAGTTCTACAAGTCCTGGGATCAATTAATAAGTTTATTGTTGTATAATCAGGATGCTTAGTGATTTTTTTGGAACGACAATCAGACTGCCAAATGTAAAGTAAATTATCACTAATAACAAATAAGAGAGGAGGCAATGGTGTCACAGGACGAATAAACCAGAGATAATAAGAACTGCCGATGCTGGAGTCAGAGGTAACGCAGTGTGGAGCTGGAGGAACACAGCAGGCCAGGCAGCATCAGAGGAGCAGGAAAGTTGACGTTTCGGGTCAGGACCCTACTTCAGACGTGAAACGTCCAGCTCCACACTGTGTTATATCTATAATAAACCAGAGACCCAGTTAACGTTCTGAGGACCTGAGTTCGAATCCCATCGTAGCAGATGGAGGAATCTGAATTCAATAAAAATCTGGACTGAAAAACAGTCTGCTGATCACAATTAAAACACTGCTGATTGCCATGAAAACCTATCTGGTTAACTCATTTACTTTCGGGAAGGAAGTCTACCATCTTACACATGCTTCCATGCTCACAGTGATGAGGTTGGGCTCTCAACTGCTTTCTGAAAGAGCGAAACAAGACATACAGTTCAAGGGTAACAAGTGTGTCATTAGCCCACATCCACTGAAAAATTAGACTGACAAGTAATTGAAATGACCAACGATCAGATTCATCAACACTTATATTTCAGGCTGAAATTAATATCTACCACTTATAGACAGGGTGGTTAAGAAGGCGTTTAGCACGCTTGCCTTCATTGCTCACACCTTTGAGTATAGGAGTTGGGACGTCATGTTGAGATTGTACAGGATGTTGGCGAGTTCTCTTCTGGAGTACTGTGTCCAGTTTTGGTCTCCCTGTTCCAGGAAGGATATTATTAAACTGGAGAGGGTTCAGAAGAGATTCACCACGGTGTTTCCAGGATTGGAGGATTTGAGTTCTAAGGAGAGACTGGGACTTTTTGCCCTGTAGTGTAGGAGGTTGAGAGGTGACCTTTATAAAATCATGAGGGATATAGAGAAGGCGAATGGCAGGTGTCTTTTTCCTAATATGGGGGATTTTAATATTGGGGGGCATATTTTTAAGCTGAGTGGAGAAAGCTTTAAAAAAGACATGAGGGATAACTTTTTTACACAGAGGGTGGTTCATGTGTGGAATGAACTCCAGAGGAAGTGGTGGATGTGGGTACAGTTTAAAAGACATTTGGATAAGTACATGAATAGGAAAGGTTTGGAGGGATATGAGCCAAGCGCAGGCAGGTGAGACTAGTTTAGTTTGGGATTATGGTCGGCATGGACTGGTTGGACCAAAGGGTCTGTTTCCATGTAGTATGATTGTATGACTATGAATCTATGAAAGAGGAGTTGAGGCCTGGGATAAACTGTTCATATTGAAAGGCAGGGAGTGTTGATGGGCTGAATGGCCTACTCCCACTCCAATTCCTTATGTCCTTTTACTTTCTATATCCAGAAGCACTATTACAGACAACTGAACAGTCCCTGTGTTTTAATCATTGAACAATAACCAGTTCAATCAATCACCCTATGCAGCAACAAACCAATCAATGAATGATTCTACCAACCAATAAACATATCAATAAATGGCCACTGCAGCTAATCCATGGCCTGGTGAGTGATTTTATTGACCAGCGATTCGGCCGATGAACATTTCTCCTGACAAATGAATCTCAGGGTCGATACTTTAGTCAATGGATATTACAGAGAACAAATGTTCAGATCCACAGATCATTGTTCTGACCAATACAGCGAGTGCTAATGGATTTCTGCTGGGCATTGGGACTGAAGGCTGAGCAAGCTCTGTTGCTTCTAGGGACTGGTAAGTGACTGTATTGGACAATAACACGGATCTATGAATCACGTCCCTGATCAATGTTCAGATGAAGGAACAATCCTGCTGAGCAAATAAAGTCATAGAGACGTACAGCACAGAAACAGACCTTTTGATCCAACTCGTCCATGCTGACCAGATCTTCTACATTAATCCAGTCTCATTTCCCAGCATTTGGCCCATATCCCTCCAAACCTTTTCTATTCATATACCCATCCAGATGCCTTTTAAATGCTGTCATTGTACCAGCCTCCACCACTTCCTCTGATACCTCATTCCATACACGCACTACCCACTACATGAAAAAGTTGCCCCTTAGGTCCCTTTTATATCTTTCCCCTCTCACGTAAAACCCATGTCCTCTAGTTTTGGATTCCCCGACCCTGGGCAAAAAAAAACTTGTCTATTCACCCCAGTCATGACCCTCATGATTTTATAAACCTCTATAAGGTCACCCCTCAGTGTCCGACGCTCCAGGGAAAATAGCCCCAGGCTACTCAGCCTCTCCCTGTAGCTCAAACCTTCCAACATCCTTGCAAATCTTTTCTGGACTCTTTACCTGCCGATCTGAAACCTTCTCTCAGATACGATCAGTCAATCTGCCACAAAGATTCTGTACAATTTAGAGATAGTAAGAATTGCCGATGCTGGAGTCAGAGACAACACAGTGTGGAGCTGGAGAAACACAGCAGGCCAGGCAGCATCAGAGGAGCAGGAGAGTCAATGTTTCGGGTCGGGACCCTTCGTCAATTTAGACTCCAGTACGAGGCAGGCCGCTTTAAAAATAACAACAGTGGGGGCTATCGTGGTGCAGCGGAAGTGCCCCTACCTCTGGGCTAGGGGTTCAAGTCCCTCCTGTTCCAGAAATAATATCTCTGCACAGGTTGGTTAGAAAATAGCCATCAAATTAACAATACATGCCAAACGCTTGCTGACAGTCAGAGACACCAGTGGGGTTATGTAAGTATGTGTAGATTGTTCAGCCTGAAACAAGGTTGCTTGCTAACAACGTCGATGTTGGCATGAGGTCCAGCCGCAGAGTGCAAAACCTGGCTGCTCTTTTATTCACAAAATTCTGCCTTTCCAAAAGCATTGAGCGGTTCAGCATGGCTATAATTATGGAAGCACACCCTCACACAGTGAGAGGTCAGCATCCAGTGTCAACTGAGGAGCATGCCCCCCGTCTCTCAGTCTGTGAATGAGATGGAGCTGACATGTGTCAGGATTCCTAGTTACAGCACTCTTCCTCTGACATCGGCGTCCGCCACATTAGATTTTCTTTACCGGAGAGGGAAAGCAAGTGACTCGGCCATTTCGCTCGCAGCCCAACTGGACTGCGTAGCTTGGCAAAGCTCAGGTCTGTCTCACCCTGCAGGTTAGAATGTGGGACCTGGCATCCAGGTACTTAAATCTTCTCTGAAACAGGCACGTTCTTTGTGCGGGGAGCAGCAGGGCATATTTCCACCGGGCGTCCACCTTTTACACCCCTCGCAACGCGTCACTCAAAGTCGGCTCTCTCCAATCTGAGGGTCGACGCCTGCACAGCAAGATTCCGCGAACGAGCTTAACCACCTGATCGCTGCTCATGACAACATCGCCAGATGGAAGAACATTGACCCAATTTTCCCCAACGTCTGATGGAGGGGTGAGGAAGGGGACAGGAGGAGGCGGAGGAGGAGGCTTCATGGGGCATAGGATTGAATCCCAGATACTCAACCCCAAGAATGGGGCTGGAGGTGACTGCAGAGATAACACAGCACCCCCAGAGCATTCAGCTGGTCTACTTTGAGTGATACAATTGGATCTTTTATATCCAGGTCAATGGATAGATTGGGCCTGGGTGTATCCAGAAGATATCTTTATTGACAGTCCAGCATTTCCTTAGTACTGCACTGAAATATTAGTCCACCATATATATTCTCAGTCCCTAAAGTGAGGTTTAACTCTGTGATCTTCTAATATAGAGGCATGGGGTGTTAGTACTGTCACTGAAGTGTCAGGATTCATAGGGCTCTGGAATTGGAAAGGCTCAGAGCTACAGCTTGGATGTTCCTCTCCCAGGTCACTCAATGTTAGAGGCGCAATTTCCTGCTTCTGGCACCAAAGGGGAGGCACGTTGAGAAGCCACAAGGATTGGAAGTCGCAATCCTGCTCCCCACTGTTAGTTTGCGGCCCTCTCGCAACTCCCTTCTGGGGTGGAAGAGTACATGGGAGGAGACTTGAAGGTGTCTGCCGTGCCCCATATGGTCAAATAGCCGGCCACTAGCCTGGCTCCAACATAAAGCTCGATCCAGCAATCGGAACAGGAGAAAACAGCAAACCCGACGATTTTAAACTGAAGTCAGATCACCAGCAACCAGCAATACAATTCCCGAGACTGTATTTCAATAACTTTCAGCAATCCCCAAGATCGAACGCATGGCTCAAGATTAAAGAAATGTGAAAACATGGCGCAGCGAGGCTGTGGAGGGATTTGAAAATACATAAATAAACCTTAAAAAAAAGAAATATACTCACTGGCCCACCCTCCACAGCCTTCTGGGGCAGAGAATTCCACAGGTTGACCCCCCCTCTGAGTGAAGAAATGTTTCCTCATCTCAGTCCAATATGGTCTACCCCGTATCCCCCCGAGACTGTGTCCCCTGGTTCCAGACTCCCCAACCAGGGGAAACCTCCTCCCTGCATCGGGACTGTCCAGTCCTGTTAGAATTTTATACGTTTCCATCAGATCCCCTCTCATCCTTCTCAACTCGAGTGAATCCAGGCTCAAACTCTCCTCCTAGGACTGCCCTACCATCCCCAGTGTTAGCCTAATGAGCACCGACAGCACTCTCTCTATGACAGGTATATCATTCCTGAGGTAGAGACCAAAAGTGCACAGCAGAAAGGAATTTGATGTGAACCAGGACAGGAACTACAGAGCTTGAGATGACCTCACCTTTACAGAGCGAAGAACGTTGGTGAATTCCAACAGTTAAGCCTACAATAATGGAGACAGGGGTGAGGGTTTCCACAGCGGAATAACTGGGGCAGGGAACGATACGGAGGTGGAAAGGCACGCTGTTGGTGGTGAGGCAAAGATATGGTTAGATTCTCAACTCAGGGTCAACCATGGCACTTAATTCCGCAAACAGGCTCGGTGTCAGATTGTTGTCGGGGAAAGGGACGGGGTGGAGTGGGGGTCAGTCGGTAGGGAACGCAGTTCGGAGCAGAGATTGTAAACAGAGACTTCAGTCTTCCCAATATTGAACTGGAGGATGTTTCTGAGGACCCAGTACTGGATGTGGGATGGGCAGCCTCATCATTTAGTGACAGTGGGGGAGAGGAGGAGAGGTCAGGTGATGTTGAAGTAGCTGCCCCAAGTGTACACTGGAAATCCTAACACAGCGCTTTCAGACGATGTCACCCAGGGGGCAGCGCAAGGTGTGAAATAGGAAGGACAGAGGATAAATCCTTGGATCGCCATGGATCAGAATGGAACCAGGTGAGAGCAGTCTGAATGAACTTTGTAGGACACATCAATGAGACAATCAGAAAGGAAACTGAGAAGTTCCCTTAGCATCTGCTGGACCAACATCACTGGCAGAGATCCTTTGGTCACGTTAACCCTTTTGCTAACTGTTGGATCTTGCTGTGCACACACCAGTTGCTTCCCTGGGTAACATCAGCAATTCAAAAGTCTATCATTGGTTGTGGTTCTGTTTGGGACATCTTGTGGCTATGAATGGTGCGTGTATCACTGAGCAGTACAGAACAAACTCACGACTCACCCTGGTACAGGAAGGATATCATTAAACTGGAACCGCAAAACAGATTTACAAGATGTTACCGAGACTGGAGGGTTTGAGTTATAAGGAGAGGCAGGGACCTTTCCCTGGAGCGTAGGAGATTGAAAAGTGACTCTATAAAGGTTTATAAAACTATGAGGGGCATGGATAGGGGATAGCCAAGGTCTTTTCCCCTGGGTAGGGGGGTCCCAAACTAGAAGGCGTAGGTTTAAGGTGGGAGGGGAAAGATTTAAAAGGGACCTGAGGAGCAACTTTTTCTCGCAGAGGGTGGTGCGTGTATGGAATGAGCTGCCAGAGGAATTGGTGGAGCCGGGTACAATTACAACATTTAAAAGACATTTTATGGGTATATGGATAGGAAGGATTTAGAGGGATATGGACCAAATGCTGGCAAATGGGACTAGTTCAGTTTAGGAAACCGGGTCGACATGGACGTGGTGGGCCGAAGGGTCTGTTCCCGTGCTGTGTGACTCGGTGTCTCTACAATCTAGAAGGACAAGGGCAACTGATACGTTGGAAAATCACCACCTGCCACTTCCATTCCAAACCATTTGCTGTCCTAACGTGGGTGAACTTCTTTCCCTGGAAACATCCCTTTCCGCTGCAAATAGCCTTGCGGGTGCACCTACGCTCCAAGGGCTGTAGCGGCACAAGAAGGCAGTTCATCGCTGCCTCTTTGAGGGGCAATTAGGGACGGGTGATTACTGCCAGTGAAACTCAGGTCCCATGAATGAATAAAAAGAGCTTAACAATTGTCAAGGGGAGGCATTGGTGGGGGGGTGGGGGGGGGTTGCTAGGGGGAAGGGGCGGGGGCTTCACCAGAAGAAGTCAGCATTCCTTTGGGAAGTGTCAGATACTCCCTCAAACCCCTTCAGGAGGGAGAAAGCCGTAAGAGTCCTTTCCGGGTCTTGTTACGGAAATGCCGGAGCAAAATTTCACAGACAGTAAGGTGTTAAAAATCACCAATCCCTTTTCAGCGATGGTGGTTGGTCAGTGAGCGTCGTTGTTTCCTTGGTGCGAAAGGAGGAACTTCCTTGTTTTCCAATGGGAAGCAGCCGTGGGGACCTTTCCATCTCCCAGCGAGGAGTCTGTCTCCGCTGTACTGTCTGAGTAGGAAGAAGGGACCTCCAACACTGCAGCGCCCGCTCAGAGCTGGACTGGAGTCTTTGAGATGCAACTAGAAGCCAAGACTCCAATGCAGGGTAAGGTCACTGGTACCAGCAGCCAAAGTCAAAGTGACTAGTGGGTGGCACAGTGGTTAGCACTGCTGCCTCACAGCGCCAGGGACCCAGGTTTGATTCCACCCTCGGGTGACTGTCTGTGTGGAGTTTGCACATTCTCCCCATGTCTGCGTGGGTTTCCTCCCAAAGTCCAAAGATGTGCAGGTTAGGGTGGATTGGCCATGCTAACTTGCCCCGTAGTGTGTGGGGTGAGTGGGTTAGCCATGGAAAATGCAAGGTTACAGAGAATTGGGTGGGATGCTCTTCAGAGGGTCAGTGTAGACTTGATGGGCTGAATGGCCTGCTTCCACATTGCAGGGAGTCGATGTACCTGCACAGGCTGAGAACGAGTCAGACCCTGTGAGCCACCCTTGGCTATGGCCATGCAAAGAAGGTTTAAAGAGGTGGCACATTTAAAGAAATTGGTTGTGCACCACCAAACAGAAACGAAAACGTTGGGACACACTCGAGCTTGTGAAGTATGTCTGGTGTGTCCAGCGGAAGTGTTTTCAGCCAACAACAGGCTGGTGAGTTTCCAGTCCCTTGGCACAGTGGGGGTGGGCACATGCTGAAGAGGAGTTTAAAGGAACACAAGGCGGGTGTTTGGCTGATGGCGATGATTTGTAAATCGAGCTTGATGGGGGACATCAATGCAACTGCTTTTCAGCGAAGCAAACTGGTCGCTGTTAGTAAATGAACGCAGCAAGCCTTTTTCTCCCCAGCATGTACACTCAAATGTGAGTGCTCCCCACTGCGGGGTGATCTGATACTTAGTCCAGAAGGTATCATGCAATATTCATGGCCCTTTAACCTTGACATTCTTTTGGACAGTACTCTGGCTTGGCTCTTGTCCCTCGGTAATTTGTATGCTATTCTCATCGCTCACTGAGCTGTGATCAAACAGCTCCTGTTTCATGAAAAATTCAAGCATTATTGACTTCCTGCCACCTCTCTCTCTTCGCTCTCTAATAGCTTTCTCTCTCTGTCATTCACCTTTCTCTATTGCCCTCTCCCCCGATAGATTTCGCTTCTCCTCTCCCACTTTTCCTTCAACTTTCCGATCCCAGTCATCACCTCACTTTGTTTTCTGGTTCTTTTTTCTCCTTCGCCCTCTCTCTGTTTCAGTCTTTTCCTTTCTGTTCCTCTCTCGCCTGTTTTCTCCCTGTCTCTGTGATGCACCGACTATCTCTCTCTCTCTCTGCCTTCTCTCCTAAGCCATTTCTCTCCTTTTTGCATCTTTCTATTGCTCCCTATCTTTCTCTCTGTCTCTCTCTCTCTTTCACCCTGTCAGAGCCATCTATTGTTTCTTTCCTCCTGCAGCCAGAGATGGGAGCATTCTAATGCATTCACACTCTCTTTCTCATGAATAGTCACAGTCATAGAGATATACAACATGGAAACAGACCCTTCGGACCAACTCGTCCATGCCGACCAGATATTCTAAATTAATCTAGACCCATTTGCCAGCATTTGGCCCATATCCCTCTAAGCCCTTCTTATTCATGTACCCATCCAGATGCCTTTTAAAGTAATCGTACCAGCCTCCACCTCTTCCTCTGGCAGCTCATTCCATACATGCACCACCCGCTGCGTGAAAATGTTGCCCCTTTTAAATCTTTCCCCTCTCACCTTAAACCTATGCCCTCTAGTTTTGGACTCCTCCACCCTGGGAAAAATACCTGCGCTGTTCACCCAATCCATGCCCTCCCGATTATATAAACCTCTATAAGGTTACCCCTTAGCCTCCGACGCTCCAGGGAAAATAGCCCCAGTCTACTCAGCCTCTCCCTGTAGCTCAAACCCTCCAACCCTGGCAACATCCTAGTAAATCTTTTCTGAACCCTTTCAAGTTTTACAGCATGAGTTCTGTAAAGTCAGGGTTGCTGATTATTCCATACACAAAGCCCCATGTTCACCACTCAATGGACAATGAAGCAACACACCATGGCTCTCTGTCAAACTCACAGCATAACCTGCTCCCAAACAGCCTTAGAGGAAGCTCATCTCTCGGTCTTGTTCACCCCTAGTTACAGGCTGAAACCAATCAGGCAACAGTGTGTATTCCAGTCCAGCATTAAGCTCACTCCCTCCGACCTACAGGCACATGTCACCCCAGATGAGGCTCAGACACAGCTCTTCTTCCAGCTTTAGGGCACAGAACCAAATCCAGATTGTTGCACTTCAGTTGGAAGTACTATGGCTCTGTCTATCGCAAATAATAATCTGGCATTTCCAGAAGGCCTTTGACGAGGTGCCGCACAGGAACCCGTTAAATAAGATGGTGTGAGGGGCAAGGTACTGGCATCGATAGAGGATTGGCTGGCTGGCAGAAGGTAGAGACTGGGTATAAATGGGTCTTTTTTCAATATGACAGCCAGGGACTAGTACAGGGGCCCATGCTGGGACTACAGCTATTCGCGTGATACATTAACGATCTGGCTGAAGGGCACAGTTGCTCAGTTTGCGGGTGACACAAAGATAGGTGGAGGGAGAGGCAGTGTTGAGAATGTGGGGAGGCTGGAGAGGGACTTGGAGAGACTCACAGAGTGGGCAAAGGAGTGGCAGATGTAATACAATGTGGGGGAACGATGAGGTTATGCACTTTAGTAGGAAGAATAGAGGCTTGGACTATTTTGTAAATAGGGCAAGACTTCAGAAATCTGAACCACAAAGGTACTTAGGAGTCCCAGTTCAGGATTCTCTTAAGATTAACATGCAGGTTTAGACAGTAGTTAGGAAGGTTCATACAGTGTTAGCATTTATGTCAAAATGTTTAGAAATCAAGAGTGGGCATATACTGCTAAGGCTGTATAAGGCTCTGGTCAGACCGCATTGGGAATATTGTGAGCAGTTTTGGACCCCATATCTAAGGAAGGATGGGCTGGCATTGGAGGGAGTCCAGGGGAGGTTTATAAGAACGATCCCAGAGATGAAGGGCTTGTCATATGAAGAGTGGTTGAGGTCTCTGGGTGTGTACTTGATGGAGTTTGGAAAGATGAGGGAGGATCTAATTGAAACTCTCAGTCCTGGATCGAGTGGACATGGAGAAGAGCAGGAGAGACTAGGAACAGACAGCACAGCCTCAGAGTGAAGGGAGGACACATCAGAACAGAGATGGGGCAGAATTTCTTCAGCCAGAGGATGGTTCATCTGTGGAAATTGTTTGCGCAGAGGGTTGTGGAGGCCCAGTCAGTGAGTGTATTTAACACAGAGATGGATAGGTTCTTACTGATAACAGGATCAAGGGTTACGGGTGGAAGGCAGGAGAATGGAGCTGAGAAACATACCAGCCATGCTTGAATGACAGAGCAGACTCCAATGGCCAGTTTAGACCATTACTGCAATGAGGAGAGCAAGACTGAGTTACCGGGGCGAGGACTGAGATACTGGGGCCAGGACTGAGATACCGGGGTCAGGGCTGAGATACTGGGACCAGGACTGAGATACCGGGACCAGGACTGAGATACCGGGGCCAGGACTGAGAAACCGGGGCGAGGACTGAGACACCGGGGCCAGGACTGAGATACCGGGGCGAGGACTGAGATATCGGGGTGAGGATTGAGATACCGGGGCCAGGACTGAGATACCGGGACCAGGACTGAGATACCGGGACCAGGACTGAGATCTGGGGTCATGACTGAGATACCGGGCCAGGAATGAGATACTGGGGCCAGAACTGAGATACCCGGGGTCAGGGCTGAGATACCGGGACCAGGACTGAGATACTGGGGCGAGGACTGAGATACCGGGGCCAGAACTGAGTTGCTGGGGCCAGAACTGAGATACTGCAGACAGGACTGAGATACCGGGGCCAGGACTGAGTTACCGGGGCCAGGTCTGAGTTACCGGGGTCAGGACTGTGTTACCGGGCCCAGGACTGAGATACCGGGGCCAGGACTGAGATACCGGGGCCAGGACTGAGTTACCGGGGCCAGGTCTGAGTTACCGGGGTCAGGACTGTGTTTCTGGGGCCAGTACTGAGATACCGGGGACAGGACTGAGTTACTGGGGCCAGGACGGAGATACCAGGGACAAGACTGAGTTACCGGGACCAGGAATGAGTTACCGGGGCCAGGACTGAGATACTGGGATAAGGACAGAGATACCGGGACCAGGACTGAGATACCAGGGCCAGGACAGAGTTACCGGGACCATGACTGAGATATCGGGGCCAGGACTGAGATACCGGGACCAGGACTGAGATACCGGGGCCAGGAACGAGATACCAGGACCAGGACTGAGATACTGGGACCAGGACTGAGATACCAGGGCCAGGACTGTGTTACCGGGGCCAGGACTGAGTTACCGGGGCCAGGAATGAGATACCAGGACCAGGACTGAGATACCGGGGCCAGGACTGAGATAGCTGGACGAGTACTGAGATACCGGGACCAGGAGTGAGATACTGGAAACAGGACTGAGTTACCGGGGCCAGGACTGAGTTACCAGGACCAGGACTGAGATACCGGGACCAGGACTAAGATACCGGGGCCAGGACTGAGTTACCGGGGCCAGGACTGAGTTAGCGGGAACAGGACTGAGATACCGGGACCAGTACTGAGTTACCAGGGCCAGGAACAAGATACCGGGGCCAGGACTGAGATACCGGGGACAGGAACGAGATACCGGGAACAGGACTGAGATACCAGGACCAGGACTGAGATACTGGGTCCAGCACTGAGATAACCGGGGCTAGGACTGAGATACCTGGACCAGGACTGAGATACCGGGGCCAGGACTGAGTTACCGGGAACAAGACTGAGATACCGGGGCCAGGACTGAGATACCGGGACCACGGTTTAGATACCGGGGCCAGGACTGAGATACCGGGGACAGGACTGAGTTACCGGAAACAGGGCTGAGATACCGGGGCCAGGAACGAGATACCGGGAACAGGACTGAGATACCGGGACCAGGACTGAGTTACCGGGACCAGGACTGAGTTGCCAGGGCCAGGACTGAGATACTGGGGCCAGGACTGAGATAACGGGACGAGTACTGAGATACCGGGGCCAGGACTGAGATACCGGGACCAGGACTGAGA
>NC_063341.1:3901441-3904880 GCF_021869965.1 Rhincodon typus
TGAGATACCGGGGCCAGGACTGAGATACCGGGACCAGGACTGAGATAACGGGGCCAGGACTGAGTTACCGGGACCAGGACTGAGATACCAGGACCAGGACTGAGATACTGGGGCCAGGACTGAGATACCAGGGCCAGAACTGAGTTACCGGGACCAGGACTGAGATACCGGGGCCAGGACTGCGATACTGGGACCAGGACTAAGATACTGGGACCAGGACTAAGATACCGGGACCAGGACTGAGATACAGGGGCGAGGACTGAGATACCAGGGCCAGGACTGAGATACCGGGGCCAGGACTGAGATACCGGGGCTAGGACTGAGATACCGGGGCCAGGACCCAGTTACCGGGGCCAGGACTGAGATACCGGGGCCAGGACTGAGATACCGGGGCCAGGACTGAGATGCTGGGACCAGGGCTGAGATCCCATAACTAAGACTGCGATACTTTGATCATGACTGATGCTCTCTGACCATACCTGAGATACATTGACTAGGTCTAAGGGACAGGTCTGAGATATCACCAGAACTGAAATACCTTGACTGGTACCAAGATACCATGATCAGGTTTACAATAGCGTGACCTGGACTGAAATACCTTGTGTAGGTCTAAGATAGCTGGACCAAGGCTGAGTTAAATGACCGAGATTGAGATACTTTCGACAGGACTACACTGAAATACCTAGATTGTGTCTAAGATAGCTTGACCAGGACTGAATTAGTTTAGCCAGGTCTGAGATACCATTAAAGGGACTGAGATACTATTATCAGGTCTGAGATACCATTAACAGGTCTGAGATATCATTAATAAGTCTGAGATACCATTAACAGGTGTAAGATACTATTAACAGGTCTGAGATACCATTAAGGGGTCTGAGGTACCATCAACAGGTATGAGATATCACTAAAGGGACTGAGATACCCTTAACAGATCTGAGATACCATTAACAGGTCTGAGATATCATTAAAAGGTCTGAGATACCATTAACAGGTCTGAGATATCATTAATAGGTCTGAGATACCATTAACAGGTGTGAGACACTATTAACAGGTCTGAGATATCATTAACAGGTCTGAGATATCATTAATAGGTCTGAGATACCATTAACAGGTCTGAGATACCATTAAAAGGTCTGAGATACCATTAAAAGGTCTGAGATACCATTAACAGGTCTGAGATACCATTAAAAGGTCTGAGATACCATTAACAGGTCTGAGATACCTTGACCAGATCTAAGGTAGAAGATCAGGATTGAGTTGGTTGAACCTGGACTGAGACACATTGTTCAGCGCAGAGGTAGCTTGACCACGATTGAGATATTAGAACCAAAGTGAGAGACTGGTTTCAGTTTGGAGGAGTGTTGTGTTTTGATGCAGTTTTAACTGCCGACGCTACAGACACCACTGGCATACTCACATTGCAGAGACCCAGTGCAGATGATCCAGGCTTATGAAGTATGGAAGACCATAGGAAATAGGAACATGGGTAGGCCATTCAGCTCTTTGAGTCTGCTCCACCATTCAAAAGGATCATCATCTACTTTCCTGCCTTTTCACTGTAATCCATGATTTCCCTACTGGGGTGGCATGGTAGCTCAGTGGTTAGCACTGCTGCCTCACAGCACTAGGGACCCAGGGTTTAATTCCACCCTTGGGCGACTGTCTGTGTGGAGTTTGCACGTTCTCCCAGTGTCTGCGTGGGTTTCCTTCGGGTGCTCCGGTTTCCTCCCACAGTCCAAAGGTGTGCAGGCTAGGGTGGATTGGCCATGGGAAATGCAGGGTTACAAGGACGGCGTGGGTCTGGCTGGGATGATCTTCAGAGGGCCAGTGTAGACCCGATGGGTCGAATGGCCTGCTTCCGCACTGTAGGGATTCCATGATTCTCCTGATTAAGTATCTACATGACAAGGGCTGAGGTTGTGAACGCACCACATTACAACACCACGTCTTCCTTTCTAGATTGCTGGCTTTGATACAGCAGGAGTCTGTCCATGGCTCTGAAAATGACTAATCTTGAAAAGGGGATGCATTACTGAAAACAGGCGACCCTCCTACACAGAACCAGGTCAATGGATAATTGATAAACCAGCAAATCCTCCACAGAGAGCTCTTGGCAATTACAGTCATAGAGTCACAGAGCTGTACAGCACAGAAGCAGACCCTTTGGTCCAACTCGTCCACACCAACAAGACATCCTAAATTACTCTAGTCCCATTTGCCAGCATTTGGCCCATATCCCTCTAAACCTTTCCTATTCATATAGCCATCTAGCTGCCTTTTAAATGTTGTAATTGTACCGGCCTCCACCACTTCCTCTGGCAGCTCATTCCATACACGTACCACCCTCTGTGTGAAAACGTTGCCCCTTAGGTCCCTCTTAAATCTTGCCCATCTCACCTTAAACCTATGCCCTCTGGTTTTGGACTCCCCTACCCTGGGAAAAGACCTTGCCTATTCACTCTATCCATGCCCCTCATGATTTTATAAACCTCTATATGGTCACCCCTCAGCCTCTGATGCTCAAACCCTCCAACCCTGGCAACACTCTTGTAAATCTCTTCTGAACCCTTTCAAGTTCAACAACATCTTTCCTATAGCAGGGAGACCCGAACTGAATGCAAGTTTCCAGTAGTGGCCAAACCAATGTCCTGTACAGGCGCAACAAGGCCTCCCAACTCCTACACTCAATGCACCGACCAACAAAGGCAAGCATACCAAACGCCTTCTTCACTATCCTGTTTACCCGTGACTCCACTTCCAAGGAACTATCAACCTGCACTCCAAAGTCTCTTTGTTCAGCAACACTCCCCAGGACCCTACCACTAAAAGTATGAGTCCTGCCTTGATTTGCCTTTCCAAAAAAACGCAGCACCTCTCATTCATCTAAATTAAACTCCACCTGCCAATCCTCGACCCATTGGCCCATCTGATCAAGGTTGTACTCTGAGATCACCTTCTTCACTGTCCACTACACACTGAGAGATGGTAGTATTATAGTTACATCTCTGCACTTGTAATCCGAAGTCCCAGCTGTCTCAATATGGTATGGGTATTAGGCCGGCCAGCTTAGCTCAGCGTTTCCTGCTTAGTCCTGGTTTTCAAAAGCTTCTGAAGACAGCCCAGGTGAATGCAGCTGAGGTTCTTGCCATGACACTGGATCACATTCCAAGTCTCACCTGCACAGAGCGAGGGCAGGACTGAAAGGAAACTGTGATCATAGAGTCATACAGCACGGAAACAGACCCTTCATTCCAGCACATCCATGCAGATCAAGTTTCCCAAACTAAAATAGTCCCAATTGTCTGCATTTGGCCCATCACCCCTCTAAACCTTCCTTATTCATGCACCTGTCCAATGGTTTTTAAATGTTATAACTGTACCTGCATCTACCACTTCCTCCGGCAGTACATTTCACGCACAAACCCTCGACCGTGTCTCC
>NC_063341.1:3905380-3915583 GCF_021869965.1 Rhincodon typus
CCATCCCCGCCTCTTCGACCTGTTTGTTTCCTCTCCACCTATCCTCTCCTCTATCCCTCTTCTATCCGCCTCCCACTCTCTCCCTATTTATTTCAGAACCCCCTTCCCCTCCCCCTTCTCTGATGAAGGGTCTAGGCCCGAAACGTCAGCCTCTCTGCTCCTATGATGCTGCTTGGCCTGCGGTGTTCATCCAGCCCTGCACCTTGTTGTCTCTATGTGTCTAAGTTGCCCTTCAGGCCCCTTTCAAATCTTTCTCCTCTCACCTTAAAAATATGCCCCCTAATTTTGAACTCCCCCAGCCTGGGGAACAGACCTTTGCTATTCACCTTATCTATGCTCTAATAAGGTCTATAAGGTCACCTTCAACCACCTCTTACGCTCCAGTGAAAAAAATGTCCAAGCCTTTCGTTAGATTTCAAACCCTCTGGTCTCAGCAACATTCTGGTAAAGCTTTTCCTGGACCTGCTCCAATTTAATAATATCTTTCCTGTAACAGGGTGACCAGAACTGCGCACAGTACTCCAAAAGAGGTTTCACCAACATCCTGTACAATTGCAACAACGCATGCCAACTCCTATACTGAGTGGTCTTAGCAATGAAGGTAAACATGCTAAATGTCTTCTTTTCCACCCTGTCAACCTGCAACACAACTTTTAAAGAACTATGTACCTGAACCCCTCAGTCTCTCTGTCCGACAAGACTACCCAGGGTCCTACCATTAACTGCATAAGTCACATCCTTGCTTGTTTTACCAAAATGCAATATCTCTTCAGTATTTATCCAAATTAAAACTCCATCTGCCACTCCTGAGCTCATTGATCAAGATCCCTTTGTAATCTTAGATAACCTTCTTCACTGTCCATGACGCTACCAACTTTGGTGTCATCCACAAACTTACTAACCATGCCTCCTAATTTCTCATCCAAATCGTTTATATAAATGACAAACAACATAGAGCCAGTATCAATCCCTGTGGAACACTGCTGGTCACAGGCCTCTAGCCTGGAAAACCCTCCCACCACCACCCCCTGTCTCCTACCGTCAAAGCCAATTTTGTATCCAATTGGCAAGCTCTCCCTGAATCCCATGTGATCTAACTTTGCTAATTAGTCTACTACCTTGTTGCGGCTTTACTAAGGTTCATGTAGTCAACGTCTTTCCAGAGGCGAGGAAGTCAATCAAAACTCTTACTTTTGATGTTCCAAGGAACACTTGTCGTTGTTCTACAAGGGACAAACTCAGCAAAAGTGAATTAGACAGCATCTTCCAAACCCATGACCACATCCGAGCAGAAGGTTAAAGGCAGCAGGTACATGGTAACACCATCCCTTTGCAAGTTCCCCTCCAAGCCACTCACCATCCTGACCTGGAAACACACCACCACTCCTTTCACTGTCGCCGGGTCAAAATCCCAGAACTCCTCTCCAAGGGCACTGTGGGTCCACTTACAGCATAGGGACTGCATCGAATCAAGAAGGTAGCCCGCTGCCACCCTTTCAAGGGCAACCAGGAACGGGCAAGAAATGCTGGCCAGCCAGCAACACCCACGCCTCGCGAGTGAATTAAAAAGAGTCCCAAATACGTCATTTTTGCTTTTGCAAATTTACTTTTTGCTCGATTTTAAGTAATACCGCTAGACTGGCAACTCAGAGGTCTGGATTGGTGCTGTTGTTAATGTTCAAACCCCACCCAATGGAATTTCGATACTAGAAGATCTGAAATTTGTATTCATTCATGGGATGTGGGCATCGCTAGCCAGGCCAGCAATTATTCAATAAACGTGGAGTTGGAAACGCAGAGCTGGTCAGAAAGCATCCGAGGAGCAGAAATGTCAACGTTTCAGGCCGAAACCCTTCTCCCTGACTCAAGCTTCCAGCATCTGCAGTCCTTACCGTCGCCAGGCCAGCATTTATTGCCCGTCCCTAATTGCCCAGACGGCAGTTGCAAGTCAATCACATTGCGGTGGGTCTGGAGTCAGACCTGCCCACGGTGGGATTCGAACCCAGCTCCCCAGGACCTTGCTTAGGTTTCTGGATTAATGGTATAGTGATAATACCACAAGGCCTTCGCCTCTATCTAAGTCGGAACTAATATCCATTGCTATGAAAGCCCATCTGGTTCATGGATGCCCTTTGGGAAAGAAAATCTGCCAACACTCTCTGGTTTGGTCTACATGTGACTGAGATCCAGTTAACTACCCTCTGAAGTAGCCCACCAAGCAACCCTGGCCAAGGACAACTAAGGATGGGCAGCAAACCATGCCAAATTTCACCATGAGCAGCTCTACAAATGAGCAGTATTCGCTAATGCCAATCTCCTGCGGTTTTCCCCAGAGCCTTGCACTCTATTTCAATCCATGTGGGCATCCAGTGTCCTCATGAAGGCCTCAGGGGCGAAGCAGCAGAGAGGCAAGGGGGTCACAATCACAGAGCACGCCATCTGTAACTCTGAGAGGGGTCGGTATTCGAAGGAAAGGCAAACACAGGCCTGGGACGCAGCACGGTGGCTCAGTGGTTAGCACTGATGCCTCACAGCGCCAGGGACCCAGTTCAATTCCACCCTCGGGCGACTGTCTGTGTGGAGTTTGCACATTCTCCCCGTGTCTGCATGGGTTTCCTCCGGGTGCTTCGGCTTCCTCCCACACTCCAAAGATGCGCAGGTTAGGGTGGATTGGCCATGCTAAATTGCCTGTAGTGTTCAGGGATGTGTAGGTTAGGTGGGTTATAGGGGGATGGGTCTGGGGGTATGCTGTATGGGTCCGTGTGGACTCATTGGGCCGTAGGGCCTGTTTCCACACTGTAGGGATTCTATGATGAAAACAATCACAGTCTTTGGCAAGGAAGAAAGGTAGGAGATGAAGTAAGGCCCTGGGTAATGTTGTGGAAGAGAGAGACCTACGGGTTCAGGTACATAGTTCTTTGAAAGTTGCTTCACATATTGACAAGGTGGTTAAGAGGGCATTTAGCACACTTGCCTTCATTGCTCAAACTTTTGAGTATAGGAGTTGGGACACTATGTTGACGTTGTACAGGGCATTGGTGAGGCTTCTTCTGGAGCACTGTGTCCAGTTATGGTCACCCAGTTACAGGGAGAAATATTATTAAATTGGAGAGGGTTCAGAGAAGATTTACCAGGATGTTGGTGGGACTGGATAGTTTGAGTTATTAGGAGAGGCTGGGACTTATTTCACTGGAGCATAGGCCTTATAGAGCATAGATAATGTAAATAGCAAAGGTCTTTTCCCTAGGCTGGAGGAGTTCAAAACTAGGCGGCATAATTTTAAGGTGAGATTTTCACACAGAGGGTGGTACGTGTGTGGAATGAACTGCCAGAGGAAATGGTGGAGGCTGGCACAGTTACAACATTTAAAATATATTTGGATAGATACATGAAACAGGGAAAGGATACGGGCCAAGTGCAGGCAAATGGGATCGGTTGGGTTTGGGAAACTTGGTCGGCATGGACAGGTTGGGCCAAAGGCCTGTTTCCGTGCTGTATGGCTCTACTAGACGGTAGTCTGCAGGGAATGAGGGGGGAAAGAGACAATGATAGGAGTTTCCAAAAATGGAAAATGAGACAGTAGCCAGTGTGAAGGAAACTCTGCGCAATATCTGATGTGAGGCCCATTGCATGATGACAAGTTAAGTCTGGGGAAAACAGCAGTATCTGACAACGGATGGGGAAAATGACCGAAAGGCATGGGATCAAGGGCAGAGCGGACAATGCAATGAAGGGCTTTCTCTTAAGGAGGTGAGGCAGGGGATGTCAGATGCGATCCAGCCAGGCTTGGTAATGGATGAAGCAACTAACTGTCCACCAAAAATACGCTCAACCACTCCCTCCCGTAATGGAAGTTGAAGGAGCTCAGGTCAAAGTGTCAAAAGTAGGGGCAGTGACTGAGAGTGTCTGGGGAGAAGCGGTGGACGTGAGGGAATGATGAAGCTGCAGCCACAGAAGGAACATGCGACACACTAGTCAAGGGTCAAAGAATTCATTCTCTCTCATGAAAGGAACCAAAAGGGTCTAAAATGGCTACCCCTGCAGAAAGAGATTGAGTCTTTAAAAGGACGTTAATACGCACAAAGGCTCAATTTATCCTGACGGAAGACTTTGTACTGATGAGAGAGGGAGTAGGATTTTTAATGTTGCATGCATTTCAGTCCCATGTCTTACACCCTGCCTTCACTATCCATTTAATGCTGCTCCATTATTTCACTTCATTCGCAATACCGTTCGATAAATGATAACCGAGCTCCATTCTACAGCTGTCTGTAAAGTTGCAAGTGAAAAGCAAAGCCTGTTTAGTGAAAGAATCCATCCTGGCTGAGTATTATACGCGCGGAGCCTTTACAAGTCAGGTCTAATAAAGTTTAAACAAGCACAGCGGGCCACTAAAGCATGTAGGCCAGGTTCCCAGGACAGCCAAAGGGGAGCCCTGTCACTATAAATAGATTCATTGTGAACTGGCCTCATAAACTTTTATATCTAGGAACTGGCTTTCAAAACCATGCGATTTTCCACTTTGGGGGCAATCTGTCATCTTTACGAGGAAGCAAGACAATATTCTTCAGATCACTTAGGCTTAGAGGCATTGTGTGTGCTGTTCCTACCCCATATACTTGATGTAGACAGTATATAAGGAGCTTTACTCTGTATCTAACCCCATGCTGTCTTTGCCCTGGGAGTGTATGATGAGGACAGTGTAGAGGGAGTTTTACTCTGTATCTAAACCCGTGCTGTCCCTATCCTGGGAGTTTTTGACGGAGACAGTGTAGAGGGAGATTTACTCTGTATCTAACCCCGTGCTGTCCCTATCCTGGGAGTTTTTGACGGAGACAGTGTAGAGAGAGCTTTACTCTGTATCTAACCCCGTGCTGTCCCTATCCTGGGAGTTTTTGACGGAGACAGTGTAGAGGGAGCTTTACTCTGTATCTAACCCTGTGCTGTCCCTGTCCTGGGAGTGTTTGATGGAGACAGTGTAGAGAGAGCTTTACTCTGTATTTAACCCCATGACTTTGGGTCTGGCTGTGACACACTGACTTTCACCTCTTTGCGAAAGAAAACGCTCTGTAATATCTCGACCCAATGATGCCGTATGTAGCCTGGAGGCACTGAAGCCCGCAGTAAGCACATCTGCAGATGTTAAGGTTGGGGGGTGGAGGCTCTTAATGTTGAAGAACAAACGAATTGTGTCATCACAGCACAGAAGCAGACCCTTCGGTCCAACTCGTCCATGCCGACCAGATATCCTCAATTAATCTAGTCCCATTTGCCAGCATTTGGCCCCATATCCCTCTAGACCCAGCGCTGTACTGCCCTTTACCCACCCATTCCCACAGCCCTGATAGCACTGCCAACCAGAAATCTTTCCAAGTCGACTTTAAACATATCCAAAGATTGAAATCCCACAGCCCTCTGGGATAGAGAGTGTGTTTTATAAGTAAACGATAGATCGAAGCACATCTCTCCCCTGGGGGTTGCGAGTCAAGAGCTGAGGGAGCAAACTTTTGGGTTGTCGGGCATGAAGTCTGGTAGCACTTCATCATTCAGAGGTGTGGGGAAGTCTGGGAGTGGCCCCGCTCCAGGGAATTCTGTGGAGGCTGGGAGAGGTGGACCCGGCACGCGTGAGATGGGACCGTATTGATGAGCTCAGGGTATTGAGGGAATGGGAGCTCATTCGATTGAGTGAAAAGCCAGGCACGGATCTGAGCTAGTGTTAGCTGAATGATCCCCATCCTGTGCCCCGGGTCGGCACTGGGATCCGGGATCCACCCACTGGATACAAGAGCAGATTGTGTGCACGGGAGCAGCACCGGGAATCATCCCCAAAAAGGACTCGGGAAATATCCGTCGGCTTATGAACTGCCGCTGGGCGCAGACTGAACTCTAGCCGCGCCGTTCGGCAGCAGAAGGAATGTGGTCCCAGTCACCGAGGACGAAAGAATACCGTTCCCAATGGCAAAGGGACTGAAGGTGGTGTGCTACCATCAGCCAACCACCCTGAGGCGACACCAGGAGAGGTGTGTTCACATGGCGAGTGGTTAGAATCGGCAATGCGCCTCCCCCGAGACCAAATTACCCACTCCTGCACAGAGCTAGCATCGATGAAGATGGGCCGAGTGGCATCCCACCTGCTCTGTCACTACTCTGCGGTGTCCCACTACCCCTTGGTATCTCGAATCCACCAACTTCTGAAGCGAACGCAAGCAACGACTGCACCTCCACAAGCCTCTGGGAGAGAGAGTCCCACAATTCACACCCCATCCCTCCCCCATCCCCCAACCACCTCTGGGTGATCAACACTGCCCCTCATCCTGGTCTTCAATGGCTCACCCTGCTTATTGTCGGACAATGTGCTCTGATTCCAGACCCCCTCCCTTAACCAGAGCATCCTTTCTGTATCTATCCTGACGCCCCTTTTGTAAACGTGGTGAACTCCCATTCTTCCAACCCTTGGACGATGCCATCCCAGTCTCCTGGGCCTCTCCCCCTTGGCCACTTCGCCCAGATCCCACTGAAGAGGTGGATGAGGGTTGGGGTACAATTCTGCTAATTATCCAGCCTGTGGGACCTGGAACTGGGAGCAGGTTTTGGAGGGTGGAGGGGCTTGGTTCAGGGTGAAGCCCAATTTGGCTCGGCTCATCTCGCTGCTGGCTCCATCTCCGATGGTGTGGGAATCCATGCCACGTATTGTGTCGCTCCACAGGATGATCAGCCCTTCGCCCCTGCCCAGGGTGACAGGTGATGTACAACAGAGTTGTCTGTCCTGTCACACGGTCACAACATGCACTGACATCCCCTAAATCCCCAGGCACACGCAGTCGACAACGCCACCTCTCATGGAGAGTTCAAGACAAGACAAGGATCTAATAAAACCCTCGGCTCAAATTCTCAGAAGCAACCTTTCTCGAAATGCAGGCCAATTTTTCAAAGGCTGGAACACTTCTCGATTCTGAAGGGTGCCTTTCGAAGGATTCTGTTCCAGTGATTTTGCATTTTCTCTCTCTCCCAATGCTCGGAGAGAGGGTATTTACAATCAAGAGAGCCAGGGCAGTTTAGTGCAGTCTCTCTTTCTCTCACACACTCCCACACACACACACACATACTCCCAGACACACAGACACACAGACACACACTCTCTCACACACTCCCACACACACACACACACACTCTCTCACACACACAGAGACACACACACACACAGACAGAGACACACACACACAGAGACACACACACACACACACTCCCACACACACAGAGACACACTCCCACACACACACATACTCCCACACTCACACACTCCTACACACACACATACTCCCACACACAAACATACTCCCACACACACACAGACACACACTCACTTCCACACACACACACACTCCCATACACACACATACTCCCACACACAAACATACTCCCACACACACACTCCCACACACCCACACACACACTCCCACACACACACACTCCCACACGCACACACACTCCCACAGAGAGACACACACCCACCCACACACACACACACACACACACAGACACACACACACACCCACCCAGACACAGACACACACACCCACTCTCACACGCAAACACACTCAGACACAGACACACAGCCCGAGGTCACTGGTAAAACAGCCAGCTCGCCCTTTGACATGTCCTTAAGGTTAGCGGTTCAACTCCTACACAGGACTTGATGCATTTATCGTGCCTGGTGCCCCAGTTTGAGAATTTGAACCCAGGTCCTGTCTGCCTCTCTCAGCTGGATATAAAACAATCCTCCCTCAGCCAGGAGCCTGATCTTTTTGCCGTGGGATCTTTCTGTGCACAGGCAAGGTTTGCCCTGGTCATCTGCTTCAGGGTTTGCAAAGTTTTGAGAGAGAACTACCCCGCGAGGCATGGCCTAACTTGGGGTGGGCGGAGGGAACCTGTCATAGAGTCATACAGCACAGAAACAGACCCACCAGCCTGCTCCTCGCCCACAGCCCTCCAAACCTTTCCTATTTCACAAACTTATCCAAGTATCTTTTAAACATTGCAATTGTACCCACATCCACCACTTCCTCAGGAAGTTCATCCCGCACACGAACCACCCTCTCTCTAAAAAATTTGCCTCTTATGCCTTTTTTAAATTTCTCTCGTCTCACCTTAAAAATGTGCCCTCCAGTTTTGAAATTCCCCATCTTAGGGAAAAGACAACCATCATTAACTCCATCAATACCACTCATTATTTTATAAACTTCTACCAGATCACCTCTCAACCTCCTACATTCCAGTGGAAAAATATCCCAGTCTATCCAGCCTTTCCCGATAACTCAAACCTTCCATACCTGGCAACATCCTGGTAAATCTCTTCTGAATCCTCTCCAGCTTGATAATATCCATCCTATAACTGGGTGACCAGAACGGGACACAGTATTCCAGAAGAGGCCTCACCAATGTCCTGTACCAGCTCAACATAATGTGCCAACTCCTGTACTCAAAGGACTGAGCAATGAAGGCAAGTGTGCCAAATGCCTTTTTAACCACCCTGTCGATATGTGATGCAAACTTTAAAGAATTATGTACCTGAACCCCTAGCTCTCTCTGTTCTACAGCACTACCTGAGGCCCTACCATTAATTGTATAAGCCCTACTCTTGTTTGTTGTACCAAAATGTAATACCTCGCATTTATCCAGATTCAACTCTACTGCCATTTTTCCAGCCCATTGGCCTGTTTGATCAAGATCCCTTTGTAATCGTAGAAAACTTTCTTCACTGTCTACAATGCCACCAACTTTGGTGTCATCCACAAACTTACTAACCATGCCTTCTATATTCTCATCCAAATCATTTGTATAAATGACAAACAAAAGTGGACCCAGAACCAATCCCTGTGGAACACCGCTGGTCACAGGCCTTCAATCCGAAAATCATACCCTCCACCATTACTCTGTCTCCTGCCTTTAAGCCCTTTGTATATTCAATTAGCAAGCTCACCCTGAATCCCCTGTGCCATCACTTTACTAATTTGTCTACCATGCGGAACCTTATCAAAGGCTTTACTAAAATCCATATACTGCTCTGCCATCATCAACCCTTTTGGTAACTTTCTCAAAAAAACTCAATCAAGTTTGTGAGACACGATTTTTCTCGTACAAAACCATGCTGATTGTCTCTAATCAACTTTTGCCTCTCTAATTGTCCACAAATCCTATCTTTTATAATCACCTCCAGCAATTTACCCACAACCGAAGTCAGACTCACAGGTCTATAGTTCCCCGGTTTCTCCTTACAAACTTTCTTAAACAAAGATACAACATTAACCACCCTCCAGTCATCAGGCTCCTCACCCATAGTTATAGCTGATGCAAATATTTCTGCAAGGGGTCTTGTAATTTCCTCCCTTACTTCACACAACATTCTGGGATACATTAGATGGGGTCCTGGAGATTTATCCACCTTTATATTCTCCAAGACCTCCTGAACTTCCTCTTCAGTAATGCGAACTGTTTTTAAAACATCTAAGTTTATTTCTCTGCATTCTCTAGACTCTATTTCTTTCTCCACAGTAAAAACTGATGTGAAATATTCATTTAGTATCTCTCCCATCTCCTGGGGTTCAACACAAAGACAACCTCCTTGATCTTTAAGAGGTTCATCCTTCTCTCTAGTTACCATCTTGCTGTTAATGTATTTGTAGAATCTCTTTAGATTATCCTTAACCTTATACCACATATACACACACACACAGACACCCACACACTGACACACACCCACACACACTCACACAGACAAATACACACAGACGCACACACAGAGACTCATATACACACACACAGGCACACACTTCACACACACACGCACTCTCACACACTCACACAGAACATGCACACACACACTCACACACATAAACACTCACAAACACACACCCACACACACTCACAAACACACACACAGACACACACCCACAATAACACACACTCACAAATACACACGCAACACACACATGCAGAGACACAGACACACATATGCACACACACAAATACACACTCACACATAGACATGCACACACACATACACATACACATATACTCTCACAAGCACACACATTCACAAACACACAGACTGACTCACAAAGACACACTTCACACACACACACACACACTGACACACACACTCACAGACACACACAAAAATACACACACAGACACACACACACA
>NC_063341.1:3918583-3925145 GCF_021869965.1 Rhincodon typus
CACACTAACACAGACACACACTCACATACGCACTCACAAGCACACACTCACACACACACAGACACACACCCACACACACTCACAAACACACACCCACACAGACAAACATACACGCACACACACTCACTCACAACACACACTCAATCACAAGTACATACACACTCACAAATACACACACAGATACACACCCACACCCACTCACATACGCGCACACACACACTCAATCACAAATACACACTCACACACACACACACATCACACACACAGACAGACACATATACACATACACAGAAACACACACACATAGGCACGCATACACACACAGAAATACTCATACACACAGACGCACACACACACTTGCACACATATATACACACACAGATACAGAAAAACACACACACACACAGACACACACACAGGCACACAATCTCACACACATAAACGCACACTTACAGACACCCACACACAGACACACACCCACACACACTCACAAACACACACATGCACACACAGAGAGACTCATACACAGACACACACACATTCATACAAACACACACTCATAAACAGACACAGACAGACACACACACACAGACAGACACATGCATGCGCACACATACACACTTCACACACACACACACTCACACAGAACACACACTCACACACACACATAAACACACACACACCCACACCCACACACACTCACACACACACATAAACACTCACACACACCCACACACACTCACAAACACAGACACACACACTCACACAGAACACACACACACAGACACACACTCACACAGAACACACACACGCATACACATGCACATACACACACACAAATACACAGAGACAGGTAGACACACACACTCACAGACAGAGATACACACAGACACATTTCACACACTTCACTTACACACAAACACGTACACACACACACACGCTCAGATACAGACACACACATACACAAACACACTTCACACACTCACAGACACACACTCACACAGACATACACACTCACACACACTCACAAATACACACACACAGATACACACCCACACACAATCTCAAACACAAACACACTTCACACACACACTCTCAAACACAAACACACTTCACACACACACACTATCACACACACACACACACTCTCACACAGACACACACTCACAAACACTCACACAGAACACACACTCACATACTAACAAACACCCTCACCCCCACACACACACCCACACCAACATAAAATCACAAACATACACACACACAACACACACAGACAGACAGACAGACACACATACACAGGAACACATGCACAGACACACACATACACATTCACACTCTTACACACATACACGCACACACACATGCACACACACATAGACACACTCACAAACACATACACTCTCTCTCTCACACATACACACACACAGACACAGACACACACACAAATACACACTCACCCATAGACATGCACACACACATACACACACATGCACACTCACAAACACTCACATTCACAAACCCACAGGCCGACTCACAAGGACACACTTCACACATACACACTGACACACACACATAAACGCACGCACAGACACACACACACATACACAAACACACTTCGCACACACTCTCACACACACTCACAAATACCACACTCACAAATACACACACTCACAAATACTCACACACAGATACACACCCATACACACTCTCAAACACAAACACACACACACTCTCTCAAACACAAATACACTTCACACACACACTCTCACACACACACAGATAGACACACACTCACACACACACATAGATACGCACACATACACACTTCACACGCACACATGTGCACATACACACTCAAACAGAACACACACACACACACACACTCACAAACAGACACGCACAAACACACACTCGCACGCGCACGTACACAGATAACAGGGCAGGAGAGTCAACGTTTCGGCTCGGGACCCTCCATCAGGACTGATGAAGGGTGTAAACCCGAAACGTCAGCTTTCCTGCTCCTCCCATGCTGCCTGGCCTGCTGTGTTCCTCCAGCTCCACGCTGTGTTATGTCTGATTCTGTTACCCTTAATGGCAAGTACATGTGCTGTGTATGCTTGAGGGCGATAGCGCATTGGTGAAGGCCAGGCAGAGAGTGGGGTTGGGGAGAGGTGAAGCTCAGGCAAGTGAAACAGCACACCCTAATCTTAGCTTGTGTGAACAACAGTCATACCATGGGGCACTGGAACCCCCCCCCCCCCCCCCCCCCCAAGCTCGTGCGAACAACTGCCATGCCATAGAGCACTGGACCCCCCCAGTGCTGAGACAGACAGATACCAGGAGGGAAAGGCTGGCGTTAAAATGGGGAAACGCTGTCACATCCAGTTCACAGGCAAAGGAGGGACGGACAAAGCCAGAGACAGAGTTTAGAAAATCGCAGATGCGGGAGGCAAATCAAAGACCCCATCTCTGCGACCGCCAAGCAAGCCTGCACTTAATTTATACCGAGGCAATTATTTTCACACAGAAGCTCGTCGACGGCCCCAATTAACCTCTTTCAGCGCAAGATGCTGAACCTTGAAACTGCGATGGTAAGGGTGGAGTTTCAGCGGGGCTGGCTACCATGTGGCTCGCTGGGGCAGAGAGCTCTCTCTCTCTCTCTGTCAATGTTAAAGTCAAAGCCTAAATTATTGATCATTTGACACAATCAGCATCACAGTCACGTCTGTGAACAAGGTCCTGGTGATGCTGCCTGGTCCCTCGGCTTCGTCCTCCGCAATAATTAGGAAAACTTCTTATTAAACTAACGGGAAAGACTCGAAGTCAGAGGCAGAGGGAGAGCTGCATGGGGTGATTAATGCCCATGCAAAGGTGGAGAGGCCTCTGTGGGAGGGTAACCTAGGAGTGATGGCCTAGTGGTATTATCGCTGGCTGTTGACCTAGATAACATTCTGGGGACCTGGGTTCAAATCCCCATCTCTAGTGGGGGGGAGTGTGAGCAGTACTGATATCTCAGTGGGTCAAGAGGCTGGAGGCAATTGCAGGGATGGGGAGTGGCAACAGGAGATTTGAAAACAAGGATGAGAATTTTAAAGCCAATCCTTTACTAGAGAGGGAGTGAGCCTGGTGGGTATAAGAGATCAGGCAGAGATGGAGCTGAATGGACAGAGATTGGAAACTCATTGACAGCAATAAAAGGTTCGAGCTTACAATTCACACAGAACTGCAGATCCTTCCACTTTTCAGTCAGATCTCCTGAGTTTCCAATTCCAAACTCATTATCCCATCCCCCACAGTCCTTTCCAATCAATGTTTCTTTCTAAAGTATATGTTCAAGCTTGACACCTTTCAGCTTTGTAATGAGGCCGGGAGTTTGTGTGTGTGTGTCAGAGAGAGAGAGAGAGAGTGTGTGTGTGTATTTGAGTGTTGTTTATGTCTGAGGTAATGTGCATCTGTGTATTGGTATTAAAAGCGTGTGCATGTGTGTATCTGCAAGTTTAAGTCTGTAAGTGCTTCTGTGTGTCTGCAGATGTACGTATGCCTGCCCCTCTCTATATGTGTAAGTGCGTACATATGTGTGTCTCTGTGCGTAAGTGTACGTGTGTGTAAAAATGTATGTGCTGTATGTGAATGTAAGTGTGTGTGTAAATATGTGTGCTCTGTGTGTATGTCTGTGTGTAAATATATGCACAGTTTTACAGACTTATACAAGTCCATGTGCATGTGAATCAGTGTGTGTAAATGTGTGTAAGAGTTGTGTGCATGCAAAAATGTGTGTGCTTTGTGTAAGCTTGTGTGTGTAAATATGTGCATGTCGGTCAGCATATGTAAATGTGTCTCTAAGTGTATGTGTCTGTGTAAATGTGAGTCCATGTCTGTAAAATGTTAATGTGTGCCTGTGCTGGAGTGTGTAAATGTGGGTACAGTCACAATGGGAGAGCTCACTGGAGAGCTGAGTTTATGATAATGGAGGGAAGGGGAGAGAGGGGGCACAGAGAGAGAGAGAGAGAGAGAGAGAGATTGCACCAGTGGCTGACGACAAAAACACGAACACTGTCACGGCCACAGCCAACAGGAGGACAAATACAAATTTATCTTTGCATCTTCAGCAGTGGCAATAGCAACATTTTTCTCCCCCCGCAGAAAGATGTCACAGTCACAATCAGGGCAAATGAACTCCTGTTGTGCAGCCCCAATGCCCCCTACTTTGGGGGCAATGCAGACAATATCAGCTGTCTCAGGCCAAAGCAGTACCCTCAGGAGATTTGAGCGCACAGTCTAAGCTGGGCATTCCCAGGGCAGCGCTGAGAGAGAGAGCCGCCATGCAGGCAAGATGGAAAAATCGAGGCTCTGGCCTAGTCTCAGCTGGACCTGACATATCCTGGGGAGTCCCAGTCGGTATTAATTCCTGAACCACGTCATTTCAACCGTTGGTCACAGGACCATTTGCAGGAGCTGGTCTGTGGGACAAACCGTCCTCTGTGTACCCCCCGCAGAGTACCAGTTTTGGGACGTCCTTGAGGTGCTACGCGAATGCAGGCTCTTCCCTGACAGCTGCCACATCGGAATTCCGCATTTCCCATGGGATCGCAGGTAGCTGAGGGGGAACCGGGAACAGCTGGGTCTCTGACATCCGGCCTAAGAGAATGAATACACAGAGCAAAGCCTCAGAGCCGAGGCCCAGCAGCGATGGCCAATAGAGTATGGCAAAGGACTTGGAGGAACGTCCGAGCTAGTAACCCATTGTTATCAGCACGTGGGCTCAAATCTCTCCAGGGCAGAGGGTTGAACACGAATTCAATAAAATCTGGAATTAAAAATAAGATAGACCAACGCCGGGTCTGTGCCAATTGTCGTCATCTGGTTCACTAATATGCCGTCTTTCCCCAGTCTGTCCTCCATGTGACTTCAGACTCATGGCCATGCCGTTGGCCCTTAACTACCCTCTCTCTAAGCTGCAAGGCAGTTAGGGACGGGTAAGGAATGCTGGCCTATCCAGTGGCACGTTGCTGATCGGGATATGGGGGGGCAGAAGTCTTTTCCACTTCCCAGACAGTGAAAAGGCATTCACGTTTTCGCATGAACTTAGCCCCTCAACCGAACAAAGCAAATAGCGTTCGCCCATCTTTCCCTTTCATTCTAAAACAGGAGGAGGGCTCCACTGTCAAGGTTAGCATTTGAAGCTCGTCCCTAACAGACCTTGAGCTGAACTGGCTCATCTCCAGGGGTTAGCAATGCTGCCTCACAGCGCCAGGGACCCGGGTTCGATTCCACCCTCGGGCGACTGTCTGTGTGGAGTTTGCACGTTCTCCCCGTGTCTATGTGGGTTTCCTCCGGGTGATCTGGTTTCCTTCCACAGTCCAAAGATGTGCAGGCTCGGTGGATTGGCCATGCTAAATTGCCCGCAGTGTCCAGGGATGTTTAGGTTATGTGGGTTAGACGTGGGCAATTCGGGGGAATGGGTCTGGGTGGGATGCTATTCAGAGGGGCGGTGTGGACCTGTTGGGCCGAAGGGCCTGTTTCCACACTGTAGGGATTCTATGATTCTATGCCTGGTGCTGCTCCTGGCATGCCCTCCTGCACTCTCCATTGAACCAGGGTTGATCCCCTGGCTTGATGGTAATGGTTGAGCGGGGGATATGCCAGGCCATGAGGTTACAGATTGTGCTGGAGTACAATTCTGCTGGGGTTGATGGCCCACAGCACCTCATGGATGCCCAGTCTTGAGATGCTAGATCTGTGTGAAGTCTGTCCCATTTAGCACGGTGATAGTGCCACACAAACACGATGGAGGTTGTTCTCAATGTGAAGGCGGGACTTTGTCTCCACAAGGACTGTGCGATGGTCACTCTTACTGATACCATCATGGACAGATACAACTGCAGCTGGCAGATTAGTAAGGATGGGGTCAAGTTTGTTTCTCCCTCCTGTTGGTTCCTTCCCTACCAGCTGCAGACCCAGTCTCAGAGCTATGTCCTTTAGGACCCGGCCAGCTCGATCAGTCGTGCTGCTGCCGAGCCACTCTCAGTGGTGGACATTGAAGTCCCCCACCCAGAGTACATTCTGTGCCCTCACTACCCTCAGTGCTTCCTCCAAGTGCTGTTCAACCTGGACGAGAGACTGATCCATCAGCCGAGGGAGGACGGTACGTGGTGATCAGCAGGTCTGTACTCCATTGCCATTACTTGAGAGCTGGGGTTGAGAAAATGTGACAGAGATCAATGAAAATTGGCAATCTCGTACAATTGTAGCAAGTGTCATGCGTTTTCAAAGCTCTGGTATTCATCTCTCAATGATCTGTATGTCAATTACAGAGCAGCTTAATTAACTGCAAATTTGGATTTGACATTAATTGGAAAGTGAGAGCTCTCAGCGGGAGAGGCTACCCATCATGTTCATTAATGTGGAATGTGGAAAATTCACTGCAATAGGTCTGTCACCAAAACACTCGGCCTGGCAGGGAGATAACAAGCACCTTGGAATTTTTTTGAGCTCATTAATTCTGCCCGTGAGGCACTCACACAACAAGATGCCTGTACCGTAGGATGCGAAACCTGTT
>NC_063341.1:3925645-3938015 GCF_021869965.1 Rhincodon typus
GCTCCTCTGATGCTGCCTGGCCTGCTGTGTCACTCCAGCTCCACACTGTGTTATCTCTGAGTCCAGCATCAGCGGTTCTTACTATCTTTCATAAACTGAGGACTGTTCAGATTGCTGTCAAGCTGGCCTTCTGGCACAGTTAGACAGGTCACCAGGCATGTGCAGTGGTCTCTGGAGTCTTGGCAAACGGAGCTTGCTCAGGAGAGACAATATCGCAAGTCCTCCAGGCGATCTATAGGAGGATAGTCACATTTCACACTGGACTCACAACAAGTGTGTTTCAGAAAAGCAGAGAGGTGAACTGAGAAGCCTTTTTCTTTAGTAGGCTTCTCCCAAAACTGATATCCAAAACAAATTCCCAACTGGACAGCCATAAAAGCGAGGCAAGTGGTTTCTAAAAAAGTAAATTTGTGTCTTTTCCTGGAAATGTCTTCTTAAAAAAAAAGACCTTTTTTGTTAACAAAGCAGTAGGTGTCCACAGATCTTGAAATAAATCATTTTTTCCACTCTCTTTCAAAACTCGAGTCCTCAAAGAAAAGTATGAACAGAAGTGATGTGTTTTGGTAGGAAGAACATGGATGGTCAATACAAAGTAGGGGGTACAATTCTAAAAGGGGTGCAGGAGCAGAGGGACCTGGGTTTTTATACAATAAGACAAAGAACTGCAGATGCTGGAGATCTGAAACAGAGATTGCTGGTGTAATTCAGCAGGTCTCACAGCGTCCACGGGGAGAAAGCAGAGTTAACATTTCGAGTCCAGAGACCGTTCATAAGAACAGGCGTTTATGTGCAACAGTTGTTGAAGATGGCAAGAGAAGTGGGGAGAACAGTTAATAAAGCATACTACACCCTCAGCATTATTAATCAGAGTATAAAATGTGTTTCAACACTGTGGCTTTAAGAGGCTAATTTTGTCCTGGTTTCTTTTAAGAGAGAGGTCGAACAGTCTGTGGTAACATAAACAGCTTGTGAGGCCTTGGGTACTTTTTTTTTAAAGTCAGCACAACAGAAACAGCCTGGATGGCTGTGACCAGACTCCCAGACCAGGATTTCTAGTTTTCTTTAGCTTTTAGGTTCAGCACATTCACTGACACCTTCAACCTCTCCCTCCCACAAGCCGAAGTCCCCGCCTGCTTCAGGAAGACCACCATCATCCCAGAACCTAAGAAAACACATGCAACGTGCCTTAATGATGACTGCCCGGTGGCTCTGACCTCAATAATCATGAAGTCCTTCAAGAGGCTGGTCACGGCCCACACCGGTCACCCAGCCTGACTCGATTCCCTACAGTTTGCCTCCCGTCATAATAGGTCCACAGAAGATACCATATCCCTTGCCCTGCACTCATCCCTGGAACATCTGGACAATAAGGACACCTACATCAGACACCTCCTCCTACACCATTATCCCCTCCAGACTGACCTCAAAACTCCATGACCTTGGTCTCGGCTCCACCCTCTGCAACTGGATCCTCAACTTTCTGACCCACAGACCGCAATCAACGAGGATAGGGAACTGCACCCCCTCCACAATAACACTCAATACTGGAGCCCCCCCAAGGATATGTCCTCAGCCCCCTACTGTTCTCCCTGTACACCTACGACTGTGTTGCCAAATTCCAAATGAAAGCCAACTACAAGTCCATGGGCGACACTGCTGTAGTGGGACAGATATCTAACAATGACGAGTAAAAATACAGAAGGGAGATAGAGGGTTTGGTGACGCGGTGCAATGAAAACAATCTGTCTCTCAACGTCCGCAAAACTAAAGAACTGATCATCGACCTCAGAAAGAAAGGAGGAGAACCCACCCCCATCTACATCAACGGAACTGAGGTTGAGATAGTGAACAGCATCAAGTTCCTCAGAGTGGCGATAACCGATAACTTGTCCTGGACTTTCCACGTAGATGCGAGTCAAGGAGGCACAACAACGCCTCTTCTTCCTCAAACAGCTCAGGAAATTTGGTATGTCCATAAGGTCCCTCACCAACTTCTACAGATGCACCATTGAAAGCGTTCTGTCCGGGTGCATAATGGCCCGGCATGGCAACTGCTCTGCCCACGACCGTAAGAAACTACAGAAGGTGGTGTGTACAGCCCAGACCATCAGGGAAGCCAACCTTCCATCCATGGACTCCATTTACACGGCTCGCTGCTGTGGAAAGGCGGACAATATCATTAAAGACCCATCGTATCCTGGTAATGATCTACTAAAACCTCTTCCATCAGGCAGAAGATACAGAAGCCTGAACACACACATCAGCAGGTTCAGGAACAGATTCTTCCCAGCCATTATCACACTTAGGAGTGGACTGTAGCCTCAAGTGATGTAACCTGCAATGTAACCTGTATGCCTCTAAGTCTTTCTGATCTGTACGTCCTTTGCTTGTTGTGATCTGCCTGTACTGCTCAGAAACAAAGCTTTTCACTGTATTTCGGTACACGTGACGATAAAATCAATCAGCAGGAGTTGCTGGAGTGTTGAAGAAGTGGAAGCTATTTTTCCCCTCTCTTGGTTACAGCTAGAAGCTGGGGTTTCTCATCCTGCTGCGGGCGTTTGCATGTGAGAAAATCTAACTTCGGAATTTGCCCACAGATTCACAGCCCTTTGAGAGAGGTAATTCCTCCTCATCTCTGTTTTAAATCTGCCACCCCTTATCCTAAAACTGTGACCTGCCATGAGGAAACATCCTCTGTATGCCTACTTTTGTCATCGTGTTTATGGGATGTTACTATTTTGGAGCAGTTAATTAATAATAGTTAGTGTATCTATTATTCTGTTGATAGAGTTAAGTTATTCCAAGTTCTTCTTTCTTTTGTTGTATTTTAGCTACAGTGTTTGAACAAATGGTGTTTTGCTTAACATCGAGTAGTTCAACCAATCGAATTGCATCTGGAACATAGCACCTCACGTTTACCTTTAAAATAAGAAAAAGTTAGGGTCCAGGCTGCCTTCTTAAGATATTTTGAGGGGGTCTGATCTGGTCGATAACAAAAGTAAGAGCAGGCAGGTGATGCTGAACTTGTATAAAACACTTGTTAAACTGCAGCCGGAGTATTGTGAACAGTTCTGGGTGTCACATTTTAGGAAGGATGTGGATGTATTGGAGAAAAAGCAAAAAAGGTTTACAGGAATAATTCCTGCGATAGAAAACTCGAATGTTGAGGATGGATTAAAGACGTTGGGCTACAGGTTCATAGTTCCTTGAAAGTGGAGTCACAGGTAGTTAGGATAGTGAAGAAGACATTTGGTACGCTTGCCTTTATTGGTCAATGCATTGAGTATGGGAGTTGGGAGGCCATGTTGCAGCTGTACAGGACATTGGTTAGGCCAGTATTGGAATACCGTGTGCAATTCTGGTCTCCCTGCTGTAGGAAGGATATTGTGAAACTTGAGAGGGTTCAGAAAAAATTTGCAAGGATGTTGCCAGGGTTGGAGGCTTTGAGCTATAGGGAGAGGCTGATTAAGCTGGGTCTATTTTCCCTGGAGCATCGGAGGCTGAAGGGTGACCTTATAGAGGTTTATAAAATCATGAGGGGCATGGATAGGGTGAATAGACAAAGTCCTTTTTCCTAAGGTAGGAGAGGCCAACACCGGAGGGCATAGGTTTACGGTGAGGGGGAGAGATTTAAAAGGGACTTAAGGGGCAACTTTTTCACACAGAGGGTGTTGCATGTATGGAATGAGCTGCCAGGGGAGGTGGTGGAAGCCGGTACAGATGCAACATTTAAAAGGCATCTGAATGGGTACATGAATGGGATCAGTTTCGAGGGATATGGGCCAAATGCTGGCAAATGGGACTAGATTAATTTATGATATCTGGTCGGCACGGACCAGTTGGACTGAAGGGTCTGTTTCTGTGCTGTACGACTCTATGATTGTAACTTGGAATACATTCAATAAATTGCTAACTCGGAGAGCTGTAAGTGTGTTCCGAGTCTGTAAGGGGTCTCACTGCGGGAGTTGCTGACAGGGACTGTGTAAGGGCCTGTCTGCACGATACCGCACAGCTGCTCTCTCCCTTCGGACCTCCGTCGCTATTTCTGAAATGAAGATGGGCGACTGCAAGTGCAGAGATGAAGAGAGGCAGAAATTCTGCTCTCTGTCCCTGCCACTGTCACTTTCCATTCAGCACGATGAAGACTGAATCAGACAGGTTGCGCTGTGCGAGTGCGACTGAGGTTTCTCATTCTATCTCCTCCCACCGATGTCTCTCTCTCGTTTCAATCAAGGTTTGTGATGGACGCCTCTTTGAGAGACCTCGGGGCAGCGTGAATGTTGACAGGTTCGGGATATTCCATCGGACACAGCACTGCCAAAAATTCCACAGGCAGTTATAAAGGCAAATGAAAAGATGCTTTGAAATTAAAAGCAAAAGGAATTATACTTTTAAAACAAAAAGACCTCCAGAATGGCAGTATTTTAGGGCATTTGATCAAGGTTGAGATTGCTTCCAGAGGCAACAAGAAAGAGAGGTGAAATAAAATGCAAATTACGAACAACAGGAGGCCATTCAGCCCCTCAATCCTGTTCCACCATTTAATATGATCTTGGCCGATCTTATCTCGGCCTCATCTCTACTCTCCTGCTCGCTTTCCATGACCCTTCACCAGTTACTAATTAAAAATCTGTCTCCTCCTTAAATTTACACAATGTCCCAACATCCACCAGGTATTGAATTCCATAGATTCACGACCCTTTGAGAGAGGTCATTCCTCCTCATTTCTGTTTTAAATCTGCCAACCCTTATCCTAAAACTATGACCTCTCATTTCTGACATGAGGAAACATCCTCTCTACATCTCCTTTCATCATAGAATCCTTACAGTGCAGAAGCAGGCCATTCAGCCCATCAGGTCCACACCAACCCTCTGAAGAACATCCCATCCAGACTCACTCTCCTACCATATCCCTATAACCCTGCATTTCCCATGGCTAAGCCACCGAGCCTGCACATCCCTGAACAGTATGGGCAATTTAGCATGGCCAATCGGCCAATCAACCTAACCTGCACATCTTTGGACTGTGGGAGGAAACCGGAGGAAATCCACGCAGCCACAGGGAGAACGTGCAAATTCCACACAGACAGTCACCCGAGGGTGGAATCAAACCCAGGTCCCTGGCGCTGTGAGGCAGTAGTGCTAACCACTGTGGTGCCCACTTCTTGAGGGTAGAATCATGACAGCTGTGCTAACCAGTGCCACTCCCTTTGTCAATCTCCTTTAGCATTTTCTCTGCCTCAATTCGATCTCCTCTCGTCCTTCAAAACTCCAGCGAGTCCAGGCCTAAACCGCTCAATTTTTTTTACTCGAGCGACCCTTCTCTGAGTTGCCTGCATTGTAAATGTCATCGAGCGATTTTAGACACTAGCTACGGTGGGCCGTGTGGGGACGACACAGGACAGGGGAGAGAGATCCGGCACACCAACAATCCTGGCAGACCAGCAGTAGAGGTGGAAGCATTCCGGTGTTATTTTGTGGGAGGCTTGACCCCGCGCTGAAACACACACGCACTCCAATCCTGACAGCCCCCCCAGCTTTGTGACAATAGTGTCCCCTGGTGGCCCGAATGAGATCTCAATTTCCCTCGTGCACATCTGTCTGGAAGCGTGCAATCCAAGGAAGATGTGTGCCCCTTTTCCCACATCGGCGGGTGGTCTTTGTACTTGCTGAACGTAGAAACAATCTAACAAGCTGCACTGAGCTTTGCTAAAGGGATCTGTTGCTGTTCTTTCTGCCTTCTTGCAGCATCGATCTGTCAACGAGTTTCTCCAGAACTCGGCAGATATTGTTCCGTATAGCCAAGTAGCTGGCACATTGGATATGAGATGTAAACCAGAGAGGCCAATGCAGTGCCCAATTTTAATAACTTTAGGGCAAATGATTTCAGTGTCTGGCCAACTATTGTCCTCACTCCCCTTCACCCTTGTACATATTAACGCCAACTTTAATTTGCTTTTGTGAAAGGATGCATTTAAAAGCATCTTTTTTCTTTCCCCAAATGTTCTCTGCCAAGCAAAGCTGCCTACAGTTCCTGAGTATGACACCAGCTGATGAGTCAAGCTTTCAGCAGGGACTGGAATAATGAATGTCTCCACTTCCCCAGGAGGCTGAGGAAATTCGGCATGTCCACAAAGACTCTTGCCAATTTTTACAGATGCACCATAGAAAGCATCCTGTCTGGATGCATCACAGCGGGGTTTGGCAACTGCTCTGCCCAAGACCACAAGAAACAAGTTGTGAACACAGCCCAGTCCATCACACCTTCCATCCATTGACTCCATCGACACTTCCCACTGCCTCAGGAAAGCAGCCAACATCATCAAAGACCCCTCTGCCCGCTCCACTCTCTTCCACCCTCTTCTCTTGTGCAGAAGATACAAGTGTTTGTATACACATACGAACAGATTCAGGAACGGCTTCTTCCCCACTGTTCTCAGACTTTTAACGGACCTCTCAAATGTTAATTCTGATCTCTCTCTCTCTCTGCACCTTCTCTCTGGCTGTAATACTGTATCCTGCACTCTGTTCTGCTACCCTGATGCACTTTGTATGGTACGATCTGCCTCTAGAGCACGCAAAGCACCACTTTTCACTGTATTATGATACAAGTGCCAACAATAAGTCAATCAAGCAATCAGTTAAGAATGGGCTAAGCATCATGCCTCCTCCGTCAGGTGATGTACAGGGTAGCCATTCTTCAAGATATTGAACTGTAGGAGCTTTCACATCCAAGTCTAATCTCTCTCTGACTTGACCATTTTTCCTTGAATGCTCGCACACTGAAGCATCCCTAACCATCATCCCACCAGAAACTGTGCTAGGTCAGCTTGACAGTGTTCCTCAGCATCAGCTCATTGGTGACAGCTAATCTCCACACTCAGTAAAACTGCGGTTGATTCTAACTGGACTTCACTTCCCTTTTGTCTTATTCCCTGATTTCCCTTTCGTACCTGAGAGATCCTTCCATCTCAGTCTTGAGTATACCCAGCGATGGCTGGCCCACACCCTCTAGGATAGAGAATCCTGGATGCTCGCCATCCTTGCAAAGATGGGGTTCCTTACTCCTCTCAATCTCTCCTTTTCCTGAGAGTAAGTGCCCCCAGCGTTCCACTTTCCCCAGCCTGGGGAAGCAACCTGGGACGTTTTACCCTCAGAAGCCCCTTCTGAATCCTTTATGTTTCAATTAGGCAGCCTCTCATTCCTCCAGACTCTAGAGAGTGTAGACCCATCTAAATAATCTCACCCTAGGAATCAACCATTTGTTGACATTCGTGATCTCCTTGCGGAGTATCTGATCCGCATTAAATCACCAGTAAAGTTGCTGGAAAACCTCCTCTAAAAGACCCAATGTCTCTGCTTCCCTCTCCTCTACAGACCACCTTCATACGGTCAATATGTGGAATATAGAGTCTTCATGGATTGAGCATTCTCTCCCTCTTTCCTAGCAGTGATAAAATGGCGTCCTGCTCTCACCGTTGACCAAACAGTCTTGTTACCTTTTTGAGGTGCTGTCTATCTGATGCTCTGTCCCAGTCACCAGTGAATTCCCTCTTGCTCAGGCACGGTGAATCAGCTTGGTCTGGTGAAGCAACGATCAGATCCGAGAGCCGACTGGATATCCACGACATGAAGAGATAAGGAAGTTCCCGTTCCTTCAGTCATGGCCCAGCCATGGATCAGTGTGATAGAACCAGCTGAGTTAGAATGTTGGAGTTGAACCATCGCTGCAGAGAGAGATACAGACAAGTCATGTAGGCTAACAGTTCTGTTTAGTCTGCAGCTCTCTCCTCCAAGGCTCGGTCAACAAAGTCACTCCCCACCCAGCGTACATTCTGTAACCACCTTGTTCCAAACATTCAATATGGAGAGGAGCACTGATCCCTCAGTGAGAGGGAATGGCGGTAAATGAGCAAGACAATTCCTTGCCCACATTCGACTCATTGTCCAAAGACCTCATGGGGCCCAGAGTCAATGTTGACTGCTCCTGGGGGCCCGCTCACAGCTGTACCGCACTGTACCAATGGTACAGTCCTGCTGGTGGGACACCATATACTCAGGAATGGTCTCGGATACTGGCCCGCTGCCACACTCACCGATTCATACCTCCGTTAGCGTCTTCCATCGTCAACCTCGGAGGCAGCAGACGCCCCCTTTGCCCCTGACGTTGGTGAGGAGGGCTATTCGGATGGGCCTTGTCCTGCCCAGGCAGATGCAAAAGGTCCGTCCATTTCACAGGGCCCCATCGAGATCCGAGTGACACATGGACCCACGGTGCCCTGAATCGAACTGACGGTGCGACTCAGCGAGGCACTTGATGCGTGTTTGTTGGGTCTGCAGTGAGCGAGGATGGGGATTTAGAAAATGCACAGCCCCCCCCACCACCTCGCATGCTGGTAGTGATGTCCCTCTCCGAGCTAGCTGATGTGGAGTCAACTGAGACTGGGTTGTCATCTCTCTGTCCCACAATTACTGGGGTTGAGCAATCTTCTAGCAATGTGGAATGTATCCATAACGGGATGATTAATCTGTGGGAGATAGTTCCAGGAGGTGAAGCCTGAATAGACCCCAGTGCTGTTCCACGGTTGGGTTTCTCTCTCCCTATGGTCCGAGGTATTGTCAATGTTCCTTTTTGGATTCATTTCTTTCTAAATAAGGTGAAGTTAATTCTGATTGCCGCAATTCGTATACGTGGTGGTGTGTTGTGTCAGAGGTAAATTAACTCGGCAGTTATTAAAGCAGGAACCTCCAGTCAATTCCACGATCCTTTCACAACGGCTGGTTTTCGGTGACACCAATAAAAACAATAACGAGTGGAAGCTCCGTTATCACATTCGCTGATTTACTAGACGACCCGAAGGCATAGGACTAGGGGGAGGCCATTCGGCCTGTTGAGTCTATTCTGTCATTCGCCGAGCTCGTGGCTGATGTGATAATCCTCAATGCCACTTTCCTGCCGTTTCCCCCACAACCCCTGATTGTCAGCCTGATTTAAAAATCCGTCTGCCTCAGCCTTGAATAGACTTGATGACCCAGTCTCGACAGCCCTCTGAGGGAAAGAATTCCATTCCTGCCTTGCGCCCAAGGTCCAAGCTTTACCCAAGGCCTTTGTAACGTGCATCTGAGTGAAGGCCTGCCTCAGACCAAGCAGGTGACTACGCTTTGAAACGGGACTGAATATTTCGCGGGTTCCCTCACCTGGATACCTGTGAATGCTAAGCATTAACGTCCCTGTACTGGTCCTTAGAGAGTTACTTTCAACCTGGGCCAACGGGTAAGGCAGTACAGTATAAGGGGAGCTTACACACACAGAGAATGTCAATACAGGGGATGTAGGGAGACATTGAGCATACTCCCTAACATGTTGCACTGGGATAAAAAGGTGATGTTGGGGAAAACGAGGAGCAGGACGATGAACAGAAGGAAATGTTTTCTTAATTGGTTTCTGTCACTTGCTGGGCCAACGTTTATTGCCCGTCCCTAGTTGCCCCTTGCGAAGGTGATGGTGAGCTGCCTTCTTGAACCACTACAGTCCATGTGCTGTAAATAGACCCACAATGCCCTTAGGGAGGGAATTCCGGGATTTTGACCCAGTGACAGCGAAGGAACGGGGATTTATTTCCAAGTCAGGATGGTGAGTGGCTTGGTGGGGAGCTTGCAGGGGGTGGTGTTCCCATGTATCTGCTGCCCTTGTCCTTCTGGATGGAAGTGGTGATAGGTTTGGAAGATGCTGTCAACAGAGCCTTGGTGAGTTGACACAGTGCATCATGTAGATGGTACACACTGCTGCTACTGTGCATTAATCATGAAGGTGCCAATCAAGTGGGCTGCTTAGTCCTGGATGGTGCCAAGCTTCCTGAGTGTTGTTGGAACTGCACCCATCCAGGCAAGTGGGGAGTATTCCATCACACTTCTGACTTGTGCCTTGTAGATGGTGGGACAGTGTTTGAGGAGTCAGGAGGTGAGTTACTCGCTGCAGTATTCCCAGCTTCTGGCCTGGTCTTGTAGCCGCTGTGTTTATGTGGTGTGTCCAGTTGAGTTTCCGGTCAATTGTAACCCCCAGGATGTTGATAGTGGGGGTTCAGTGAATGTGAAGAGGTGATGGTTAGATTGCATGTGTCGTTTGTGTGTGTGCGTGTGCGTGTGTGTGTGTGTGTGTGGAGGAGGGGTGTTGGGGTGTTGGCGTAGGGGTTGGGGAAAGGAAGTGTGTATGTGCGTGTGTGTGGGGGTGTGGGGAGAGAGAGGGATTGTATGTGGGTGTGTGTGTGTGTTGGGGGGAGAGAGGGAGTGTGTGTGTGTGGCAGGGGCAGAGGGTGTATGTGTGTGTGTGTGTATGTGTGTGGGGGTGGAGGAGGGGGAAAGAGGCAGTGTGTGTGTGTGCGTGTGTGTGTGCATGTGCACACGTGTGCGTGCATGTGCACACGTGTGCATGTGTGAGAGAGAGAGACTGTATGTGTGTGAGGTGGGGTGGGAAAGAGGGAGTGTGTGTGTGTGTGCGCGTGCGCGTATGTGGGTGTGTGTGTGCGCATGTGTGTGGGTGTGTGTGTGCGTGTGTGTGGGTGTGTGTGTGTGGGTGTGTGTGTGCGTGCGCATGTGTGGGTGTGTGTGTGCGCATGTGTGTGGGTGTGTGTGCGTGGGTGTGTGTGTGCGTGGGTGTGTGTGCGCGCATGTGTGTGGATGTTTGTGTGCGCATGTGTGTGTGTGTGTGTGTGAGAGAGAGGGACAAAGAGACTGCCTGGGTGTGTGTGTGTGCGTATGAGAGAGAGGAGAGTGAGTGTCAGGATGCCATGTTGGGTGAGGTCACTTGACCAATCCTGCAGGAAGACGACCCCCCAGTCACCGTCGACAACACTTCCCTCCCTCCCTCCCTCGAAAGCTGTGGGAGGGCTGAATGCAATTAAAGTGAATGGTTTGGGTCAGTGATGACAGGAGGGTGGTGCGGGGGCAGGTATTGGAGGTCATTGAGATCAGGTCTCCAGAAATCTGTCCCATCAACATTGGCACCCTTAACCTGGGGGCAAAACTTGGCAATTCTCATGGAGTGGGCACTTCTGTGGCTGTCTCTGAGTAGTTAGTACAAGTTAGCAATGTGTTTACATGTTGGTTATTGCTGTAGACTGTAGTCCCCAGGCAGCTGAGGGACAAACAGACAGGGTGCCTCGATTGTCAGGGAAAACCCATCTGGTTCCCTGACGTCTCTAAGGGAAGCAAACTTCCACCCTTGCCTGGTCTGGTCTACACGTGACTCCACACCCACAGCAATATGGGTGACTCTGAACTGCCCTCTGGGATGGGCAATAAATGCTGGCCTAGTCAGAGACGCCCTCATCTCGTTAATGAATTAGTCACAACATGGAGCATAGAAATATAGAAGATAAGAGCCGGAGGAGGCCATTTGGCCCTTCGAGCCTGCTCCCCCAATCATCACAATCATGGCTGATTGTCCAACTCAATAGCCTAACCCTGCTTTCTCCCCATCACCTTTGATCCCATTCGCCCCAGGTGCTATATCTAGCCGCCTCTTGAATACATTCAATGTTTTGACATCAACTGCTTCCTGTGGTAATGAATTCCACAGGTTCACCACTCTTTGGGTGAAGAAATGTCTCCTCATCTCCGTCCTAAATCATCCACCCCGAATTCTCATACTGTGACCCCTGTGACCCCATACCCACCATCGGGAACATCCTCCCTGCATCTACCCTGGCCAGTCGTGTTAGAATTTTATAAGTCTCTATGAGATCCCCCCGTCATTTGTCTGAACTCCAGCGAAAACAATCCCAACCTAGTCAATCTCTCCTCATATGTCAGACCCACCATCCCCGGAATCAGCCTGATAAACCTTCGCTGCACTCCCTCGAGAGCAAGAGCATCCTTCCTCGGAAAAGAAGACCAGAACTGCACACAGTATTCCAGGTGTGGTCTCACCAAGGCCCTGTATAACTGCAACAACACATCACTGCTTTTCTTGGTCATTCAGAATAAGGCAGACGAACTGATGGCCACAAAGCAAGATAAATGGGTATGATCTCACAGCCATTAGGAGACATGGTTACAAGATGAGCAAAAACTGGGAACTTAAAATTCAAGGATATCTGAGCTTTCAGAGGGACAGGAGGGATGGATCGGAGGTGGGGTTGCACTGTTAATTCGAGAGGAAAGTTGTCAGAGGCTTGGATGATGTAGAGTGAATTTGCAAGAAGGTAGAAAGAAACAAGAAAAAGAAGGCATTTGTAAGAGTACTGTACAGACTGGCAAACAGTAGCCTGGAAAAGCAATAAATTGGCAAATAATAAGAATATGTAAAAAGAACGCAGCAAAGATTATGAGGTAAGACAGTGTGGAGCTGGAGGAACTCAGCAGGCCAGGC
>NC_063341.1:3938515-3957516 GCF_021869965.1 Rhincodon typus
ACACACAGACACACACACACACAGACACACACACAGATACACACACACACACACACGCAGACACACACACAGACACAAACACACACACACAGACACACGCACACTCTCTCACACACAGACACACACAGACACACACACACACACACACAGACACACACACACACACACACTCAAACTCACACACACACACACACACTCGAACTCACACACACACGCAGTATACAACCAGCAGAAGAAACATTTAAACCCACCGCGGCCCAGAACGGCGGCAGGAAAACCAGCCAGGCCCCTGCCCCTCGACCATCGTTGCAGCAACCATCAGGCTCACTCTTAATTTGCCTTTCAGCCCAGCTCCAGGAACCCATACAGCAAACTGAGGCTACTGCCATGTGCCTCGGTCTTTTCAGTTTGGGGTTTGGTCACCACCCCCCCACAGCCCCCAAGAGCCATCAGCTGGGGAAAACAAGCCAACAATGAAGCAGGACCCTTTCCCCTGCACCCCGATTCCCCCTGACACCCTTGGCCACCTACTGCCCCCTGCCATCCCAGCCCGGCCACCCTCGCTCCCGCACAGCTGTGAGACTGGTGCTGCTTTGGCAGTCTGAGATGCGGTGATCACCGTACGGAGCGCTGTCTGAACTCTCCACTTCCTGCTGGCAGGTAGGCCTTGTGAGGGGTGTCACTGGCGTCCCCTGTCGTCGGCCAACCCATACGCCTGGCAGGGTCGCTTTCTGGGAGCTCCGCACTGTTACCGGCTCACATTCACAACCATTAGACCTATCCCCAGCTCTTACATGCATGGGCTAGAGCAGGACTGGAGGAGACTATCCTCGCTGAAACGCACCTCCTCTCCTTTCAACCTCACGACCTTTGGTCACCTGTCCCTCCCTCTCAAGGCTCGGCGTCAGATCATAGTGCCAGAGATGGTAGGCACTCAATGGGTAAGGAAATTGTTGATGGGAAAGCAGGGCCAAGAAAAAGGTGGCGAGGTGCAGGGAGCAGTGTCAGAGAGATGCCAGCAGAACCTTCTAGAAAGCGAGGGTAGCTTTCATGTCGTTTTACTAGTCGGACGGCGGCCCTGGTGACGGAGGACGGCGAGGTCGAGAAGGCCAGCGGATTGGCATCCATCTGGTCAGCTGGCACAACTGGAATAATTCCCAGAAATCCTGTGGAAGTGGCGGCTCTTCCTCTAAAGGAAGGGAGCATTGACCGAATTCCCGCTCACAAGGTTCACTGTTGGCGGTCAACCTGCCTTCACCGCCCCTACCAAGATGGCCGCCAAGGCCTTAGAGACAACGCTGGAGGAGAAGGACCAGGATGGTGGCAGGGACGGGAGACACAGTCACATCGAAGGACTTGAGCAGCTCGAATTGCTTTTCAAGAAGGTTACGGTGAAATTTAATGACCTTGTTCAAGATGATGATGAGCTTTGAAAGTCAAGGCGGGACTTTAATCCTTTCTCTCTTTCCCTACACATCCCTTTTGTAGTTGCTGCACTGCCCCCTCACCCCCCAGTGGGCAGTTGTGAAAAGGATTAAAAAGATAGTAATCACAAGAAGTTGCTCCCAATGACAGGAGGATCAATAACTAGGGGGCAAACAGAGCGAAGATCGCTGGTGGAAGACTGATCAGAGAGATTAGGAGAAGCGTTTTATACAGCAGGTTGTTGCAATATGGAGCGCACTGCTCAAATTGGGTGAGTGGATTTAAGGGTGACTTTCAAAATGGCATCCAATATATGTTTCTTGACAAGAAAGTAACCAGGGGAAAAATAAGAGAGGTGTAACTCATTGTCAGAAGGTTATGGTTAAACTTAGATCCAACACTAGATCAATCTCTCGTGTTAAGCCCAATTCTAGACGCTACATAAAGGTAGAATGAAAGCTTCCGAGAGGGTGTCAGCAATGACGATGCCAATGACATGTTTTAACCGGACTTATTCTCTTTAGAGGCTAGAAGGTAAGTTGATAGAGTTGACCCACGTAGGCTTTAGACAGGGAGGCAGTTTCCAATGGCTGAATGAAGAGACATGAGGTGATATCACTTTCCACAAGGAGTGGTTAAGATTTGGAATGCCTTCCCCTTTAAGGTGCAGCGTTCCGATCCGAGAGGCATCTTCAGAAAGGAATTGGGATTCATACCCAAGCGAGAAAAATAGCAGGAATGTCGTGGAACGGTGGGATTGCTCTCCGAAAGCGGCCAGCACCCACATAACGGGAGAAATGGTCTCTTGCTGGCCCGGGTGTGGAGGGCTGAATGGTCTCCTCCAGGCTGGGTTGCAATGAAATTTGCCGGCTGTGCCATTTTCCGGCTTCTTCCGAGCGCTCTCGGTCTCACAGATCACTGAGATTCTTTGGAAATGCGGCGACCGTTACAACAGCAAAACCAATGTTCATTCAGCAAGATCCAACCACCAACACAACAAGTTACAAGAGGAGCTACTCGGCTTTTTGTGGCTTTAGTTAAGGTTGTTCGGCCAATCTGGATTGCTGTTTGAGGGGGTTAAAAAGTGCAGGGGCCCTGACTGCAATACCATAGAACATAGAATATAGAACAGTACAGCATAGTACAGGCCCTTCGGCCCACAATGTTGTGCCGAACCTTTACCCTAAACCTAAGGTCTACCTAACCTACACTCTTACCTTATACTATCATCCATTTGCCTATCTAATAGCCACTTGAATGCCCCTAATGAGGCCGACTCCACTACCCTCTCCAGCAATGCATTCCACGCCCCTACCACACTCTGAGTAAAGAACCTACCTCTGACGTCTCCCTTATATCTATCTCCACTCACTTTAAAACTATGCCCCCTCATAATAGCTACCTCCACCCTAGGAAAAAGTCTCTGGCTGCCCACTCTATCTATACCTCTGATCATTTGTACACCTCTATCAAGTCACTTCTCATCCTTCGTCGTTCTAAAGAGAAAAGCCCTAGCTCTCTCAACCTTTCCTCGTACAACCTACCCTCCATTCCAGACAACATCCTGGTAAATCTCCTCTGCACCTTTTCCAACGCTTCCACATCTTTCCTGTAATGAGGCGACCAGAACTGGACATGATACTCCAGATGTGGCCGAACCAGGTTTTAATATAGCTGGAGCATAACTTCACGGCTCTTGAACTCAATCCCTCTTTTAATGAAAGCTAACGCACCATACGCCTTCTTAACAACTCTATCCACCTGGGTGGCAGCTCTCAGGGAACTGTGAACATGAACCCCAAGATCCCTCTGCTCCTCCACACTGCCAAGAATCTTTCTGTTAACGCTGTATTCTGCTTTCAAGTTTGTCCTTCCAAAATGAATGTGTTCATTTGTTCATGTGTTCGTGTGAACCATGTGTTCAACACGATGAGCTCAAGTCTGGAGTAGGGAACTCTGGGATATTATTGTAAGAGTTCATCTCGGTCAGTCTTCAGCTCCTTTAGCTATCACCTTCGCTCTCCAGCATAAGGACCGAGGCAGTGTCGATTCAGGCTCTGAAGTAGTCAATCCCATCTCAAGCAGGGCCAGATAATAAGTGGACTCGGGGAGACAATCCTTGGGTGTTAAGAAGCAGGAGCCTGACCCTCTTGTTCCTGGCACTCGCAACTGTCGTGCGTTTAACCGAATCAACGTGGCAGCGATCAGAGGGTGGCCTTGCCGTCGGGGGACTGACTCGCTCCTCCTCAGTGCAGTCCGACATAATGCCTGTCACCCACTTGTAATGGGCAACGACACTGAGGAGGCCATATTTCGGGTAGGACAGCCCACCTGCTTGGCACCCCCCCATCCTCCCAACGATGAATTGGGCACAGCTTCCTGAGCTGGTCACTCCTCTGGTGCTCCCTCCCCACCCCTCCGTGCAGCACTTGGCCCTCACAGCTCGATTGATGGGAGGTTCCATGCTGCAGGCCTTGTCGGGGGACGGTGGACTGTTTGGGTGGTAGGCTAAGTGGGGCAGAGGTGCCCCTCACGCAGGAAGGTACGCCCAAGCTGGGACCAACGAAGGCCAGTAAACACAACAAAGAGAGAGCGCGTGGAGAGAGCTGGATTGGGGGGGAAACTGGCCGGGGTGGGGGGTAGATTTGGCGGCGGGCTGGTGCTTTCAGGGGTAGAGACGACAGTGACGAATGAAGCCTGTGGGTTCCCACTGTCATCCAGCCTGGCGCTTGGCTAAACGCCGATGGGGCACGGCATTTGTCTGCAAAAACCTTCCTTCAGTCGGGGCACTAAGCTCGGGCTGGTCGGGTAAAGGTCGAAGGTGCTGTTTTCAGGGACCCAGGTTAATGGGTTAGCCATCTCTACGGTGAACGGTCTGGCCAGAATGGTTGCCACAAAACCACCGGACCTCAAACTCTCCCAAGCACACCGGAACGTGCTCCGTCAGTGCTGGCCCCTTCTTACTTGCGATGGGGTCGCCTCTTCGTCATGCCCTGCCGACACTGCAAGGCCTTCCCACGTCTTCAGAGCAGGGTTCGGAAATCTCTGGGCATCCCGTTTCACTTGCCGACAAACAGCGAGAGGGTAGGGCGACGCTGAAGGAGCGGCTGTAGTTAATCAGTGACACTGCAGTTGCTGGTTTCTGACACTGACTGGGAAAGCAGCATCAGTTTGCCTAGGTGTGCGGGGGCAGGGGAAGGTGGGGGGGTGGGGAGGCGGTGGGGGGGGCGAATGCAATCCATCGCCCAGAGCAGCCTTGCCTTCTCCCACCCTCCCCTCCCGAATATCATTGATCCTTTATACCAGGTGCCGTTGAATTTAAAATGGCGACTCTGAGCGATGCTGCCCAAGCTGAAAGGTCATTTGACATTGTAGCGACATTCTACCTGCGCCCGATGGAAGGCCAAGAAACATCAGTGAAGCCGTCCCGCTCTTGCAACGCGCCAATGGCTTCCCATCTTTACAATTAAAGACGGCAAGCCCGGTCAATCCAACGCTGGTCCAGCTCCCCTGCCCCTTCGGAACGTCTGCTCCCCGGCGTGGGACCCAGCGGCAATGATCTCCAGGGTGACCCCGGGAGGTCCCCTTACAATGGCAATTGACCTTTCAGCTTCTTGAGTAAGGAGGGGCTTGGGGGACGTCCTTGAGGAGTCGTGCGAATTGGGGAGCGTCTGGCTGTGCAAAGTGGCCCATAGCACTCACCAGTGGAGGTGGGAGTGGACGGGGAGTTGGCTTGGCTGCCTTGAGCTGTCGCGTTTGTCACAGTTACCGCCGTTTTAGCGGCGTACAGATTGGCCTCCTCCTGGAACTTGCCTATGTTTTTCTTGTAGCGGATTCGCTTGTTACCGAACCAGTTTGATACCTGCAGGAGTGTCGGGGGGCAGGGTCGGGTCGGGTCGGGTCGGGTTGGGGGGTAAATTGGGAAAGAGACAGAAAGGAAAGAGGCTCAGGGCGTGACAGAAGTTCACAAACTGTAATGCACAGGCTCTTATGCGGTACTATTGAGGCTTTCATTACCACAGCATCTGCCTCTGACACAGAGATAACCCAGCATGAAGCTGGAGGGACACAGCAGGCCAGGCAGCAACAGAGGGAACGGGAAAGCTGATTCAGAAACTTCTGAAGAAGGGTCCCGACCCGAAACGTCAGCTTTCCTGCTTCCTCTGATGCTGCCTGACCTGCTGTGTCCCTCCAGCTCCACACTGTGTTACCTCGGACTCCAGCGTCGGCAGCTCTAGCTATCTCTAAAATATGCCTCCTTTACTCTCCGAAAGCGATCAAGCGGATGTGCTTGTTTCATTTGGGATCGTCTTACAAATGGTCCAACCGACACATAAATCTTTGATTAGATGGAAACGTTTGTTCGGAAGCCCAGTTTCGACGATTATTTCTGGTAATGTATTAGCCAAGTTATCGCTATACCTGCACACTTCCCCTTTGAGATTTGGTATTCTTGCAATTCTGTCCTGATGGATGCAAGATGAAAAGCTGCATTGTCTTTCCTCATTAATTCTGTACAGCCACGTAAGTATAAGCTAACCACTAGTTACAGCTAGATAGAGGCTCCTGGAGCCTTCTGATTAGCCACCGTAACTTCAGCTGAGGATACTTAGAGTCACAGAGCTGTACAGCTCAGAAACAGGGCCTTTAGCCAACTCGTCCATGCCAAACAGATATCCTAAATTAATCTAGAGATAGTAGGAACTGCTGATGCTGGGGTCATCCAGCTCTACACCTTGTTATCCTCAATTAATCTAGTCCCATTTGCCAGCATTTGGCCCATATCCCTCTAAACCCTTCCTATTCATATATCCATCCAGATGCCTTTTAAATGTTGTAATTATACCAGCCTCCACCACTTCCTCTGTCAGCTCATTCCACACATGCACCACCCTCTGTGTGAAAAGGTTGCCCCTTAGGTCCCTTTTAAATCTTTCCCATCTCACCTTAAACCGATGCCCGCTAGTTTTGCACTCCCCTACCCTGGGACAAAGACTTTGTCTATTCATCCTATCCATGCCGCTCATGATTTTATAAACCTCTATAAGGTCACTCCTCAGCCTCCGACGCTCCAGGGAATATAGTCCCAGCCTATTCAGCCTCTCCCTACAACTCAAACCCTCCAACCCTGGCAACATCCTTGTAAATTGTCTCTGAACCCTTTCAAGTGTCACAACATCTTTCCAATAGCAGGGAGGCCAGAACTGAATGCAGTATTCCAAAAGTGGCCTGACCAACGTCCTGTACAGCTGCACTATGACCTCCCAACTCCTATACTCAATGCACTTTTTTGTCGCAATGGTCTGTCAAGGTCAGTATTAATCATCGCATTAGTTGACTCTGATTCAGTTTATGGCCAATGGGAAAGGTGTCACAGAGCATTGGCACAGCCCAACAATGTACTGTACATTCCCACTGCTAAACTGTCCTTTAACCTCAAAGAAGAACCATATTCTGGTCAGTATTTATCTCTTCACTAACATTGCTAAAACATTATCTAGTCATTATTGCTCTCCATTGCTGTTTGGGGGAATTTGCTGCACACAAATTAGCTGCATCCGTCTCCATCATTGCAGCTTCAGAGGTGCCACCGAAAAGAGAGATGTGTTGCTGAAGCTTTCCGTCAGGATCCATGCAAGAATGCCAAACTTCAAACCTTCAAAACAACTTCTACGACAGCAGAGCAGGATGCTGACTGGTCGGCAAGTCATCGTCCAGTTTACGTTTGCTAGAAGCAACATGCATTTACACACAGCTACCCGTTCTCTGCAAGCAAAAGGGATATATGCTCAAGCCTGGGGCCCTTGGTTGGAACTTGGATTACCCAGGAGCCTATGATTACCATTGCCTTCGCCATGGCAAGTTCTTGGCCAATTAGGATCAACTTGCCAACCAAGCAGCACCCTTTTCCTGTGACGGTACAAATGGTTGTGTTGGTGTGAAATTTGGCATTCTCGCATTGATTCTGATGGGTGTGAGATGGAATACCTCAATAATTCTGTGCTTCAAAACTACTTCATCAGGCTTAAGGAGCTTTGAGATGCGCCTACGTAGTGTAAGCGCGATACAAATGCAAATTTTTTCTTTCGTAATTGCCACTTGTCTTCTAGGAAGGAACTCCAGTGAGCTGCAAGGTACATGCTATTTGAATCACAATACAGCAGAGGGTGTGGGTTGTTAATCAGAAACAGAAGGGGACGAATTGGAATATAAGCCCTAGTGGAGTAGGGTTTGTAGATTCAGGAATAACTCGAGTTGCAGAAGAGAATCTGAACTGCGACGTTAAGCTGGCGAAACAACTAGGTGAATTGCCTATGGAGGGCACCCTGACTATCAGTTGGTCCAAACTGTGTTAGCACCACATCTCACCGAGCAACACCATACTTGGTGACAGAAGTGAATAGGAGATGGCTAGCTCCATCAACATACCACAAAAAGGCCATTCAGCCCCTCCAACCTACCTTGCTATTCAATCAGGACATGGCTAAAGTTTATTTTAAGCTCCCCACCTTGGTTCTGAACCCTCAGTGCCCTTGCCTATCAAAATTCCAAACAGTCTCAATTCTGAAATGGTCTGCTCGCTCTCCGTCCCCACAGCGTTTTGAGGGAGAGAGCTCCAGGTCTCCTCCAGGTTGTTTGTGAGTAAGTACTTCTAGACATCAAACAGAAAGAACTGCGGTTTGCTGGAAATCAGAAACAAAAGCAGAAATTGCTGGGAAATCTCATCAGGTCTGGCAGCATCTGTCGGGAGAAGTTCTGGGGAAGTTCTGAGAAAGGGTCAACATTAACGCTGATTTCGCTCCACAGATGCTACCAGACCTGCTGAGATTTTCTGGCAATTTCTGCTTTTGCTTCGAGAGATCACCCTTTCAAGTCCGGCTCTAATTTTCAGGTTAGATCTCTTGTTCTGCATTCCCACAGCAAAGAATATAGCTTCCCTCCATCTGCCTAATCAACCCCTTTAACCACCAGCTGGATCAGACCTCGATCCGCTACCCACTGAATACAAATCTAGTGTAGACAACCCTATCCTAACAACTGCCATCTTTCGACCTTGGATTAGTCTGGGACATCTACGCTGCACAAATCCCGAGCCCAATACAATGATATAACCTTCCTGAAGCGCAACAGCCAGGACTTCACAAAGATAGCAGCCAGATAATCACCAAATCTACTAAATGAACACTACGAACCCAATGCCACGCCTCTGTATTCTGTCACTGCTGTGCAGGATGGAGATGGAGAGAGAATTATTCCTCTCTCGGTCCCTATTGATGAATTCACTTTATTGTTGCTATTATCTTCACTTTGGCAGACTGCAGGCAGTGTTGGCATTAATAGAACCTGACTCTAGCAAGTAACTCACCTCCTGACTCCCCAAAGCCTGTCCCACCATCTACAAGGCACAAGTCAGGAGTGTGATGGAATACTCCCCACTTGCCTGGATGGGTGCAGCCCCAACAACACTCAAGAAGCTTGGCACCATCCAGGACAAAGCAGCCGCTTGATTGGCATCACATCCACAAACATCCACTTCCTCCACCACCGACGCTAATTGGAGCAGTGTGTACTATCTAGAAGATATACTGCAGAAATTCACCAAAGATCCTCAGACAGCACTTTCCAAACCCACGACCACTTCTATCTAGAAGGACAGGGGCAGCAGATACATGGGAACACCACCCCCAGCAAGTTCCCCTCCAAACCACTCACCATCCTGACTTGGAAATATATCACCGTTCCTTCACTGTCACTGGGTCACAATCGTGGAATTCTCTCTCTCACAGTATTGTGAATCAACCAACACCGCATGGATGGCAGTGGTTCAAGAAGGCAGCTCACCACCACCTTCTCAAGGGAAACTAGGGACTTTGACCTGGCCTTTGATACCAAAAATCCCGTGAAAGAATTTTTTAAAAAAATGATGCAATCAAGCAAGTCTAGACTGACAGTGAAGACACACACGATGCAATATTGATGGGGCCAGCCAATTATATGCACAGCGAGATTCCACAAACATAACATGAGAAGTGGTGTGATAGCAATAGAGTCCAGATACAGACCCTTCGGTCCAACCAGTCCATGCCGACCATAATCCCGAAATAAACTAGTCCCACTTGCCTGCGCTTGGCCCATATCCTTCCAAACATTTCTCATTCCTCTACTTATCTAAATGTCTTTGAAATGTTGTAACTGTACCCACATCCACCACTTCCTCTGGAAGTTCACTCCACACATGAATGCATAAAAAAAGTTGCTCCACCTGTCCATTCTAAAACTTTCCCCTCTCACCTTAAATATATGTCCCTTAATCTTGAAAGCCATCACCTAGGGAAAACACACCTGCCATTCACCTTATCTATACCCCTCATGATTTTATAAACCTCTATAAGGTCACCCCTCAACCTCCTATGCTCCAGTGAGAGAAGCCCCAGCCTCTCCTTATAACTCGAACCCTCCATAACCCAGCAACATCCCGGTAAAATCTTTTTTCTCCAGCTTAACAATACAGCAGGACAACCAGAACTGGACGCAGCGATGTTGGCTCAGGATTAAGTACAGGGCAAGACTCTTGATGCAGACGGCAGAAGGGATTATTTGCATCCAGCTCAGAAGGCAAGACGGAGTCAGCAGCACAAGGGCTTCTCTATGTCAGCCCCCAGACTAAATCCTTAATTTTCTCAAGTGGGACATGAGCCAAGCTCAATGCGACCAATAGAGCCAGGGCTCGGATGGAGTTGAAACCTTTGTAGCATGTCTATCAGCGGACGGCTAACCCACTGTCAAGGTATCTGCCCTGCTCCTTATGCCAAGCCAGTTTGCCCTCACCTGTGCCACTGTGATGCTGCATTTCTTCGCCAGCTCTTCCTTGGCTTCTTCGCTGGGGTACGGGTTGCTGAGGTGCGAGTAGAAATACTCATTGAGGATCTCTGTTGCCTGCTTGCTGAAGTTACGCCTTTTTCTCCTGAAAGCAAAAACATTTCAAAAAAGAAAACAGGAGGGGGAAAGGAAACGCCGTCTACTTGCCCCCAGTTTGGCTTCCGTGCCTCCTTTCTCGCAACGCTCCCCCGCCCCCCGCCAAAAAAAACCAAATAACAAGAAAAGCAATTGAATTAGTCTCCACTGAGCTGTGTCGGGTGCCACCTAGTAACCTTCAAACTCATCTGCGGCATCCCCTGTTCCCACTAAAATGGCTCCAACAGAAGTAGCTTTGGGTCATGTCTCAAAACCTTCCATTTATCAACCTTAGGAGAGCTGAGAGGGAATGGGGCTTACACCGATCAGGACACAATCGCAAGAATACCAACTCGCAAAGGGAACGACAATCTATACTGCAAGAGACGAGCGTGCTGATTGGCCGATAAGTGGTGAGTATAAATCGCCACGCCCACTTTGAGATTTGGTATTCTTGTGGTTCTGTCCTGATGAGTGTGAATGTCAGCTTTGGCAGCACGTCTCTACTCATAGTCTTTTGCTAACAAGTGAGCATTTCTCAGTATATGTCGCTGCCCTGCTCCCATCCACACTTACTGGTCCCCAGCACACCACTTTAGTATCGTCTGTGGACTGAGACAGTGAGTCCCAGTGGTCATTTCACTTTGGCAGCAGACAGGCCAATCCTATACTTTCCTCAAAAACACTTACTTCACAGCGCTGAGAGCAGACAACGAACGCAGAGTCAGAACCCAGAATGGTTTCCTCTGACTTCTATCCCCTCCTTGACTCAGAGACGCCACTGTAATGATCCTCAAAGCTGGCGACAGCCAATGCATTTGGGAGCTTCAGCCCCTGCCCCTGCACACAACATGTAGCATCGCATTTGGAATCGAGGCTGGATCCCTCTTCCTGTGTGGTGACAGGCTACGGAGAGTCAGTCTTGTGGAGTGTGTTGAAAAATGCATTCTGTCCACCTGAGCCTACCACACACTCATGTACCAGCAGAGGCAGTCTGCTGAGAAGAAATAAAGAAAGGATCCTGTGCCTCAGAAAAGACTGAATATATAACAGCCTCTGCCATAAGGAAGGCCACTCGTCAGTGGCCTGACCTTCATTCTCTTGGGGCTGAGCTTCCGGACTTTTCTGATCCACTGGGAGCTAAGATCATGCTGCCAAGGCAATAGCAAATGGAAGGCTCCACATAGAACTGTGAGCACCTTGCTGTCCCAGTCTGAATCATACACGCACCACAATAAGTCTGCTATAATACAAGGAACTGACTACCCTGTTAGAAGCGATTTTCGGCAACGGTGGGCACAAAACCAAAATAAGAGCCGACGTAGTCCTGCCGTTGCGATGTTGTATGTGAGACGGTAAAACACAGCACTGCAGTCAGAGGCGAGGTTTCACGTGCTCTGATTCTTCCTGGAATGCAAGCGGTCCAGGAATTGAGAGGGATTCACAACCTTGCTGCCTTTACCTAACATCCTACTCTACCACACGGGCCGCAAGCGGGTCATCCCCTTTTAGGCCGCCGTGGGGATCTTCTAATGCCGCCTGTAGGGGACGACAGCTCACCCAAAAAGGCGGGGCCTCCCCCCACCCCCCCCCCCACACCCACACACACCCCCCCACCCCCGACATTTCAGCATTCCTTCGGCACCGTGCCGGAGCTCAGTCTGAGTTAGGAGGTAGAACCGCGGCTGTGAAACCAGCCGACTGAAGAGGAGAGGGTCCTCCACTCTAAACCAGGCCTGGCCAAGTGCTCAGAGAACTGGAAACAATCCCTGAGCTCCATCGTTCTGCACGTGAGATTGGCGCAGAACCTGGCGAAACTTGCTGTGGCTGCTTTCTCTTTGGTCTAGTTTCCCTGGAAAGTAAGGGAACCCGACCAACGTTTTAAAATAGAGAAGGCTGGGTCTCCTTTCTGAGGGGAGTTTGGACGTGGGAATTTTTTAATTTGTTGCTGATCTGACTGAGGTGGACCATACATTTCATTCGCTCATAACCAGGTAAAATAGGGCATCGTTGAGTCCCTTCTATTCCCTAATAGCCTTGACTTCAGCCACAGCTTATTTGGGAGTGAGGTTTACCTGCAAACAATAAAGGGTTGGGTACAAGACCCACACCAAACTTTTAAACATCCAGGTCAAGACAGTAGTTCCAGTGCAGGTCTGAGGGAGTGCTGCACTGGCGACGGTGCTACATTTTCAGACACCAGCCTCGTAATGCGGATAGAATAGATCCTGTGGCCCTATTTGAAGGCCAGCAGGAGAGTTCACCCCAGTCAACGTTCATCCCTCAGTGAAAAACAGGTCTAGTGTCCCCTGCTGTTTGAGGGGAGCTTGCTCAGAGCAAATTGGCTCTCGTTTTACACTGTGATTAAGCAAGTACTACACTGGTTGTACACAGTGAGGAGTCCGGCTGTTACGAAAAGTGGGAGAGAAATGAAAGCCTTGCCTTTTTCACAAGTAAACTTGAGGGAACATTACGCAGCTGGTTTAGGGACCGACGAGGAAATGGCTTTGCAGTTGATCTGTCACAAGTCACCTTCAGCTGAGCCTCTGTTGTCTGTCCGATCAAGCGATTTTTTTATTCATTCACGGGATGAGGGCGTCTCTGGCTAGGCCAGGATTTATTACCCATCCCTAATTGCCCCAGAGGGCAATCAAGATTCAACCACATTGCTGTGGGTCTGGAGTCACATGTAGGCCAGACCAGGTAAGCATGGCAGTTTCCTTCCTTCACATTAGTGAACCAGATGGGGTTTTCCATCAACAATCGACAATCGATGACGATCATTATAAGTCTCTTAATTTCAGACATTTTATTGAATTCAAGTTCCACCATTTAGCCATGGTGGGATTCGAACCCAGGTCCCCAGAACATTATCTGGGTCTCTGGATTAATAATCTAGCGACAATACCACTAGGCCATCGCCTACTCATAAACTATAACCAGTGATTGAGTCCTCTCCCCAACTGGTAAAATGTGATTGTTGAAACCCTCGATTAACAGAACGAGACACAGCAATGAAATTACTTTTCCCACCGTTTTGCCACTCAAGTCAAGCCAATGGCATTGTGGGTCTACCTGCAGCACATGGACTACAGCGGTTCAAAAAGGCAGCTCACCCCCACCTTCTCAAGGGGGCAACTAGGGATGGGTAATAAATGCTGGCCCGGCCATAACATCCACAAATGATTATGAAAAAGAACTGAGGATGTCCCTCTAGTTGTCTTTCTGATGTTCAAAGTGAATTCTAAAGGACGCAAGGTACTCTGCTACAGAACTGCCAAAGTGTTCTGTGTTTCACTGTTTTGGAAAAGGTGTTGGGAAGGTTACATATCGCAGGTACAGTTTGTCGTGTTAATACTTAAACACCACCCTCTTGGTATATGTAGGCTGAGAGATAAAGTTGATCCCATCTGTCCCAAGAGATCCAGATGCCACAGTAAATCCTGCACTAGCTTCCACTGAGGTTACCAGCTCAGCGAGAATTTGGTAATCCACCCGGTACACATGGATCTCCCTCAGTTACTATGGAGACACAGCAAGTATTGGAGAGGGGCACAGCTCATGGAAGGCGGTACTCCCACTGCACAGGCAGGCTCTGGGACTCCCCTGATATATCGGGGACGACAGTGCTGCTAGTCTCTCAGGTTGTTTGGTGCTGACAGACATCTCCAGCCTTCGTGAAGACTTACTCACCAAATGCTCCTGCCAAAGCGACTGCCACTCTCCACCCTTTATCAGTCCCAGGGGTTCCCCACGGGCACTTACCAACATCTCCCAGCGGTTGACTCCTCATCAGTCATGCCAACGTTCTCCCTGTAGCATTTGCACCCGCGGGAATGGGAGGACGCTCGGGTATAGATCTCTGCCTGTCTCACACAGGCAGTGGGCACTATAGGCTGTGCCCAATCATGTGGGCACATGCAGCGGGTGTGCAAGGTCATGGCATGGCTCTTTCACAGGAAGTGGGCACCACCGACCATCCCTCATTGTCCTTGGCCATTTCTCCGAGGGTGGTTAAGAGTCAACCACCTTGCTGTGGGTCTGGAGTCATGTATAGACCAGACCGAAGCAGTTTCCTCCCCTGAAGGATATTAGGTGAACCAGATGGGTTTTTATTTTAATGACAATCAATGTTATTATCATGGTCACCATCATTGTGACAAGACTTCAACTCTATGTCTTATGAGTTGAAGTTCAACAAACCTATCAACGGCTGCGGTGGGATTGAACCCACGTCCCCAGATCACAAGTCCCACCATGCCACCATCTTCCCCTCCTTTCCAAGATGCCAATGTGTGTAAGATTCCCAGGCACCTTCCAGCAGACATTCCCCCCTTTCCCAGGTCTGGTTCTCAGTCCAGCCAAGAAGGTGGCTCTGAGGAGATAAAGAGATGCCCACTTCAGATGTACCTGGCCACCACCCAGCGGTCACCTGTTTATGAAAACCAAAACGGTGGCACAGCGAGTGCCAGCTCTCCACCTGATGCGAGACCTTCCCTGGTTACCAACGTGCTGCCAGATGGGTTCCAGGAACCTCCGGCATGCCCCATGCCAATCTCTTAAAGAGGCGAGCTGTTCCCAGCAAGCTCTGGGCACACATCAATAGCGAATGATCTCTGGAAGAGGAGGACGAGGAGAAGGAAGGTGCTGAGGTCAGTGCAGCTACTGCTGTTCGCATTGCCACTCACGATGCCAAGGGTCTGCAGTGAGCCAACGTTAGAACCAGGTTGCCCTTCTAAATGCCAAGCACTTCTTGGGCACTCTTCCTCTTTCTCTCCATCAGTCTCAGTCCTCCCACTTGCCAACTGGAATGATACAAATGAAACTCGTGACCCAGTAATCGAAGGCCGGCAATGCCAGGAGAGTGGCTCAAAGGAATGCCCCTTACCTAACCAGAGTCACCGGATGGAGGAAAGTCTGCAAATAACCTTCTCCCGTCTCCTTGGGCTTGTTACAAGCCCTTCCCTTTCCTCGACATCACGGGCAGTTTGAGCTGAGGTTAAAAAGCTCACAGGCCTGCCGAAACATTCGGCCCATCGAGGCTGCCTTTCCCATTATAGTAGCACCATGGCTGACCTTTGGCCCCAATTCCAATTTCCTGCCAATTCCCCCTACCCCTTGCTCTCATGAAAGACCAAGCTGTCTGTCACTTCCAGCCCTAAATATTTTCAACGATGGGAGGTCCAAAACTCTCTGGGAGAGCTTTCCGACGTTCCCAAACCCCTTCACAATAGAACTCGGCACTATTTTTTCCCACTTTTTCCTCTGAAATCAGGTGGTCTCCTCCATTCTTTCGACCTCCCCGATCCCTTCTCTGCCTCTCCTCCCTGATGTTTCGCCTTTCCATCGCCAGGTCCCTGGGTGCCCGTTGGGCCGAGCAGCAATCAGGGAGAGCTGTGCCCTCGGGCATGAACTCTGTCCTCTTGCCCCTGCTGCTAATAAGTGCTCCTGCCTACCAGCACGGTGTGGGTCATCAGATGAAAACATAGGCCCAGCCGGCTTTGGAGCTGAGACACAGCGAGCAGATTCCAAAAGGAACCAACTCCTCTGAGCATCCGTTGCCCACCATACACCTTCTCCTGAAAGGCAGGATCTGTCAGGGGGAAGTCTGATCACGATGGAAATGATGGGCATTTTGTTCACTGCTGGAACACTGTGACCGAACACTGCGTGGCATGTAGGTCGCTGACATTTAACGGTCTCATCCTCTCGCTTCCTTACCTCCGACTGTATGGGACTCTGAAACTCCACCATCCTGACCCCTCTGTTGGTGGTACCTGAGCAACACTGCACAGTCCCACCTCTGGTCTCCCCACTTCTCAACAGAATCCTGTGCCCCCCCCACCTCTTCCAGCAGGTAGAGCCAATGGGATACAGTTGAAGAGGATGAGTACCAGGGAGGAGTTGGAAACTTGCACCAGGATGGGGGAGATTGGTTGATGGGGAGCTGGAGAATTCCCGTCTAAGAGATGGATGAGTGCGTTTGCCTGAGAAGTGGGTGTGAGGCCTGTCAAAGCAGTGTGAGGGACTGGGAGTGGCACACCCTACATGATGTTGGCGAATTTGCAAATGCACTTCACCTGTCAGATACAAGTGTACAATTGCATCTTCCAGATACAATCCTCGGATTGGCCCTGTCTGATGACACCATGTCACTTGCATCCTCAACACACCCCAGGCCACACATGCAACACCAGGAGTAAGCTCTAATGAGCTTGCTGTGTTAAAAAGCCACAGGGAACTTTACTTCCTGGGTTTCACACATACGATACCAGGTTCCCCACTCCCCAAGCTTCTCTGGGGTAACATCAGGACCGTAGCCGTCAGCGGAGCTGAGAAACAGCTGGAAGTGGGTAAATGACTGGTACATCTGCCAGGGAGCTCGATCCATTCTGTAGAGGCATAGGATACCAAGTCAATGTATGTAGCTATCGACTCCAATGCCAACCGAGTGAAGCCTCGTCTACAAAAGCAGTTCCGAGTCAAGATAAAATAAACTGAATTACATCACAGCAGGCAAAGCTGGATCAAACACAGTCAAAGCAGACTAAAAGGTGACAGATTATACAACCTTTAATTTCCAGTTATCTTGAAGCTACATGACCGTGCTGTTTGGATGTGGATATCACACACAATAGGATGCACCGCCGACTTTACTGAAATTATACCAACAGTAAAGGGCTTCATTTAGGTATCCCTTCTCCGTTCGAACCAACCACAATCTCACTATCACTGACCAATGGGATTAAAGCCAAATCCTGGAGTGCCTCAGCCTACTACACTTCTGTTACGGATTTGGGGCACATGCTCTGGCCTAATGTGATACTTCCCTACACTTTCTGCAGCATCTACAACAGATGTTAAGCATTTTGTACAGGTTTGCTAAAGATGGAGTTTCGGTGCTTCAAAGCTGTTTATCTAACCCAGCTAAGCGCCTTAGTGACTTCTGTTATAGATTCTAGCAGGAATGTTGGAGGAGTTGGCAGGAAATGGGGATTCAGCACTTCAACTCCCTTTCTCACCAAGTTGCGTGCTTTGAGTTACATATGCAACAGTTTTTTTTTAAATAATGCCAGCATTCTGGTGAACTTAGCTAGTAATGAGGATCTGGATGCCGAAAAGTGCTTTTCTGACTGAGTGTGCACTTCAGTAACGTCTACAGCAGGTTTTAAGGATATGCCAGCGTTTTGTGTCTGTTTCCAAGAAGCAGTATTCTGCTGCAATAAAAGGGCTTAGCTCACCCAGTTATGTGTTTTCCCAGCATCAATAACAGATATCGAGATCAAGCTGGCATTTTGGAGAACTTTGCTAGAATGGGTGTTTGGTTCTTCAAAAGTGCTTATCCAAACCAGTTACACACTTTAGCAACACCTCTAACAGATTTTAGATCAATGCTAGACTCCCCCATGCCCCCTTTTCATGGGCCACTTGCACTCCAACTCCCCTCATAAATCCAAGCGGTGGTTGTGTAGCAAGCCTCTGTCACCTGCACAACGTCGATGGAAGTTTCCATTGCAGAGACCCTTTTTTTTAGCTTCTCTCCCACTTTTGTTAAGTTCACTGACCGCACCGGGAATGAGTACATGCTGGGGCCATTTACCGTGCGTCCAGAAATCGTGAGCGAAGTATCATGACTGCCTCGCACGTGCTCTGTTTGAGTTGCATTTGGATGGAGTTGAACTTGCGATGGATGATGTTAACCATCCTCTCGATTTCCTTCGGGGAGATGGGTCGTGTCCGGCTCTGTTCTCTCAGTAAGTTCATGACGTGTGTGGTGAACTCATTGCAGGCCTGCGGGGCACAGACAAGGGGTGAGAAACAGTGAGAGAACCGATAGATGCCAAGCCTGAAACACTGCACCAGATTGTCACTCTAATCCTGGCTCATACCCATCACAAACACCTTGTCCTCAGCTTCTTTATCCTTTACTGAGGGATAATGTACTTCATGGAAGCCAATTCCTGAATCTGACAGCATTATAAACAGTACATCCCTCTGCATAGCCCCCTCAGCTTCTGAAACTTATCATCTTCCATCTCTCTTTCTTCCTTCAAGATAACTTTCAAACCCTACAACATTTTCCATGCTACTTTAGGTGTAATATCTCCTTACAATGGAGCCAAATACATCACATTTTGGCTTGTTAACATCCCACCAAAGCAACCCAAGAATGCCTTGCTACGGTGTTATATAAATGCCACAGGCTGTTGCCATAACACATTCATAGAATCCCTACAGTGTGGGGAGTGGCCAGTCAGCCCATCAGATCCACATCAACCCTCTGAACAGCATCCCACCCAGACCCACCTATCCCCGTGACCCTGCATTTCCCATGGCTAACCCACCGAACCTACACATCCCTGGACATGGGGAGAATGTGCAAACTCCACACAGACAGTCGCCCAAGGGTGGAATTCGAACCAGGGTCCCTGGCGCTGTGAGGTAGCAGTGCTAACCACTGAGCCACCGTGCCGCCCCATTGAGCTCAATGAACTCATCAAGCTCAGGCTATAGTCTTACGACAGGTTAATACACAAATCAGGTGTGATTTAATACTGATCCAGAACTCTGTGTCTGTGTGTGTGTGTGTGAGTGAGTGTGTGTGTGTGTGTGTGTGTGTG
>NC_063341.1:3958016-3964171 GCF_021869965.1 Rhincodon typus
ACGTATCAGGAGCGAAATGGAATACTCCCCACTTGCCTGGATGGGTGCAGCCCCAACAACACTCAGGAAGCTTGGCACCATCCAGGACAAAGCAGCCCGCTTGATTGGCACTACATCCATAAGCATCCACTCCCGATGCTCAGTAGCAGCAGTGTGTACTGTCTACAAGAAGCACTGCAGAAATTCACCAAAGATCCTCAGACAGCACCTTCCAAACTCACGACCACTTCCATCTCGAAGGACAAGGGCAGCAGATACATGAGAACACCACCATCTATAAGTTCCCCTCCAAGCCACTCAGCATCCTGACTCAGAAATATATCGCCGTTCCTTCGCTGTCACTGGGTCACAATCTTTGTACCTCCCAATGGAACTGTGGGGGTAGCTTGTCCATACAGACTGCAATGGCAACAAGTGAGAGCCTTGTACGAGATGACCAGATCTGTGACGGAATTAAATCTGTTCCCTCCGTATCACTGAACTCCCTCATCCCTGGTTCGACTCCTGTACGTTTCTACGAAATGTAGAAACTAGGAACAGGAGTAGGCCATTCGGCCCTTTAAGCCTGTTCCACCCTTCAATATGATCATGGTTGATCATCCAACTCAGTCCCCTGTTCCCGCTTTCTCTCCATACACTTCGATCCCTGTAGCCCTAAGAACTATTTCTAACTCCTTCATGAAAACATTCAATGTTTTGGCCTCAATCGCTTTCTGTGGCAAAGAATTCCACAGGCTCCCCACTCTCTAGGCAAAGAAATTTCTCCCTCATCTCAGTCCGAAATGGCCCTACTCCATGTCCATAGACTGTGACCCCTGGTTCTTGCCTTTCCAGTCATCAGGAGTATCCTTCCTGCCTTCCCCCGTCTAGTCTTTTTCGAATTTTATAGTTCTTTTTTAATGAGAACCCTACCTCATCCAGCCCTTTCTGATCCAGTCTGTCTTCATACGTCAGTCCTGCCATCCCAGGAATCAGTCTGATATGCCTTTGTTGCAATCTGTCCATTGCCAGAATGTCCTTCCTCAGATAAGGAGACCCAAACTGCACACAATACTCCCGGTGTGGTCTCACTGAGGCCCTGTACAATTTGCAGCGACATATCCCTGCTCCTGTACTCTTGCTATGAAGACCCACATACCATTTATCTTCTTCACCCCCTGCTGCATGCTCCTGCATGTTTACTTTCAATGACTGGTGCACAAGGACATCCAGGTCTCATTGCACCTCTCCCTATCCCAACCTATCGCCATTCAGATAATAGTCCACCTTTCTGTATTTGCGAACAACCTGAAATAACTCCAGAGACCAGTATCGCATCACCAACTCACCCTTTATTTATAGATGCACAGAACTTAACACTGGTCCGACTTCCTCAGAGCCAGCTCTCGGAGTGAACAGAACGTCTGACGCTCCTGTTTATATCTGTCAGCCAGGGCTCCCTGATTGGACCTGATTAACAGCCCCAATCAGAGAACTCATATTCTATGAGGTCTAGTTGACTGTCCTCATTATAGTCACTACACAACCTCGCATTTATCCCCATTAGACTGCGTCTGCCATGTATTCACCCACTCACTCAACTTGTCCAAATCACATTGAAGTATATCTGTATCCTCCTCACAGCTCACCCTCCCACCCAGCTTTGTATTGTCCTCAGGCTTGGAGATATTTACATTTAAGTGCCCTCATCTAAATCATTAAATGGATTGTGAATCGCTGGGGTCTGGAAATTGATCCTACCAGTCACTCTGTTTCCTGTCTATAAATCAGTTGTCTATCCATGTCAGTAGACTATCCTAAATCCCATGTTTATTTGTACACAATAATCTCTTATACGGCACCTTATTGAAAGCCTTCTGAATGTCCAAATAGACCACATCCACTGGCTCCCCTCTATCAACACTACAAGTTACATCTTCGAAAAATCCCAGCGGATTTGTTGAACATTTTGTAAATCCATACAGACCCGTCCGACCACCTCCTCTGCACTCCCTGCTATCCTTCCCAAAGTGGAGGCTCTCTAATGGTTTGATGTAACACCTCACTTTTATACTGGAGATACCTATCAATAAGACTGTCCCCTGAGCCTTTACAATGTCCACCTTTCGTAAGCCAGGATGTGCTAGTTCTATGTTAAAGACAGACCTTGTTTTTTCTCTCTCTCTGAGTATCATGGCTTCTCCCACCCTCGCTGTTACATTATCAACATCTTCTTTTATCAGTGAAGACTGATTCATTCAGGACCAGTTCAACAAATCCCATGTTTTCACAAGGAGACCTCCTCTAGGGTTCTAACCCTCCCCTTGATTGCCCTTTTACTATTTAGATAATTATTTCAAAAACCCTTTGAGGTCCCATTTGAGTTAACCAACACTCTACTCTTGTTACTTTCATTTGTCATTTTTATTCCCTATATTAGTGTTCCTTTGTTCTTTTTAATATCACGCTCTGTCCTCTATTCTAAGCTTTCATCCTTTTTTCTTTTACAATGCTATCTTAATCTCTCATAACTTAACCATTCAGTTTGATCTTGATATATTTTCTTTCTCCCTTTGCTACTCTCCTCTCTCTCTCTTTCTGAAGGCCTCCCATTATTGAATTAATGTTTTGGGTACCAGTTTTTAATTCCCGTTCTGAGGAAGGGTCACCGGACCCGAAACGTTAACTCTTGTTTTCTCCTTCACAGATGCTGCCAGACCTGCTGAGCTTTTCCAGCAACTTTTGTTTTTGTTCCTGTGTTTAATTCCACTCTACCTAGACCAGATCCCTTTTCATCTCACTGAAGCTAGCAGGTTTCTAGAATCGTAAAGCACAGAAACAGATTCTTTGGTCCAACCAGTCCACGTTCCCAAACTAAACTAGTCCCACCAGCCTGTGTTTGGCCCATATACCTCCAAACCTTTCCTATTCATGAACTTATCCAAATGTCTTTTAAATGTTGTAACTGTATCTGCATCTGCCACTTTTTCTGGCAGCTCATTCCACACACAAACTACACTCCTTGTGACAAAGTTGCCTTTCAGGTCCCTTTTAAATCTTTCTCTTCGCACCCTAAAAATATGCCCCCTAATTTTGAACTCCCCTACCCGAGGGTACAGACCTTTGCTATTCACCTTATCTATGACCCTAATAATTTATAAACCTCTATAAGGTCAGCCCTCAACCTCCTATGCTCCAGGGGAAAAAGTCCCAGCCTATCCATACAACTCAAACCCTCCATTCCCAGCAGCATCCTGGTAAATCTTTGCTGAACCCTCTCTTGTTTAATCATATCCTTCCTATAACAGGGCAACCAGAACTGGACACAGTACTCTGGATGGGTCCTCACCAACATCCTGTACAACCTCAACATGTATCAGCTTGATTGTCTCATGTCCTTTTACTTAATTATTCCAAACCTGATTGTATTATGATCACTGTTGCCTGAATACTCCCCCAACTGAAACACAATCCACCCAATCCACTTCAGTGTCTGGAATTAGATCGAGTCCTTACTTATTGGGTTGGAATTGCACCAATAAAATGATTTTCATGCATATTTTAGGAATGCCTTCCACACCCCCCACCCCTTTGCATGTTTAGTCTTTAGCCCATTTTAACGGTGATTCAAGTCAGTTCCGGTGTTATTACTCCTATGTATTTCATGCATTCCTGTTCTGTACTTCCCCATCTTCTATTCATGTTGTCCGCCTCTCTCTGTGTGTAGTCCTGCATTTGAATCACTTTCTACATTGTTTTGCATGTCCCTTTATGGAGTTATTGCAATGCCCTCCTCTCTGGCCATCTTCTACCCTCCGTAAACTTGCACTCATTCAGTAGCGTGCCCTATGTCTCCTCTTTCACAGTAAATCCCTGTGCAAGTCACCCTTATCCTCGGTGCCCTACACCGACTCCCTGACCCTGGCAACAACTCGTGTTTATTAAAATGATCATCCCTTCCGTGACCTCGTTCCTCTCAATCTCCACGTCCTGCTCTACTTCTTTAACCCTCCAAGATCTGAGCACCCCTCCAAATTCTGGCCTCTCGTGTATCGCTGGTTCATCTTGGCCCACCATCAGTGACTGGGATTTGGCTGCCAAAGCCTTAAGGTCCAGGGACCCCCCTCCTGAAACCTCTCCTGCTGTCTGCCGTGCAGACCTTCTGAGAGGGCTTTTGGCTAGCGAAATGCAAGTTGTTGCTGTTGCTGTTGAATTTGCTTCTCCTTGCGCGCGGTCGTGACCCTCCCCATTGGGCAGCCTTCCGTTTACATCTCACCGGAGGGTGCCTACCCCACCGGGAGCGTGTGAAACAGATGAGCCGGAGGAGAGAAAGAAAGAGCGCTGCCTGGTGGCAAAGGTCTGCCCATTCTCCGAGCTGACGGGGCCGATGTTTAAAAGGCCGAGGTTTAGTGCGCATTATGGATCTGGATAAATGCGAGGTGATGCACTTGGGCAGGACAGACAAGTCAAGGGAATACATGATGGATGGTAGGGCCCTGGGAAACACTGAGGATCAGAGGGACCCTGATGTGGTTGGCCACCATTCCCTTAATGTACCAGGACAGGCAGATAAAGTTGTTCTGGAGGCATTTGGCATACTTGCCTTTATGAGCCGAGGTATAGAGTTTAAGAGCAAGGAGGTTATGCTGGGACTGTGTAAAACTTTGGTGAGGCCACAACTGGAGTATTGTGTGCAGTTCTGGAATCCACATTAATAGGAGGGAGGCGATAGCACTAGAGAGGATGCGGAAGAAATTTTCCAGGATGTTACCTGGGCTGGAGAGGTTCAGTGTGGAAGAGAGACTGGGGTTGTTCTCCTTCGAGCAGAGGAGGTGGAGAGAGGGCATGGTTGAAATGTATAACATTATGAAGGGCATAGATAGGGTACACAGGAAGAAATTTTTCCCCTTGATGGAGGGATCAGTGACCCCCGAGGGCATAGATTTAAGATAAGGGGCAGGAGGTTTAGAGGAGATGTGAAGAAAAAGGTTTTCACCCAGAGGGTGGTGGGAATCTGGAACTCACTGCCTGTAAGGGTAGGAGAGGCAGAAACCCTCAGAACAGTGAAGTGTTTAGATGTGAACTTGTAATGCCAAGGTATAAAAGGCCAAATGCTGGGAAATGGGATTGGAACAGTTAGGTGGTTGTTTTGACTGGCACAGACACGATGGGCCGAAGGGCCTTGTTCTGTGGTGTAGAAATTCACACCCGGTATTGGTGCTATTCTACCCACATTGGATTCCATCTCTTCAAGGAGCAGTGGCCTCCCCAGGAAACCACGCCCCCCCCCCCCCCCGCCCACCATGAGGGAATCTGTGACTCCCTACTTCTCAGGAACGGTGCGGCCTGCTCCCTCCTCCTTGCTGGACAGGCACAGAGACATTGTGAGGATTGGAATAAGGAGCAGGAACGGATAATGACGCTTGTTATCTAAACGAGCCCCTTGCCTTTCTTGCAAACCCTCCAGCCCACCCCCCACCAATCCATCTAACTCAGCTAGCAGAAAGGTAAGCCAAGGAAGTGCTGTCACAGACTATAAGTGCATCGCCTGGGCTTGTGCTCAGAGTGAGCGATGACCATCAGAGCAGGAATGCAGCTCTCATTCTCCGGCCCCTGGGCTTGCGCTCAGAGTGAGCGATGGCCATCAGAGCAGGAATGCAGCTCTCATTCTCCGGCCCCTGGGCTTGTGCTCAGAGTGAGCGATGGCCATCAGAGCAGAAATGCCACTCTCATTCTCTGGCCCCTGGGCTCGCGCTCAGAGTGAGCGATGACCATCAGAGAGGGAATGCAGCTCTCATTCTCTGGCCCCTGGGCTCGTGCTCAGAGTGAGCGATGGCCATCAGAGAGGGAATGCAGCACTCATTCTCCGGCCCCTGGGTTTGGAAGTTGCACAGTGTCAGCATGGTTAACCCATTGGCTGTATCCTAACAGTCACTGCAGGGAAGGTGATCCACTGAGTGTACTTGCGGTAGGGGAGTCCCAGTGACAGGAAGAGCAGCTGCTGTATGGTGTAGCATTGACTTCAGGAGAGTGGCACAAAGCTTTGTCAGGGGCCAAGGTGTCACCGCATGAGGGAAAAGTGCGTCAACAGCAACTTGCATTTAAATAGAGATAACACGGTGTGGAGTTGGAGGAACACAGTGTGGAGCTGGAGAACACAGTGTGGAGCTGGAGGA
>NC_063341.1:3964181-3985283 GCF_021869965.1 Rhincodon typus
CTGGAGGAACGCAGTGAGGAGCTGGAGGAACGCAGTGTGGAGCTGGATGAACACAGTGTGGAGCTGGAGGAACACTGTGGGGCTGGAGGAACACAGTGAGGAGCTGGAGGAACACAGTGTGGAGCTGGAGGAACACAGTTTGGGGCTGGAGGAACGCAGTGAGGAGCTGGAGGAACGCAGTGAGGAGCTGGAGGAACACAGTGAGGAGCTGGAGGAACACAGTGAGGAGCTGGATGAATGCAGTGTGGAGCTGGAGGAACACAGTGTGGGGCTGGAGGAACCCAGTGAGGAGCTGGAGGAACACAGTGAGGAGCTGGAGGACAGTGAGGAGCTGGAGGAACACAGTGAGGAGCTGGAGGAACACAGCAGGCCAGGCAGCATCAGAGGAGCAGGAAAGCTTACCTTTCGGGTCAGGACCCTTCTTCAACCCTTCCTGCATTTATATAGAACCTTTTCGCGGCTTCTCCTGGTGATGGTGAGCTGCTTTCTTGAACCGCTGCAGACCACGTGCTGTAGTTAGGCCCTTAGGGAGGCAGTTCCAGGATTTTTACCCAGCGACAGTGAAGGAACAGCGATATATTTCCAAGTCAGGATGGTGAGGGGCTTGGAGGGGAACTTTCAGGTGGTGACGTTCCCATGTATTTGCTATCTTGACACTGGGGATGGGCAATAAATGCTGGCCCCAATCAGCTATGCCCATGTCCTTAGAATGAATATAAAAGAAACATCCTTAAACACCACAGGAGGACAGCCAGAGAAAACAACAAAAAACCAAACTACACAGGACGATACAAGGATCAGTGATGAAAGGGCTCAATTTGATGGAGAATGTTAAAGGATGAAATGAGGTGCAAAGATAAAGTATTTAGATGGGCACTTCCAGAGCTCATTATTATGGGCCAGAGCAGACCCCTTCAAAATATATTAAGAAAGCAGCCCAGATCCTAACTTTTCTTCTCGTAAAGGTAAATGTGAGGTGCTGTGTTGTCGATGCAATTCAATTGGTCAAACTACTTGACATTAAGCAAAACACAATTTATTCAAACTTTATTGTTAAAATACAGCAAAGAACTTGGAATAACTTAACTCTGTTGGAAAACTTAACAGAGCAATACATACTGTACCTATTACTAATTAACTATTCCAATATAGTAACAGCCCATTTACACAATCCTTGGCAAAAAGGCAAATTCAGAAAACAGATTGTTTCATATGCAGTTCTCCAGTACAGGAGGAAAGAACACCAAAAGAAAATTTGGAGAGAGTCTAGCAGCCAGGGGATATTCCCTGCCTTCCAACCCTGCTGAGATCCCAGCAAGGACTACTGAAAGCTAACTAAAAATATCCTGGATCTTTGGGAGCTTGACCACACTTAGTCAGGCTACTTCGATTGTTCCAACTTATTCCTCACAAGTTGTTTGTCTTCTCATAGTCTGCTCAACACCTATCCCCCAATCTGTCTCCAAAAGAAACTAGGGCAAAATATACCTCTTAAAGCCACAGCCCCCAGTAGTGTGGCAATGAACACTGGAGATATACAACAGGCTAGAATTAGATGGACACAGAGCTCTCTCAGAGGGTTATAAGGCTGAGGACAGGAGAGAGAGCGCTGGGCCATGGAGGCATATAAATGACAGGGTGCGCATTTTAAATCTAAGGCAGTTCCTCTAGATTTCCACCTGAGCAAATTGGTGTCAGGTAAATAAGATGAGAAAGATGAATGCATGACTCTTAGACTGCTCTGGGAGAAATGGGTTACCGTTCATGGGACATTGGCACCAGTTCCTGGAGAAGTGGGAACTCAACTGTTACATGTTGAACCATTTTGTATATCCAGATTGTATATCCAGAAGGCTGCTCTGATTTTTAACCTCAACTCTACAGTCCTGCATATCCCTGATAATCTTTCAGTCTCTTGGTAGTCAAGAGCCGACCTACCTTGGTCTTAAAAATATCGAAAGATTCTGCATCCACTGTCTTTTTGAGGAAGGGAATTCAAAAGACTCACAACCCTCTGAGAGAGAGAAAGAAAGATGTGGAATGGCACTAGAGTGTGACTGTGAGTGCAACCTTTCGAATGCACCAGCAGGTAAGGCGAGAAATTGTAAAAACAGCAAAAAAACAAAATCAGAGCCAAAGGTTCTGTATCTGAATACACACAGTCTTCAAAACAAATGGATGAATTGTTAGCACAGATAGGACAAAATATGACATGGTTGCAAGGTGACCAAGGCCCAATATTTCTGGTTCAATATTCGAGGTATTTGACATTTCTGAAAGACAGAAAACTCAGAAAAGATGTTGGGATAACTCTTCTCACTGAGGATGCTATTAATGCAGTAGTTAGAAATGCCCTTAGTTTGAAAGAGCAAGGCGTAGAATCAGTTTTAGCGGAGAAAGGCTGTATTGGGACTGGAGGGAGTGCAGAGGAGGTTCTAAAGAGGTTGAGTCCAGAGTTGAGAGGGTTAGCTTACGAGGAGAGATTGAGTAGACTGGGACTATACTCATTGGAATTTAGAAGAATTAGTGGGGGGGAGGAATCTTATAGAAATATATAAAATTATGAAGGGATTCGATAAGATAGAAGCAAGGAGGTTATTTTCACTGGCAGGTGAAACTAGAGCAAGGGGGAATGGCCTCAGAATAAGGGGAGCAGGTTTAGGACTGAATTGAGGAAGGAACTTCTTCACTAAAGGATTGTGAATCAGTGGAATTCCCTGCCCAGTGAAGCAGTTGAGGTTACCTCGCTGAATGTTTTTAAGGCAAAGGTAGATAGCTTTTTGAATAGTAAAAGAACTAAGGGTTATGGTGAGTAGGTGGATAATGGAGCTGAGTCCATGAAAAGGTCAGCCATGATCTTATTGAATGGCAGAGCAGGCTCGAGGGGCCAGATAGCCTCATCCTGCTCCTATTTCTTATGTAATTTTGACAGAGATAAGAGATATGGAAGGTGAGAGGCCACCTCTGGTAACAGTTTATGGACCCCTCCCCCCCCCCCCACCTGCTTACATTATTTACACTGCAGGACAGAGTGTACAGGAAGAAATAAGCAGGGTGTGTAAGTAAGATGCGGAAATCATTATGGGTGACTTTAATCTACATACATATTGGATGCATCATATCATCAAAGGCAGCTTGGAAAATGATTACAAAGACTTTTCGGGACCATTTCTCAGAGGACCAGGGAACAGACAATGCTGGACTTGGTCATGTGCACGTAGACAGACATTTAAATGGTTTTGGGGCTTGGTGAAATGTGTGAAAAGTTGGTGGTTCACTACCAGCCTGAGAACAAGCCCACAGACTGTAATGGACAGTAGGTTGGTTAAGTGGATTAGGGCAATCTGACATTGCTAGCAATGCCAGAGCTCCCCAATATCCCCAGAACCAGAAGAAATAGGAACAGGAATAGGTCATTCAGTCCATCAAATCTGCCCCACTCGTCTATTAGTTCATGGCTGATCTGTTCTAGGCATCAACGTTTTTTTTTGTGCCAGCTCCTAATAGCTATCAACTCCCTGATATGTCAAAAATCTCCTCTTGGAATTACTTTCAGTGATCCAGCCTCCACAACCCTCTGGGGCAGAGAATTCCAGAAATTTTCCCTTATTCTTCTGAACTCTCACGGATAAAAGGCCTAACTTGTTGAGCCATTATCGACAATTCCACTCTTCCAAACTGCCTGCAACACCAGGACATCCTTTCTTAAATACGGAGCGATCAAACCCGTTCACAGTACTCCAGGCATGGCCTCGCTGACGCCCTGTTCATTCCCTATTTTTAAGCGCTAACCCACCAGCGGATTTCCACTGACTTGCTAACCTTTTGTGTTCCTTGCATAAGAACATCCAGATACCCCTGCGCTGCCCTGCTTTTGGGATCTTTCTCCGGTTAAATGTCTGCCTTTTGATGCATTGTACCTCACCCTTTCCGAAATTAAGCTCCATCTACCACATTTTTGCCTGCTCATTCAATCCATCTCTATCCCCTTGCAGAGATAGTGGGAACTGCAGATGCTGGAGAATCTGAGATAACAAGGTGTAGAGCTGGATGAACACAGCAGGCCAAGCAGTATCAGAGGAGCAGGAAAGCTGACATTTCTGAATTTTCTGAAGAAGGGTCTAGAGCCGAAACGTCAGCCTTCCTGCTCCTCTGATGCTGCTTGGCCTGCTGCGTTCCTCCAGCTCAACACCTTGTTCCCTCTATCCCCTTGCAGATTAGTTATGCTCTGAAGGAGCAAACCGCTCCATGTTATCCCATCCAACGTTAGGCAGAGTGCCTCCGGTGGGTATGGGAGATCTAGACAGGGCTGTCTCCTTTCTCTCTCCTCTCTTTCTCTCTCTCTCAATCTCTCTGTCTCCCTCCTTTTATCACATGGACCTAAAGATGGACAGAGGGTTTGCTTCCAGCTGGATTTGGCTCAAACCTCACTCGGAGTGGACGAGACCACACAGCAACGCGAGTGAAATAAAAAGTGGGGACGGTGGGCAAGCTGAGCAGGTCTGGCAGAGGAGCGAGAGAAACGGAGTTAATGTTCGGAGTCTGGTGACCCAGATATTTCAGGCACAAATCCCCCAAACCCAGCAGAGGGATGAATGGGCAGCTGCTGCCTTTGTTGATTCAGGATGGAGCGTTTCCGTGGTCTGCATGCCGCTGTAACGGAGCACACAACGACGGATAGCAACCGAAGCTGAGTCCCTGGAATTCCTTAGGAATGAGTGTGCGAGACAGTCCAGGCATGTCCGTAAGCTCTAGCTCTCTGAGAGGGTGGGTTGTAAGCTAACCTGCCCAGTTTTTTCCATCACATCGAAGGCAAACTTACCATCAAGAAGTACATTTGCAAATCAATATTCTTTGCAGGCTGTGGATCTTTTGTGAATTGACCCCCTCTCTCTTTCTCTTGTGTGTGTGTGTGTGTGTGTGTGTGTGTCTCGGTAGGTACAGAATCGTGCTACAGGTCAATGGGAAGTGGCAGTTCTCCAGCACCGAGAGCCCCAGGGAGGACCTTGTGTGCAGGCTTAGAGAGTGAGTATCGATGGGCTGTTTTACTGTGGGGGTTGGACTGGGGGTGGAGGGACATTGCGACCACATGATCTGGAACACTCAGCACATCACCATCGTGGACCTCCTGCAACACTTATCACCTCGTTGGAGTTTTCTTGCTCGGTGTGGGAATTCTATGATGATAGTAAGATGCAAGGCGAGATGGTTACATTAAAAATTACTGCTGACAGAACCACGGATAATACTCGCTTGGATGGATGGATTGGGTAACGGACAGAAACTGGAGATGAAGAATAAACAGGTCATTTTTGGGTGGGCGAGCTATAACTACTGAAATATTGGCAGTTAGGTCTCAGCTCTTTGTAACCTATGGTGAGTGGCTGGGATGAAGAAATGAATTACCAACTTTGCTGGCAAAAGCGAGAATTAAGCTGAGTACAGGATAGAAAGGGACTACCGAAGCAGTGGGATGGTAAGGTGTTGTGGACAAGAAAGGGCCAGAGGTGATACAATATGGAGAAAAGCTAGTTTTACCATGTTAACAGGAGAAATGGAAAGACAGAACACTTTTAAATGCTGCTGACTGGAGAGTTGCTTGTCAGTAAGATCAGATGACATCGCGTACATAAAATGCTGGTTAGAGCTGGCAAAAAGGCAAGAAAATGTGATGTTTTCCTTTATGACAACAAAACTGGAGCTTAAGCATGAAGAGGTCCCACTGCAGTGATACAGGGCCTTGCTGAGACCATGCCGAGAATACTGTGCACAGTTCTGACTTCATTTACATAAGGAAGGTGCTAGAAAGAGTGTCACGATGACTCAAGAGACAGGGTAGAAGAGATTATGTGCCGAGATAGGAGAGACTGAGCGGTTGAGGCTGACATTCCCCAGAGTGCCTTGGAATAAGAGGTGAAATCATTGATAGACATTTTGAGGTTGCCTCCAATGGTTGTTGAGTTTAGGACCCACAGCCCCCGATCTCAAAAGGAGGAACTGGCCAAATCGATGAGTTGAACCTTCTTCTGAGGGGATTGTGGATCTTAGATGATCTCTAGCCTAGAGAGGTGTAGATGCTCAGTCATTGAGAATCCTCCAGATGAAGGCAGATACCTTATTGTCTATCGGAGGAATTGAGGGCTATCGCGGTACTGCAAACCTGGTCACACGGGGACTACCCTTTCTGTTCTGCAGATTCTTCAGCTTCCTACAACATGGCCAGCACAGGAGATCTGTACATGAGCATGCAGGCCCTGAATGGGGATTCTTACCAGGCAGTCCATGTTGGAGCTAATGTGCAGCTACAGGTAGGGCACATCAGAAACTGCTTTCAAATATATACAGCCTGATATTTTCAGGCATGCTGTCTTTAATGGGAAGTCTGGAGTGGGAGGTGTTGGGGGGCACTGAGGGGAGGCCAGATAGGGGATAAAAACACAATCTATTTGAGGGGTTCAGGGTGCTTTATATACAGAATAACACAAAGCTGGGAGTGAGTTACAGACTGGAATATAATCGAGAGGTTTGGATTGGTTTATGTACAGAATAACAAATACCCGGGAGTGAATTACAGACTGGAATCTAATCCTGATGGAAAATCTTCCCCTGACTCCTTCAGAAAACTCATGTGTAAAATAACAGGTATCATTGGTCTGTGCAATGTAAGGAGAATGTGAAAGAAACAACAGAATGTCATGCATTTGCCTAGCACCTTTCATGATTAAAGGACATCCCAAAGCACTTTGCAGCCACTGAAGTATTTTGGAAGCGTAGTCACTCTTGCTGTGATGGAACTGTTGCAACCAATGAGCACACAGCAAGGTTCTGGTAACAGCAAAGCGATCACAGGCAGATGATCTATTTTACTGGTGCTGGTTGAGGGATAAATTACTGTTTGAAACACAAATAAAAAGATCCTTTGCACTTCTGTGGAGCTTTCCATTGACCCGGTGGAGCTGACAGTTTTAGCATCTCATTCAAGCTTCCTGAGTGCTGCATTGACTTTACTCCTCAGATTTTGTGTCAAGGCTCTCGAGCAATGTTTTATTCTGCTACCTTGCAACTATGAGCTGATTTGATTTGATTTGATTTATTACTGTCATGGTACAGTGAAAAGTATTGTCTTATGTGCTTTACAGGCAGATCGTACAGTACAAGTGCATCAGGGTAACAGAGCAGAGTGCAGGGTACAGTGTTACAGCTGCTGAGAAGGTACAGAGAGAGATCAACACTAACATTAAAGAGGTCCATTCAAAAGTCTGATAACATCAGGGAAGAAGCTGTTCTTGAATCTGTTCGTACATGTATCCAAACTTTTACAGCTCCTGCCCGACAGAAGAGAGTGTAAGGCAGCATAACTAGAGTGGGAGGGGTCTTTGATGATGTTGGCTGCTTTCCTGAGTCAGTGGAAGGAAGGCTGATGGACTGGGCTGTGTTCACTCTGCAGTTTCTTTCAGTCTTGGAAACAGCAGTTGCCATACCACGCTGTGACACATTGGGATAGAATGCTCTTTACGGTGCATCCATAAAAATTGGTACGTCTTTACGGACATGCTGAATTTCCCAAGCCTCTACTTCCTCAGGAGGCTTTGTTGTGCTTTCTCGACCATAGTGTCAATGTGGATGGACCAGGACAGATTGTTGGTGATTGTCACTCCCACGAACTTGACGCTGTCAACCATCTCCACCTCAGAACCATCGATGCAGACAGGGCAGTGCCCTCCACTCTGCTTCCTGACGTCAGTGACCAGCTCCTTCCTTTCGCTGACGTTGATGGAGAGACCGTTGTCTTCACACCATGTCGCTAAACACTCGATCTGTTCCTTCACTGTCGCTGGGCCAAGATCCTGGAATTCCCTCCCTAATTGCATTGTGGGTCAACCTACAGCAGGAGGAATGCCGCGGTTCAAAAAGGCAGCTCACCACCACCTTCTCAAGGGGCAACTAGGGATGGGCAAGAAATGCTGGCCACATCCCACAAAATGAATAAAAAATAATTGATGGGTCACAGACTGTGGTGGCTATATTTGCTGAAGGGATTGGCTCAGAATTGTCAACAAAACTTATCCGAATTCAACGGGAAATAATTACCCTCAAATATTAAGGCTTGCTGTGATCTAACTCCCTATCTATGTGTGATGGAAGGGAGATTACTGGGCGACAACATTGGTGATTTGTAAATGGCAAATAATTACCTTTGGATATCGAGGGGACTGCGCCCTACAATTGCATATCAGTTTGAAAATTAGCATAGGGTGCATCATCTTCTGTGAATCCTGATAAAGTTTTAACAGGATAGCTAACCATTCACACAAAAGTGAAATTCTCGTACTATCATAGAGTCATACAGCACGGAAAGAGACCCTTCGGCCCAACCAGTCTATGCCGACCATAATCCCAAACTAAACTAGTCCCTCCTGCCTGATCCTGGCCCATATCCCTCCAAACATTTCTTATTCATGAACTTATCCAAATGCTTTTTAAATGTTGTGACTGTACCCACATCCACCACTTCCTCTGGAAGTTCATTCCACGCATGAAACACTGTCTGTGTAAAAAAAACCTGCCCTTTGTTATTTTTTAAATCTTTCTCCTCTCACCTTAAAAATATGTCCCCTAGTTTTGAAATTCCCCACCCTAGGGAAAAGACACCTGCCATTCACTTTATCTATACCCCTCATGATTTTATAAACCTCTACAAGGTCACCTACCAACCTCCTACACTCCAGTGATAAAAGTCCCAGTCTATCCAGCTTCTCTTTATATCTCAAACCCTCCATTCCCAGCAATATCCTGGTAAATCTTCTTTTGAACCCTCTCCAATTTAAAAATATCCTTCCTATAACACGGAGAACTGAACTGGACGCAGTTCTCCAGAAGAGGCCTCACCAATGTCCTGTACATCCTCAACATGATGTCCCAGCTCCTACACTCCAAGGTCTGAGCAATTCCATTGGTGTCGGAAGTTGAAAGTTACAATGGAAGCTGCTGGATTTACGGAATGTGTATGGGAATATTGTGCAGGAGGCAGGGGTCCGGGGCCATTGCTCAGGCACTGAATACCTTTAACCTTCTTCCTTTTAATGAGTGCACTCCCACTTTTTAATTCAGGCCTGGTGTGGAACAGAGTTAGGGTTGCTAGAAAAGAGAAAACAGACTGAGCAGGACTACAGAGAGAGACAGAGAGATAGCATTTCACGATAGGCATCTTTCCTGAAAAGTTGAGGTGTTTCTGTATGTGGGTTGCCAACACTTACTGGATGTATTCCACGGAGCATCCCAATGTGTGTTACAAATATCCACAACTCTCTCTGCTGTGGACTTCAATCCCCCCAACCCACTTCTCATACTTACCCCTTGCAGTTTGCTCCGCCTCCAGGACGAATAAATAAACTCCCAGCTTGCATGATCAAATGATTTTTTTTAATTGTCCAAGTGTGTTTTATGGTGAGAAAAGCAGTAAAATATAGTAAAAAGCTACTCCACTGGCACCACGATCCATTTTGAATAATTTTCAGAATGAAATAAAAGAAAGATGCAGCGAAAGGGGAGTCCATCAGTTCTTGAGCCGGCTCGTCATCGGTGACACCTTCCCTGCCACCTCTCCTCCACAGCCTCGCTGCCATCTGCACTGGACTCAATCAAACGTTGGGAGTCGCCAATCCTCAGGTGCCATCTCTCCTGGCTGGGCCAATTCTCCTCCAACACCGTCTCGCTGTTGCCACGCGCCAATGTCAGAGTCACATCTCTCGCCACAGTGGCCCACGTCGCCGTGCTGCCCCCGTTTCACCACCACCAGGGCCGGACCCGACCCAACGACCGAGCCTCCGGTCCTCGGGCACCATCCCTCTCGCAGCTGGGGTTCACCCACTTTGGCCGAGGGCGATCTTCATCGTGGATAGCTAGCTGGCTGAAAGACAGCCTCTTCGCTAAGTGCCAGCCAGCTGTGTGATCCCTTTAGGCCTGCTGTGTGTGGCCTTTGAGCCCGCTGAGTATAGGTACAGCTCAGAGAGAACGCTTGTAATGTCTCAGCTAACTCCCGGGTGCCTCTGCCATCTCACAAGGGTCAGCGCCTCTCCACTATTTTGCATTGACCGTTTTGACTTTAGAATTAAAGAAAAAAAGGGTGCAAAGTTTAAATTTGCTGGCGACCCAGGTTGAAGTGAAATGCCCAATACTGAGGAGGGCTGCAACAAATTGTGAGAGAGGGCATCAGTGAGCTGACAGACCCGATGTGCAGCTAGCCAACGCACCTAAGGGTGAGGGATGATAAGGAGAACGAGGAGGTCAATTTATTTATTTTAAAATCCAGATTTGAATGAGGTGGAGGCGCAAGAGAATCTGAGCACACACACTCACTAATCATTCAAAGTAACAATGCTGGTTGGTAAGGCTACAACAAAGATAATCCCCAAGCCTGAAGGTTTAAATATTGGACAGCCGAATTTAAAAATAGTGAAGCCTGGATGAACCTCTATCTAATCTTAGTTAGCTCCCACGCTACAACCCCCCCCCCCCCACCCCAATTAGATAACTGTGTACTGTTTTGGCCTGTCACACGATAGGATAAAATCAGGATTGAGAGTTTTACCTCGGGGGAAAGATGAACAGACAGGGTCTCTGTTCTCTTGGAAAATGAAGGCTGACGGCTGACTCATGTAAGTCTTTTTCAAATAATGAGACATTTTGATTGAATGGATAGAGAGAGAATGTTTCCTGTTGTGGAGAAGAGTAGACTAGACACTGTCAATACTGGATAGTCCACAGGAAATCCAACAGGGAATTCAGGAGAAAACACTTCACCCTGAGAGCAGAGAGGATGTGGAACTCACTCCCACAGGGAATGGTCGATGTGGTTCAGGGCAAACTGGACAGGCAGGTCAGGGAGAAGGGAATAGGGGGTAAGGATGGGGGATCTAAATGAGGAAAGAGGGGAGGGGGCTGGAGTGGGAGGGTAAGCACCAACATGGACTGGTTGGGCCGAATAACCTGTTTCTGTGCCTTGCATTTGCTGCAATTCCAGGCGATCAGAAATCGACCAAACCCTTTGTCGACTAACTGGACGACTCAGGTGAACAGCTTTTACACGTATTTACGAGGAATAACCGAGAGAGATTTTAAGCAATTTAAATGCTGCAACATTTTATTGCTACTGTTATGTTTTTGTTTGCATCAGAGATTGGTGTTACACTGACCCTCTGACCATTTGTAGTGCAATTAGTACCTTCGTTGCTACAAGACTTCTTCGGATGCAGGACTTTGAGCGATTCCTTTGGCAAAGATTTAGACAGATTTGAAGTGCGTCACTCTGGGGAAGCCAATGTGAAGCTGTCCTTGTGTAAAAACAGGCTGAGGAATATAACCTCAAATACAGTCAGGATTGTACAATTTGTTTACAGTCAGATGGAACGGATGTTCAATTGGAAATCCTCAGCTGAAAAGCCATGTTTGCAATGTTTTCTGCTCCTGGGACGAAGCGTTCCACTCTGGGATATCCCAGATGTCCTTCTACTTCAAGGACCATTATTTCCCCCCACCTTCCATGATTCATAATGCCCTCAACCGCATCTCCTGCATTTCCCGCACTCCTGCCCTCGAACCCCCTCCCCCCCAGCAACAAGGATAGGGACCCCTGCTCCTCACACACCACCCCACCAGCCTCCGAATCCAACTCATCATCCTCCGCCATTTCCGCCACCTGCAATCCGACCCCACCACCAAAACGTTATTTCCCTCCCTACCCCGATCTGCTCTGCGTAGGGACCGCTCACTCCGCCACTCCCTCATCAGCTCCCCACTAGCCCCACCACACCCGGCACCTTTCCCTGCAACCGCAGGAGGTGCTAAACCTGCCTCACCTCTATCCAAGGCCCCAAAAAAATCATTCCAAATCCAGCAGAGATTCACCTGTACATTTTCAAACCTGGCCTATGGCATCTGTTGCTCCACATGTACATCGGTGAGACCAAGCGCAGACTTGGTGACCAATTTTCACTCTGTACGCTGTAATCAACACCATCTTCTGGTCGCCAGACATTTCAACTCCCCCTCCCACTCCCTGGGTGACACGGCCATCCTGGGCCTCCTCCACTGTCACAGTGAGGCCACATGTAAACTGGAGGAACAAAACCTTATATTCCGCATCGGGAACTTACAGCCCAATGGCCTCAACATAGAATTTACCAGTTTCAAAATCTCTCCACCCCCAGCCTCATCCCATGTCCAGCCCTCCCTCTCATCCCCGCCTCCTCGACCTGACACAACCTGTCCATCTTCCTTCCCACCTATCCGCCCCACCCTTCCCACTGAACGATCCCCACTAACCCCATCCCACCTTCCTTCCCCCAGCCCCACTCCTTCTCCCTCTATTTATTTATGAGCTCCCTCCTCCATTCACAGTCCTGATGAAGGGTCCCGACGCGAAACGTCGACTCTCCTGCTCCTCTGATGCTGCCTGACCTGCTGTGTTCCTCCAGCTCCACACTGTACTGGTCCCTTTACAACAATTTACAGTGAATTGCAAAAGAAACAAGAGTGATGTGAGCTGAAACCTATTCACACAGCGGGCAGTTATAGAGTCATAGAGTGATACAGCACGGTAACAGGCCCTTCAGCCCAAATCGTTCATGCCGTCCAAGTTTCCCAAACGGAACTAGTCCTATTTGTCTGTATTTGGCCCATATCCCTCAACATTTCCTATCCATGTACCGGTCCAAATGTCTTTTAAATGTTGTCATTATACCAGCATCCACCACTTCCTGTGGCAGCTCGTTCCATACACGCACCACCCTCTGTATGAAAAAATTGCCCGTCGGGTCCCTTTTTAAATCTTTCCCCTCTCACCTTAAACCTATGCCTAGTTTTGGACTCCCCTACCCTCAGAAAAAGACCTTGGCTATTCAAATTAACATGCCCCTCATAATTTTATAAACCTTTGTAAGGTCACCCCTCAACCTCCTATGCTCGAGGGGAAAAGGTCCCAACCTCTCCTTATAACACAAACAGCGCTGACTGGAAACATGATGGGGGGCAGGTTCACTTGAAGTATTCAAGTAGGCATTTAATGATTATTTGGACAGGGATATGTGCAACGATTTGGCATAAAAGCAGGACATTGGCACCAGATAACGACGCTTTTGGAAGGGCAGTTGCAAGCGTAGAGGGCCAAATGGCCTCCGAATGCACCGCAAGAGTTGTGTGACTTATTTCTTGAGTCTAAGTTTTGTATGGTGACCCACCCCTTGGAGTTACGGTGTGCAGCAACACGGGGAGGGTAAAGCCTTTCAGGTGGGTGGGTGGTCTCATGGATAGTCATCTAAAACCGAATGCTCTGAGGAACGTGGGCTCAGATCCCACTGAGGGAGATGGGTAAAGTTTGAGTTCAATAAAACAATTCACAACGAGCTGACGTCGTCAGGCCATCTGGTTCACTAATGTCCTTTAGGGAAGGAAATCGACTGCCCTGACCTGTATATGACCCCAGACCCACAGCAATGTGGTCAACTCTTATCTACCCTCCGGGCAGTTAGAAATGGACAATAACTGTTGGCCTGGCCAGAGGTGCCCACATGGCATAAACATTTTTGCAAAACTACGTCTCCGCTGATAGATTTCTTTTCATTTATCTGACAGCTTTTTCACTCAAATCTAGTGAACCGTCATTTTTAGTATGTAGTGTCAAGGAATTTTCTTGCCATTTTGACAATTTCATCAACAACAAATTATCAGGTCGTTGGAGTGCTGCTCTTCGTGGGAGCTTGCTGTACACAAATCAGCTGTTGTGTTGTTAAATAAAAGTTCATTCACTTGTGGGACGTGGGCATCGCTGGCCGGGCCCAGCATTTCTTGCCCATCCCTAGTTGCCCCTTGAGAAGGTGGTGCTGAGCTGCCTTCTTGAACCGCTGCAGTCCATGTGCTGTAGGTAGACCCACAATGCCCTTAGGGAGGGAATCCTGGGATCTTGACCCAGCGACAGTGAAGGAACGGGGATATATTTCCAAGTCAGGATGGTGAGTGGCTTGGAGGGGGAACTTGCAGGGGGCGGTGTTCCCATGTATCTGCTGCCCTTGTCCTTCCAGATGGAAGTGGTCATGGGTTTGGAAGGTGCTATCTAAGGATCTTTGGTGAATCTCTGCAGTGCATCTCGTAGATAGTACACACTGCTGCTACTGAGCGGCAGTGGTGGAGGGAGTGGATGTGGTGTCAATCATGTGGGGTCTGCTTTGTCCTGGCTGGTGCCAAGCTTCTTGAGTGTTTTTGGGGCTGTACTCATCCAGGCAAGTGGGGAGTATTCCATCACACTCCTGACTTGTGTCTTGTAGACGGTGGACAGGCTTCGGGGAGTCAGGAGATAGAAATATAGAATATAGGAGCAGGAATACACCATTTGGCTCTTTGAGCCTACTCTGCTGTTTAATATGATCATGTGTGATTACCAAACTCAGTACTCTGTTTCTGCTTTCTCCCCAACCCTTTGATCCCTTCAGAGAAACACGATAAATATTGAGTTCCTCGCTGCAGGGTTCCTAGCCTCTGACCTGCTCTTGTAGCCACAGTACTCCAATGGCTAGTGCAGTTCAGTTTGCTACATTTCAACAGTGACTATACTTCCGAGCTGCTTTACTGGCATTAAGGCACTTTTGAGATGTCCCATGGTCAGCAAATGCTATACCAAAACGAATCTTCCTCTTTTTTCTCATCTGTGTGTCTTCTGCCACGGCGTTGTTCCCATGCCATCCCGATCCACGTTTGGAATTCCCAGGCCTCCCAGTGATTTCTCCATCCTGGGTCCAGGAGAGGGGCATTGAGGCCAGTTGAGGGACCTCAACTCCTTTGGTACACTTGCCTTTGTTGGTCAGTGCGCTGAGTATAGGAGTTGGGAGGTCATGTTGTACAGGACATTGGTTAGGCCACTTTTGGAATACTGTGTTCAACTCTGGTCTCCCTGCTGTAGGAAAGATATTGTTCAACTTGAAAGGGTTCAGAAAAGATGTTGCCAGGGTTGGAGGGTTTGAGCGAAAGGGAGACGCTGAATAGGCTGGGGCTGTTTTCTATTGAACGTCAGAGGCTGAGGGGTGACCTTATAGAGGTTTATAACATCATGAGGGACATGGATAAAGTGAAGAGTCAGGGTCTTTACCCCAGGGTCGGGGAGTCCCAAACTTGAGGGTGTCGGTTTAAGGTGGGAGAGGAAAGATTTAAAAGGGACCTCAGGGTCAATGTTTTCACACAGAGGGTGGTGCGTGTATGGAATGAGCTGCCAGAGGAAGAGGTGGAGGTTGGTACAATTACAGCATTTAAAAGGCATCTGGATGGGTATGTGAATAGGAAGGGTTTAGAGGGATATGGGCCAAATGCTGGCAAATGGGACTAGATTTATTTAGGATATCTGGTTGGCACGGACAAGTTGAACCGAAAGGTCTTTTTCCATGCGGGCAAATAGGGACGGGCAATAAATTTGGCCCACAGGCTCTGAATGTAAGTAGACTGCCTCATCTTATGGGCATAACTGGTCTTGCCCTCATCCCGTGAATGAATTTAAATAAAAAACCCTTTCTACTAGTCGGAAGTTTGGCTTCTTTTTGGCTCTGGGCAAACCCTTCTGTGCCCCAGTGCCCCTCCAATGCTGTCGTGCAGTGCCAGCTCACAGCACGGTGAGGATGGGCACCATTGCCAGGCGATGGGGAGTGGTGGAACGGTGTGACCAAAGCCTGGTGTTCTCTGTTCCAGGTGGATTCGCTGCGCCATGTTATCAACCAGACAGGCGGGTACGGTGATGGACTGGGAGCTGGCAGGATCTATAGCCCACAGGCTCTGAATGTAAGTAACCTACCTTATCTCAATTGGCCAGAACGTGTGGCATTGGAAACAGGCCATTTAGACCTAATGGGTTTATGCTGCTGCACAAACCTCCTCCCACCCTTCTCGACATGCTGCCTTCTCCCATACATCCTCCTCTAGCGTTCCCTCAAACCCAGCCAGCTGGAGATTGTGGCCTTGTGGTAAGTGGGCTGAGGGCCCAGAGCTCCAGGGTGAAATTCCACGAGAGGTGGATTCCAAACCTCCTGTTGCAGCTGGTGGAATTTCAGTCCCATCATTTAACAAAGCTGGATTGACCGTTCAGACTAACCATCGTTCAGTGAGTCCATTCAGATTCACTCGCGTCCTTTCGGGAAGGAAATCTGCCGCCCTCACCTGGTCTGGCCTACCCGAGACTCCAGGCCCACAGCGAATGTGGTTAACTCTGAGATGGCCTCACAAAATCTCTGCAAATTGAACAGCGATGGATCTGGATGGATCACCCATCATCAACCTATGAGGAATATCCTTCAGTCCCTTTGGATCTAAGTACTGGAATTCCAGGTATTGTGGGTCAACCCACAGCACTTGGACTGCAGCGGTTCAAGAAGGCAGCTCACCCCCACCTTCTGAAGGGGCAACTAGGGACGGGCAATAAATGCTGGCCCGGCCAGCGATGCTTACATTCTGTGAATAAATAAAAGACAGTCAGTCACCTTACAGTGAGGCTCACATTCATCCAATTTAGGGTGGCACGGTGGCTCAGTGGATAGTGCTGCTGCCTCACAGCGCCAGGGACCTGGGTTTGATTCCACCCTCGGGCAACTGTCTGTGTGGAGTTTGCACATTTTCCCTGTGTCTGCGTGGGTTTCCTCTGAGTGCTCTGGTTTCCTCTCACAGTCCAAAGATGTGCAGGTTAGGGTGGATTGGCTGTGCTAAATTGCCTGTTGTGTTCAGGGATGTGTAGATTAGGTGAGTTACCACAGGAAATGCAGGGTAACAGGGATAGGGTAGGAGTGCAGGTCTAGGTAGGATCGTCTTCAGAGGGTCAGTGTGGACTTGATGGGCCAAAAGGCCTGCTTCCTTGCTGTAGGGATTCTATGAATCTCTTCCTTAAAGATTTCTCTTGACTTTCCAATCAGATTTGTGACTGTGTTATATTTTTGGACCTTCATTTTGGAACTCCCCACAAGCAGAAACATTTTCTCTCAATCCCTCTATCAAACCCCATCATAGTCTTCTGTCAAATGTAACATTTACTCTGCTTCTCTCTCTCTTTCTCTATCTGCCTGTTTCTCTTTCCCCTCTCTCTCTCTCTGCATCTGTCTGTCTCTCTTCACCTCCATCTACCTCTCTCTGTGCTTCTGTCCCTCTGTTCATCTCTCTCTCTCTACCTCAGTCCGTCTCTCTTTATCTCTCTCTTTCCGTCACTCTCTACATATCTCTCTACCTCATTTCTTTCTCTGTTTCTCCCTCTGCCTCTCTCTCTGTATCTCTCCCTGCTTCTGTCCCTTTCTCTTTATCTGTCTGCCTCCATCACTTCTACTGCCTCTATTTGTCTTTCTCTTCTCATGGCCCCCTCTCCCTTTCTGTCTCTCTCTCCTGCTTTAATCCCTCGCTCTGCCCTCGCCATCTCTGCTTCTGTCTCTCTCTCTATCTCTGCCCCATTTAACTTTCTGTGCCTCTACCTGTTCCTCTGCACCCCCCCCCCCCCCCCTCTCTCTCGCTCCCTGTCTCTCTCTCTCTCTGCCTCTATCCCCCTCTATAGGACCAGTCTCTGATTGTTTCCCAGCGAGAGGCAGGGGCAGTTGCAGATGCTAGTGTCCTGCCACTGTGTGGGGATGGTGGGTGTGGTGATGGACAGTGAGGCAAGAGACAGGGACATTCAGCAAAGGAGACGACATGTCCCACCCTGTCAAAGGTAGTCAGTGTTGGCAAACACACACCGGGAGAGGGAGGGAGACAGATAGACTGAAAGAGGGTAGAAGAGATATAGAGATAGTGGAGTAGAGAGAGAGAGATAGATAGAGAGCAAGAGACTGAGAGAGCAAGAGAGAATAAGAGAAAGAGAGAACGAGAGGGTGCGAGAGAGAGATAGAAAGGGGAGAGATACAGATGGGGGAGAGAGAGAGAGACATAGGTAGAGAGAGAGATAGAGATAAAGAGATAGGGAGAGAGAGAGACGGTGAAGGAGAGAGATAGATAGAGGGAGAGAGAGATAGACAGAGAGAGTGACATAGATAGAGAGAGAGTGGAAGGGATAGATAGGTAGAGAAAGACAACGAGAGAGAGAGAAAGGGGTGCCCTTGCTATACTGCTAGGGCTGTAGCCTCAATGCTGTGTCTCTACAGAGCAGCTCACCGATGCTGGTTTGGTCCAACACAAACCCGACTCTCGCACCGCCCAGTCCCATCCCCTCTCCCTGCTCGCTCCCGTGGATTCCTCTGACTGTGACAGAGACAGCACGCAGACCAGCTCAGGCGCTGCCTCGCCACCCCCACAGCCTACCCACTCCTCACCTTGGCATGGAACCATCCTCGCTGTGTGTGTGTGTGTGTGTGTGTGTGTGTTTGTGTGTGCTGCCCAGACCCTCCTTGTAAATTCACAGCGACAGGCTGTGTAGTGCTGGGGAAAATTGATACGACAGGGACAGTGAGAGCTGTGGTCATGAAGGGGACAGCAAGCCAACTCGATTTCTCAGATCAGCCATCGCAGAGCTCAGTGGGTGTGACAGCAGGACTGAGGGAGAGCTGGCCAGGCCCGCTCTCTCTCTCTCTCACACACACACACATAAGGATAACATGGCCGCTGGGTTATTGCCCACATCTAGCTGCAAGTTACTACTCACTGCTTCTCCTACCTTCACATGTCCCACCCAATCAAATCCTCCAACTTGCCGCGAGATGTTTGCACATTCTGGCTCTCTCTCTGGATATTTATTTTGTTCCGATGGGCTTGGGGAAAGGAAGAGCGAGATGAACAGGCCTCAGGCCTCGGGTGAATATTTGTGTCACGGTCGTCAGGCATTTTGACTGTGTTTTTCCCCGTTGCCAGGCCAAAGTGACTGAACTCCGTCACCGGTGACAATGACAAACGGAAATAAATTGGGATCTCGCCGTTCTCCTGCAGGAGACACTCGGTTCGAAATAGCCGTTCATATTTTCAACCAACTGGATTGTGAAAAGGAGCAGGAGTAGGCTTTACTCTGTTATTCAATATGATCATGGCTGATCATCCAACACAGTCCCCCTGTTCCCACTTTCTCTCCATGCGTTTCGATCCCTTTAGCCCTAAGAACTGTATCCAACTCCTTCTCAAAAAAATTCAATGTTTTGGCCTTAATCATTTTCTGTGGCAGAGAATTCCATAGACTCCCCACTCTCTGGGTGAAGACATGTCTCCTCATCTCAGTCCTAAATGGCCTGCCCTGTACCCTTAGACTGTGACCCTCTGGTTCTGGACTTCCCAGTCATCAAGAACATCCTTCCTGTCTACAGCTGTTAGAATTTTATATGTTTCTATCGGATAATCCCCTCATTCTTCTAAATTCCAGAGAATATATAGTCCTAACTGATCCGGTGTGTCTTCATACGTCAGTCCTGCCATCCCAGGAATCAGTCTGGTAAATCTTTGTCACACTCCCTTCCCACCGCCAGAACATCCTTCCTCGGAAAAGGAGAACCAAAACTGCACACAGCACTCCAGGTGTAGCCTCGCCAAGGCCCTGTATAATTGCAGCAAGACATCCCTGCTCCCGAGCTAGAATCCTCTCATTATGAAGACCAACGTTCCATTTACCTTCACAGAAATTGCTGGAAAAGCCCAGCAGGTCTGACAGCATCTGTGGAGAGAAATCAGAGTTAACAGTTCTTAGGAAGGGTCACTCAACCTGAAACGTTCTCTCCGCAGATGCTGCCAGACCTGCTGAGCTTTTCCAGCAATGTCTGTTTTTGTTTCAGATTTCCAGCGTCCGCAGTTCTTTCGGTTTTTATACTGTCTGCTTTTTTCACCGCCTGCTGCTCCTGTATGTTTGCTTTCGGTGACTGGTGCACAAGGACACCCAGGACTTATTGCACCTTCCCCCTTCACAATCTATCACCTTTCAGATAATAATCCACCTTTTCTTTCTACCAAGGTAGTTAACCTCACATTTATCCAAATTATATTTCATCTGCCATGCATCTGCCCACTCATTCAACTTGCCCAAATCACATTGAAGCATCTCTGCATCCTCTTCACAGCTCACCGTCCCTCCCAGTTTTGTGTCATCTGCAAACTTAGAGATATTTATGTTTGGTTCCCTTATTTAAGTCATTAATATGAATATATATTGCATACAGTGGTTTGATATGGTGTGTAGTTAAATACGAAGAAGGGATCGCTCATGAACATATTGGAGCTGATTGTGTGAGGAATCAAGATCTTTCAACGTTCAGCTAACAATCTAATGATGTATCTCAAGGTTCTTGGGAGGGGTGTGATCAGACACTAAGCCCCCATTTGGATGGTATTAAGTGAACTAATTTTGCTCAACAGTAGTTTTTTATGAGATTCGAGGGAGAGAGAAAGAGGCAGAGACGTTTCGAAAGAGAATTCCAGAGCTAGGCAACTGCATACACACCACCAGTGCTAATGCGATTCAAATTGAGCCTGTTCAATGGGTCAGAATCAGAAGAGAGCAGAGATCTCGGTTCACAGGGCTGGAGGTTAATCTAGAAACAGAAACGCCGAGGGACTGTATCCACAGGCAGTCTAATCATCCGGGGAGTCTCACTATTGAAGAGAACACCACCTGCTTCTGACAGTATTGAAGAAAGTTGTGGCCATGCTGGAGAAGGACAGGAGATATTAGAACAGAGGTTCACCATCACTAATGGCTTCTTAGTGGAGAGATGGATGGCCATGACTATTAGATCCATGACAATTCCACCCTGTGACTGTCAGGGTACTTAACGATGGCTTCAATGGGTGTTTACTGCGATTTCTATTGTCCTTGTTCAGACAGAGCTCTTGCTGCTGGACAATATCATTTGCTGTGACTAATTTAATCAATTTTCTTCACTGATGATCCAGCCCGTTCACACCGTCACTCAGTAACCTTCCTCTCGGCACCCACATGATGTTAATCCAGCTCCCTCACACTATCACTCAGTAACCCCTCTCCCCCCTAGCGCCCTGCGTTACTGACTATATCTGTACTGATGTTAACCCAGCTCCCTCACATTGTCACTCACTAACCCCTCTCTCCCCCCCACGCCCTGTGTTACTGACTGTATCCGTACTGATGTTAACCCAGTTCCCTCA
>NC_063341.1:3985293-4034342 GCF_021869965.1 Rhincodon typus
TGTTACTGACTGTATCCGTACTGATGTTAACCCAGTTCCCTCACACTATCACACATGAACCCCTCTACCCCCAGCACGCTGTGTTACTGGCTGTATCTGTACTGATTGGCTTATATCTCCCTCACAGCTCTATCCTGTTTGTGGGTACCTCCTACTTTATGCTATAACTCTTTCTGTCTGTCTGTCTGACTTCCTTTCTGATCCTTTCTGTTTCTCCATTAATAGCTCTCTCTCTCTCTCTCTCTCTCTCAAACATACACATGTTGTCTTTCTGCTCCACTTCAATGCAGGCACTGGTATGCATGTGATGAGCTGCATGCTGCTATCATGTAACGAAATATTCTACAGAATTGTCATACAGTGTTACATCAGAAGCTGGGCACTGACTAGCTATTAAATCCTTCACAATGTAACACTGTTGTTGACAAATGATACTCCCAAGAATGACCAGGAGCCCAAGAGATTGCTAAAATCTGTCGGAGAGAACTCGCTGCTTCTGTACCTTGGTTCTTTGCAGTATCATTGTGCAGGAGGCTGCTCGGCCCATCGAGCTGAGGTCTCTGACCGGTTTTAGCAAGGTTTTTGTGTCAAGTCCCACATGACAGATTGGTGAAGAAAATCGACTGAAGGGATCTGGGGCAGCTGGCTAAATTGGATCCAAAAACTGGAGAAGCAATGACTATTAATCCATGGGTGCATTTTTTTGGAAGTGGAGGGCTGTTTTGTGTGGGTCCCACAGGGCTCAGTGCTGGCTCCCTCACTCTCTATGGATGGTTATTAGGCCAGAATGTGGCTGGCCCACAGAGTATGTGAATGATACAAATATCGGCTGTGCGGTTGACAGTGAAGGAGAAAGCTGGTCAACGGACTGTTCAGTTGGGCAGCCCAGCGGCCAAAGGAATCCAGTCCAGAGGTATATGAAGTGATGCAGATGGGAAAATCTGTCAGGGAAATACACAAGGAACAGCAGGATGATAACACGTAAACAGGAACGGGGGGATCCTGGGGTGCACAGCCACATATCCCACAACAAACCTGGGGATCCCGTATCATAACACACACTCTCACACACACACACACACACACACACACACTCTCGCACTCACACGCACTCACTATACACACATACTCACACAATCACACACACACACACACACACACACACTCACTCACACACACTCGTACTCACTCACACACACACACACACACACAGTCATACAATCACACACACATACACACACACACACATATATACACACACACATACACCCTCTCACACACACACATTCACACTCACACTAACACACACACACTCACACACACACACTCACATACATACGCTCACACACACACATACACATACACACACACACACACATGCACACACATACACGCACTCACACACACACACACGCTCTCTCTCTCTCTCACACACACACACACTCTGTCTCTCACACACACACACAAACACTCTCTCACACACATACACACACTCTTTCTTTCACATACACACACACTCTCTCTCATACACACACACACTCTCACACACACACTCTCCCACACACACAGACATACACACACACTCACACACATATATACACACACTCCCACACACACACACAAACACACTCCCACACACACACACACACAAACACACTCCCACGCACTCACACACATACACACGTTCTATCTCTCTCATACACACACACACTCTCTCTCTCTCACACACACACACTCTCACACACACACGTTCTCACACACACACAGACATACACACACACTCACACACATATATACACACACTCCCACACACACAAACACACTCCCACACACACACACACACATACACACACACACTCCCTCACACACACACACTCCCTCACACACACTCTCACTCACACACACACACACACTTGCTCACACACACAGACACGCACATTCACGGATATTTGCAGACACCTGCACACGCAAGCACACAAAGACACACAAACACACTTTCACAGACACACACACACTTGGTCATGTTGAGATTCTACAGGATGTCAGTGAGGCTTCTTCTGGAATACTGTGTCCAATTCTGTTCACCCTGTTATAGGAAAGCTATTATTAAATTGGAGAGAGTTCAGAAAAAGATTTACCAGGATGTAGCCTGGAATAGAGGGTTTGAGATATAAAAATAGACTGGATAGGCCGAAACTTTTTTCACTGGCGTGTAGGAGGTTGAGAGGTGACTTTATTGAGATTTATAAAATCATGAGGAGTATAGATAAGGTGAATGATAAGGATCTTTTCCCTAGGGGGGCTTATTTTTAAGGTGAGAAGAGAAAGATTTAAAAAGGACATGAGGGGCAACGATTTTACACAGAGAGTGGTTCGTGTGTAGAATGAACTTCCTGAGGAAGTGGTGGATGCGGGTACAGTTACAATGTTTAAAAGACATTTTGATAAGTACATGAATAGAAAAGGTTTGGAGGGATGTGGGCCAAATGCAGGCAGGTGGGACTAGTTTAGTTTGGGATTATGGTGGGCATGGACTGAAGGGCCTGTTTCCATGCTGTATGACTCTATGACATCCTCAGGCATAAAAACACATCCACACACAGGCATAGAATTTAGGATTTTTTTGTTTGGAGAAAGCAAGTTAAAGAAAAAGAACAAACAAATCAAAGATATAAACATTGCTGCATGAGATTTTTGTCTGAGCCTAGGAGGTCAGTGTTCAGGTCATGTCTTTGTCCTTCTGAGCTGTTGGCTGGAGGATTCCTTTCGAAATTGATAAAAGTCCAGCAATTTGACGATGGTATACACTCTTTCTCGTGCAAATACAGGTTTTCTGCCAGAACCAGGTGCCAAAGGAGATTCAGACTTGAGGAAGACAGGAGTCTGGATGTGGTATCACCAATTCAATTCACACATAGTGATGTTTATAGTAAATGAGATTTTTGCCAGGGAGACAAGAGTACCGAAATGTATAATTAAAGGTATTCGTTCAAAAGCCAAGTGTACTTTGGCCATGCGACAGGCTCGTGAAGGACTCAGTTTCAATTCAGTGAGAGATAGTAGGAACTGCAGATGCTGGAAAATCTGAGATAACAAGGTTTAGAGCTGGATGAACACAGCAGGCCAAGCAGCATCATAGGATGTAGAGCTGGATGAACACAGCTTTCCTGCTCCTATGATGCTGCTTGGCCTGCTGTGTTCATCCAGCTCTACACCTTGTTATCTCAGTTTCAATTCAATAATCGGTTTCTATTCCCTCTGGCTGGGATTACAGTATTCATTTTGGGAGATAAATGGGATTGTTATCACCTGCAGAAGTATAAAAAGTTTAATTGTCTATGTCCCTTAGCAAAACCTCTGGCTTGATGTATGAGATAGATTTTGGGCCATTAGTGCCACTTTCGGTACAATGAGTTTTAGTAGCTCCCTTTTGTTGTCAGTCACTTGCTGGGGTGATATTGCATCTATTATTCCCTTGTGTTGGCTTGACTGAAATTACTACACAATGCAAGGGCCTGACTTTATTAGTAACACAATTAAATAAATATTGAATGCACAAATTGCATCAGAAATAGGAGCCGGAGATGGTCATTCAGCCCCTCAATCTGCTTCACCAATCACCAAAGATTACAGTGGATCTCCTAACTAACCTATACCTTCTTAACACCATTCCCTTAATTCCCCAAAATCTGTCCCTTTCTGTATTGGAAATGCTCAGTGATTGAGCATATTTTCCAAGAGGAATTCTAGAGATTGGCCACCACTTGAGCGAGGAAACATCTACTGCAGTGCTCCAGTGTGTCTCAGTGCAAGCTCACAGAACAACATCTCATTTGGGGACACCGCAGCCTTTGGGACTCAACATTGAGGTCAATATCTTGAGAGCCTGATTTTGTCCTTCCATGTGTTTTGGCCTATCCTCCACGCTGGGTTCTGTTATGACATGGGTTGCTTTCAGTACAGTCAACCCATTCTCTGCTCCTGTCAGCTCCCATTATCACTTATTCAGCTTCTCTTTTACCCTGGCTTACTATCAACAGTCCCCTCATATGCATACCCCTTTCACATTATTCTGTCTCCCTTGGGTTCCATCTCCACCTACCTACTCACCTCTTGCCCCCCCACCCCCCCCCCCTACCAACCACGACTCCAGGACAAATACCCCACTTTCTTAGCTGCTCTACCAGTTCCAATGAAGGGCCAGTGGAGTCAAACTGTTAACTCTGTTTCTCTCTCCCCAGACCCGCTGGGTTTCTCCAGCAATGTCTGTTTTGGTTTCGAACCGCTCGGTGCGAGAAAAGCTTCCTCCTCACTTTGCGTTCGCTTCTTCTGCGAAACATCGAAGACCCGTGCCATCTGGGTTTTTGGCCCGTTCGGAGGTGCCCTCGAAATCTCGTCGTTCCCCCCCCCCACCCCACCTCAGCAGTGTCCACCTCTCTCCCAGTGGGGCTGTTGGGCGGACATTGGTGTGGGTCCTCCCAATATGTCTCCCACTCCCCTAACCCGCTGGCCATTCTTAAATGGAGAGGACTGCTGAAGGTGCTTTCCCAGTTGGCTGCTTCCTGAAGAATAGGAACTGGCATTCCTTCACTGCTATGTCCAACAGACTGATCCAGAACTGTGGCTACCTTTGATGACTAGGCCTTGACTCTTTGCTGTTCCCTTGTTAACTGTTACACCTCCTCCTGGAGTTCTGAGCAAGCGTCACTCAACCTGAAACGTTAACTCTGATTTCCTGCTGAGTTTCTCCCGCACTTTCCGGTTTTGTTTCAGGTTACTAGCGTCTGTAGCTCTTTATTTCATCACATGATGTTTGGAGATTCTTTCACTGACCTTGATCACTCAAGTCAGGTCACCGAACGTCTGATGGCACTGCATCCAGGGCGTTGGGTCTCCACACTGCTTGCTTTGACCTTCACAACCACTTACCTCCACCGGCTTCTCAAAGAGGTTTCCTGGCCCCCTGTAGATGAACGATCTCTGCTCTGAAAAGTACCAATGGTGACCCTGATTTTCGAATATGCAGCACATGGTTGCTGACTAACTGCCTGTAGATTTACCAACAGATTCAATAACGGCTTCTTCCCTGCTGTTTCAGGCTTAGACTCATACAGCACAGAAACAGATCCTTCAGACCAACCAGTCCATGCCGACTGTAGTCTCAAATTAAACTTGTCCCACCTGTCTGCTCCTGGCCCATATCCCTCCGAACATTTCTTATTCATGTACTTACTTAAATGTCTTTTAAACGTTGTAACTGTACCCACATCCACCACTTCCTCTGGAACTTCATTCCACACACAAACCACTCTCTGTGTAAAGAAATTGTCCCTCATGTCTTTTTTTTTTAATTTTTCTCCTCTCACCTTAAAAATATGCTGCCCAGTTTTGAAATCCCCCCACCTAAGGGAAAAGACACCTGCCATTCACCTTCTCTATACCCCTAATGATTTTATAAGCCACTACAAGGTCACCCCTCAACCTCCTACACTCCAGTGAAAAATGTCCCAGCCTATCCATAGAATTCAAACCTACTACTCCTGGCAACATCCTGGTAAATCTCTTCTGAGCCCTCTCCAGCTTGGTAATATCTTTCCTATAACAGGGAGACCAGAACTGGACACTGTACTCCAGAAGCGGCCTCACCAATGTCCTGTACAACCTCAACATAACGTCCCAACTCCTATACTCAAAGGACAGGGCAATGAAGGCAAGTGTGCTAAACGCCTTCTTAACCACCCTGTCGATATGTGATGCAAATTCCAAAGAATTACGTCCCTGAACCCTTGTATTTTGGTGACTGCTGATTTTAATGGAGCTCATCACATCCTGATTCATAGTCGCCCAGGGAGAATGTCTATCCGTTCCACATCTAGACAGCCATGTCCATGCTCTGTTTTCTTCAATGGCAAATTGGCAGCCAGCTATGTGGTTGAGGTGGCATGCTGTTGCTATGGTTTCCATACGTTGTGCCACAAATACAACTCTGTTTGTTCTACAACACTAACCAAAGGCACCGCTTTTAATCGCATAAGTCCTGCCCTTGTTTGTTTTACCAAAATGCAATACCTCGCGTTTATCCAAATTAAACTCCATCTGCCACTCTCCAGCCTGTTGACTTGTGAATGGATCTTTCTCTGCACCTTCTCTGAGCCTGCAACACTATATTCTGCATTCTGTCCTGTAACCCTGATGCACTTAGGTAAGGTGTGATTTGTCCGGGAAAGCATGCAAAACAATGCTTTTCACTACGGGCGACAATAATAAATCAAATCAAATTAAATGCAGCAGGCAGATTACACCTTAAAGTTGTTTTTTCTCTTCTTGCAGTCACTAGACATGTAATGCGCATGCCCCACATGACTGAGTGGATGAGCGTTTTGCAAATTGGTTTAAATTTTTTCTTTCGGAGAAAGACGCGCACTAAATTCTGCCTCTGAGAACTGACAGTGGCATGGAAATGGGCTGACCTCCACAGACTGCGCTCAGCATCTGCCTTCCCCGTAACTGTCTTCGCTGTCACTGTGTTAATTATAAGCGGTGCAGTCAATTCCTGTTAAAGCGAAAGCCGAATTTAATCAGAACAGGAAATATGCTGGTAACGGCTGTTGTTCGTTACACATTGTCAGGTCCGCAGCTCGACTCCAGAACCCCACTGCTCCCCCCCACCCACCCAGCCCCAGAGCCGGTTAACAGAGTGAGCAGCCTGTGAATCATCTGTTTCCAGGCAGAGCAACCCGTGACCATTCAGCCCCGAGGCTAGACTATCTGTGGCAATTAGGAGCAAGGCTTTCGAGGGCAGGTGGTGGCACAGTGCCAAGCTAATGCTCCTGGGGATCGTGTTCGAATCCCACCACGGCATCTGGTGGGATACGCCAAATCTGGAATATAAAGTTAGTCCACTGGTAACCGTGACATTTGGCTCACTGTCACGGAATCATTACGGTGCAGAAAAAGGGCCCTCCTGCCTTGGCTGACTCTGCTTTCTAGTGTCAAGGTCCTGCCTTTCTCCCCATATCCTTGTAAACCCATCCAAACAAAGACAATCCAATGCCATCAGTTGAAACAGCCTCACCGCAATTCCAGGCACTACATTCCACACCCAAACCATTCGTTGTGTTCAAACACCTTTTCTCACGTCACCCTTGCTTTATGTGCACATCGTTTTAAATCTGTGCCCTCTTATCCTTGTTTAGAGTCATAGAGATGTACAGCACGGAAACAGACCCTTCAGTCCAAGTCATCCATGATGACCAGATATTTTAAATTAATCTAGTCCCATTTGCCAATATTTGGCCCATATCCCTCTCAACCCTCCCTATTCATGTACCCATCCAGATACCTTTTAAATGTGATTGTACCAGTCTCCATCATTTCCTCTGGCAGCTCGTTCCATACACCCTCTGTGTGAAAAAGTTGGCCCGTAGGTCCCTTTTAAATCTTTCCCCACTCACCATAAACCTACACCCTCTAGTTTTGGACTCCCCTACCCTGGGAAAAGGCCTTGACTATTCAGCCTATCCATGCCTCTCATGATTTTATAAACCCCGATAAGGTCACCCCTCAGCTTCTGACCCTCCAGGGAAAATAACCCCTGTCAATTAAGCCTCTCTCTACAGCTCAAACCTTCCAACCCCAGCAACATTCTTCGAAATCTTTCTGAATGCTTTCAAGTTTGACAATGTCCTTCTTATAACAGGGAGACCCGAATTGAACGCGGTATTCCAAAAGTGGCCGATTCAATGTCCTGTACAGCTACAACATGACCTGCCAACTCCTATATTCAATGCACTGACCAATAAAGGCAAGCGTACCAAATGCTTTTTTGACTATCCTATCTACCTGCGACTCCCCTTTCAAGGAACTATCAACCTGCACTCCAAAGTCTCTTTGTTCAGCAGGGCCTTACCATTGAGTGTATAAATCCTGTCCTGATCTGCTTTTCCAAAATGCAGCACCTCACATTTATTGAAATTAAACTCCATCTGCCACTTCTTGGCCCATTGGCCCATCTGATCAAGATCCCATTGTTCTGTGAGGTAACCTCCTTCGCTGTCCACTATACCTCCAATTTGGGTGTCATCTGCAAACTTACCAACCATAGCTCCTATGTTCACATCTAAATCATGTATATAAACAACAAAAAGCAGTGGACCCAGCACCGATCCTTGTGGCACATCGCTGGTCACAGTCCTCCACTCTGTAAAGCAACCCTCCACCACCAGCCTCTGTCTTCTAGCTTTGAGCCAGTTCTGTATTCAAATGACTTTCTTTTACAAGTGGAAGCAACTTCTCCCTATCTGCTCTGTCGGTCATAATTTTGACGACCTCTATCAAATCTTCTCTCAACCTTCATCTCTCCAAGGAGAACTGTCCCAGCTTCTTCAAACTTTTATCCTAACTGGAATTTCCCATTCCTAGAATAGTTCCTGTGAACTACTTCTCTCCAATGCATTTCGATAATGTGGCACCCAAAAATGTTTTTCAGGGAAGGAAATCTACCATCCTAACCTGGTCTGGCCTACATGTGACTCCAGACCCGCAGCGATGCGGGTGAATCTTAACTGCCCTCTGAAATGGCCCAGCAAGACACTCAGCTCAAGGGCAATAAGAGATGGGCACTGCCGTCATCTCATGGTCTGGAGGTACTGAGGCCAATAACACCAGACAGCAGTGGCCTGAATGAAGCTTGGTTTTTGGTGTTGCACTCCCTGGGAAGCATTTTTATTGAATGGGAGACGTTCCCTCGAGCCGGTGATGTGTATGAAGTAGACAGACAGAATGGCAGCAGTCTGTTCCCCTCAGCATGGTCCATTCCTCTACATCTCCGGCCCAGAGCTTGAGCAAGCTTGCATTCGATCCTGTCGATTTCAAACCTCCCAGCTCAATGCGCTGACCTTCTGAATGCCCCCAAACATGAGCCCACTGTAAAGGAAATAATTCTGGGGGGATCTCCAGGAATTTGACCCAGCAACGGCGAAGGAACGGCAATATATTTCCAGGTCAGGATGGTGAGTGGCTCGGAGGGGAACTTGCAGGGGGTGGTGTTCCCATGTATCTGCTGCCCTTGTCCTTCGAGATGGATGGCATCGTGGGTTTGGAAGGTGCCGTCTAAGGATCTTTGGTGAATCTCTGCAGTGCATCTTGTGGTTAGTACGCGCTGCTATTCCTGAGCGGCAGTGGTGGAGGGAGTGGATACTTATGGATGTGGTGCCAATCAAGCGGGCTGCTTTGTCCTGGATGGTGCCAAGCTTCTTGAGTGTTGTTGGGGCTGCACTCATCCAGGCAAGTGGGGAGTGTTCCATCACACTCCTGATATGTGCCTTGTAGATGGTGGACAGGTTTTGAGGAGTCAGGAGGTGAGTTACTCACCGCAGTATTCCCAGCTTCTGGCCTGCTCTTGTAGCCACTGTGTTTATGTGGTGAGTCCAGTCCATTTTGGGCTCTTTGATTAGCGCAGTCATGTTTAATGAGAAGCTAGATAAGGACAGGAAAGAGAAAAGAATAAATAGATTATGTTGACAAGTTGAAGGATGCTGATGGGAGGAAACAGACCCTACAGTCTGACTCATCTATGCCAACCAAGTTTCCCAAACTAAACTAGTCCGATTTGCCTGTGTTTGGCCCGTTTCCCTCTAAACCTTTCCTATTCATGTCCCTTTCCAAATGTCTTTTAAATGCTGTAACTGTACCTGCATCCACCACTTCCTCTGTTCGGGCTGAATGGCCTAATTTGTTGCTGTAAAATTCAACACAAACTCAGACCTCCATTCAGGTTTGTTGGCGGAGCACGGATGCGAGTTGTTGTTGTGTGAGACGGAGAACCATATAAAATCCAGAGGGCTATAGGTTGGGTAAGGGCACAAAATGGGAGCACACCCAATTCTAAGGGGGAAATGTGGCCGGGGTAAATATTACTTTGGAGAAAGTCCATCGAAATTTCTGTAAGTACTGAGAAAAGACAACGTGGGACCATCGTCGCATTTCTCAGAAGGAGAAACCAGTAAGACATGCAAATGATGCATACCGGTCCAATTGGTTTAGTATTAGCTCAGAACAGTGCTCCAGTACAACTAGTACATTCAGCTCCAAGTATGACTATTTTAAAATTGGTCTTTCATGATCTATCCATATGTGTGTGTGTGTGTATGTGTATGAGGGAATTTGTGTGTGTGTGTGAATGAGTGTTTAAGCATGTGTCTGTCAGTGAGTATGTGTCTGTGTATAAGAGGTTGTGTGCATGTTTGAGTGTGTGTGTGTGTGTGTGAAAGAGTGTATGTGCATATGAGTGTATGAGAATTTGTGTGTATATGTGGGTGTATCTGAGAGTGTGTGTCTACAGGTATGTGTGTGTGCATGTGTGTGTGTGTGTGTGTGTGTGTGTGCATGTGCCTGCATGTGTGTGCGTGAGAAAGTGTGTTCTGCATGTGTGTGTGCGCATGTGAATGAGTGTTTGTAATTGTGTCTGTCAATGAGGGTGTGTGAAATTGAAGGTGTATGAGTGAAGCTTTGTGTGAGTGTATATCTGTGTATGTGTGTGAGAGTGGAGGTATGTGTGTGAGTGATGGTGTGCGTGTCTGCATGTGTGTGTGAGTGCGTGTGAGTGAGTGTTGTGCACATGTCTGTCAATGAGTGTATGTGAGTGAAGGTGTGTGTCTGACTGATGGTGTGTGTGTGTGTGAGAGAGTGAATGTGTGTATGCATCAGCGAGTGTGTGTGTAGGCTGTGTGTGTGTGAGAGAGAGTGAAGGTGTGTATGTTTGTGCACATGTGTTTGTTGTATTTTTTGGTATGTGTGTGTGTGTGTGTGTGAGAGAAAGAGTAGGCATTGAGCCATTGCAGGTTTCTGCAGAGTTAAATGACTCAGTCTCTGAGGATCAGCAGCTCACAGAGGACTGTAACCCAGAGGCAACAAATCACCAGTCAATCCTGGTATAAAACACCCCTCTGATCCTGTCCATCAGTTGCCCTGACAAGCAAAGTGGGAATTTTGAGATGGGTCTGAACAGCAGGGTGAAAAGAAGCTGGAGGAAATGAGGACAATTAAAGCACTTGGAGGGTAGCAGCTCTCGACAGTTTTGGAATGTCTCCCGTCCTCACTCTGGCTGCCTTTGTACAGTGTGCACACATTGTGATTGGGATTGGGCAGTACTTAACCATCAAATAACAGGCTTCGAAATGAGAGCCTGCCAAGAGGCCTTTTCTGCTGCTGCAAAGCTAATGGCATTTAAATTCTGACTAATGTCCCTGGTGCACTTTAATCTGCCTGCTTTCCAGACACAAAATTGATTCCGTTTTCTCCGCCTTATACTTACCTTGCCATCTTGAAGGCAGTAATTTGTTGTAATAGCCTCTTTGCAGGGTTGCTCCATAGTGACCTTTTAGGAGCAGGCTTGCTTCGCCAAACGTTTGCTCACACTTTTCTTAAAGGGACCTGGAACCGGGTGAAACACGAGACTTTCTCTTAAAGGGACCGCAAACGGGCTCAAAATGCTCGCGGCACAGGGTTGGATGGGTGAAGGGGGGAGATGGGGGGGAGTCGCGAGGGGATTCAAGGTGTTACTGCTATCAGGGCATAACTTTGAAATGCCAGCTGCTGCTCTGATTGTATATGTTTCTGGTATCTCCACGTTCATACAGATGTACAACGCAAAAACAGACCCTTCGGTCCAACTTGCCCATGCTGACCAGATATCCTCAATAAGTCTAGTCCCATTTGCCAGTATTTGGCCCATATCCCTCTAAACCCTTCCTATTCATATATATATCCAGATTTTTTTTAAATGTTGTCATTGTACCAGCCTCCATCGCTTCCTCTGGCAGCTCAATCCTTACAAACACCACCCTCTGTGTGAAAAAAGTTGCCCCTTAGGTCCCTTTCAAATCTTTCCCCTCTCACCTTAAACCTATGCCTTTTAGTTTTGGACTCCTCTACCCTGGGGAAAAGTTCTTGCCTATTCACCCTATCCATGTCCCTCATGATTTTATAAACATCTATAAAGTCACCCCTCAGCCTCCGATGCTCCAGGGGAAATAGCCCTAGCCTATTCAGCCTCTCCCTGTAGCTCAAACCCTCCAACGCTGGCAACATCCTTGTAAATCTTCTCTGCGCCCTTTCAAGTTTCACAACATCCTTCCTATAGCAGGGAGACCAGAATTAGATGCAGTAACAGGTGGCCTCAATGTGTCTCTATGACAGAAAGAGACAGGCTGTCTTCCTTCGTTGTATGTCCACAAAAATAAGTCTTGTTATTTTGCTTATCCCATCTCTTTCATGGATTCTTGTGGTCCAAATAACCTCCTCATCCGGTTTTTGTCACAGATGTGTGGTTAACCTCCAAAGTCCCTCAAAGCCCCACACTTTCCTATATTGGTGTTTTTTTTTAAAATAATTTCTTGGCACCTATTCAAATAGCGAATATAGTGCATTTTAATTCAAATAATTCCTATTAACTTAATTCACACCTGACCATATTTTTCATTCATTCAGTCAATCCCCTTGCTGCTCTCTGTCAGAGTCAGGTTTATAAGAACTCTGTGAGGTGCCTCGAGATGGCCTTTTAATCTATTAAAAGATTGGTGATAAATGTAAGATGATGCGCACACTCATGAACAGGAGGGTAGACCCTCAGCTCAGTGCCATGACATTTTCACTGACCAGGAAAGCATTGGAGGCTGGGGTGAGGGTGGGGGCTGACTTTATAGAGGTTCATAAAACCATGAGGGACATCGATAGAGTGAATAGTCCAGGCCTTTTCCCCTGGGGTAGAGGAGTCCAAAACGAAAAGGCATAGGTTGAAGGTGAGAGGGGATAGATTTAAAAGGGACTTGACGGGCAACTTTTTCACGCAGAGGGAAGTGTGTGTATGGAATGAGCTGCCAGAGGAAGTGGTGGAGGCTGGTACAATTACAACATTTAAAAGGCATCTGGATGGAGATATGAATCGGGAGGGTTTAGAGGCATGTGGGCCAAATGCTGGCAAATGGGACTAAGTCGGATGGAACAAAACCAGAAGTTGCTGGAAAAGCTCAGCAGGTCTGGCTGCATCTGTGGAGGAGAAAACAGAGTTAATGTTTCGGGTCCGGTGACCCTTCCTCAGAACTGATGGTGAAGATAAGGGGAACCCTGGAAAAGAAGGGGTGAGGGCGCAAGTGTGGGAGATGGGTCGGACCTGGTTGAGGGCCCTGTCGACAACGGAGCTGGGGAATCCTCGGTTGAGGAAGAAGGTGAGATGGGATGTCTGGTCGGCATGGACAAGTTGGACCAAAGGGTCTGTTTCCATGCTGTACATCTGTACCTTTAAAGAGGCGTTTTCAGTGGTTTTTGAGCTGGTGAGAAATGTTGATGCGAGCTGTGGTGACGTTGTCAACCAGTGTTGGCCTGCGTGCCATCTCTCACTCTGAGCCGTGTGTTTCTCTCTCTCCCTCACAGACTAATGGTGGCTGGCAAGATGTAACCACCCCACCCTCTGTGACATCGCCAACGGAAGGACCCGGAAGCGTCCAGTCTGATACCTCCAACTGATCTCCTAGCAACAGGGCATCCAATGGGGCTTTCACTCTGCACTGACCAATCAGACAAGGGGCTGGGCAGGGAGGGTTGGGGGAGGGGTGGGGGTGGGGGGAGGGGTTGGGGGGGGGGGGGGGGCGGCATGGATGGGGGTAGACACCAACTGAAGGCCCGATCTTTTTGGTGGGTGCTCGGCTTGGGCGGTCTGTTTCGTCTCTCTTTGTCTGAGTGTGGAAAGCTCTCTCTCTCTTTATTAAGTGAATATTGTGAGAACAAACCAGTGGACAATTACCTCCATCGTGACTTCACCTCAGACCAGTAAGTGATCCCTATCCTGACACGACAGTGATCGCACTCTACCTCGTATCCCCCTTGGCCTGCTCAAACCAAACACGCTATTCCTCACATGGCTGACGTACTCTCCATTGACATTGAATTCCTGGGGTTAGTTAGGCACAAGCACCTCCTGGTCTGGGTGCCCAAGTGTGGAATACAAGCCTCCATCCCCCACCCCCAGACCCCCAACCCTGTCCTGCAGTTTGGTGAGCCCAATGCTCTTAGCCTCACTTCCTTGCTCTCCGTTTGCTGACTTCGAGAATTATTTCCCATCTTCTAAGTATCTAAGTCAGTTGTACATCCGCAACTGCATGTCCTGTGGTTTCACCATCTGTGGGATGACTCTATTCCTTGACCCAGTTTCAGCTTTTGCATCTCGGGTTGTCTCCGAACTTGACTTTGACATTGTCGCCAAGGTTACTGGGTCATGGGCTCTCGTACCAAAGGCTTTGGTTTGGGGTGGGTCGCTGGTTCGTGCTCTGATTCCAACCGGCCTGTCCAAGGCTATGGTTCAGGCTTGTGTTTTAACTAGGCTGCAGTTTCCCAAAAGAACCAGTAATTTCTGCCTCGCAACAGGGACGGCCTACCATAGGCCTGGCGTCCCTTGAGTGGCTGCTCGGTTTGTGTGAGACGCTCAAAGGGCTAACTCGTGTGTGGAGTGATTGTATAGGCTCTGATATTTGCACCCCATCCCCTTTGTCCGAGTGTGAAAGATTATCGACTGTCAGGGGCTGTTTCTCTGGCTGGGGAGTTCACACCCAAGGGAAACATCTTCCAGATCACTGCTCAGCTTTCAGGTACCGTTCCTTCACACAGACATGGGAAGGGAGTCTGGAATTCTCTCCCAAAATAGCAGTTGAGGCCTGGGGGTCAATTAACAATTCAGAAACTGAGATTGATAAGAGTTTGGGGATTTTGGGCCAGGGTGTTAACAGCAGGGCTGGATCATTGGAATTAGGTGACAGGTGAATTATAACCTAACTGAATGGTGGACCAGCCTTAGCAACCAGCTTTGTGGAAATCATGGATTGGACTGAAGCAAGGAGAGGTCAAATGTCAATATCTAAAACTCAACCCCAACAAAGTTTAGGTCCTTGTTCTTCGTCCGCAAGCTGAATGGTGATATTTATCCAGTGAGGTGTGGTGAAGTAAAAGGGTCCCTTGATCAGTTGTATGGCTGACGCCCTTCCTGAGCAACAGTCAAAATGGCTGCTGCCAGTTGCCGTAACGACAGATTGCGCAGTGCCACCTCTTTCCTCTTCAGGGTTCACACCACCCAGAAATGTGTCATTATGTGCTCCATCCTTCAAGGGGTGGGAATCCCATCCGATCTGGTGAAAGGACAGCTGCCACCCTGACCAAACCCAGCCGTGCCGACCAGAGAGTAAAAACCGCTTACGTTAAAATGACCCTCGTTCAGAAATGCCCGGATGATTTGCGGGCACAGGCCCGAAAGCCCAGTGTAACCAGGCCAGGTTTGTTCTGGATTCTCCTCAGAATGGCCATTCCCACCTCCAGTCCAGCATCCAGCCGCCTCTCCCTGCCCCCACAATAAATTCTCAAACCCAAATCAGTGGGTGTCGTGTTTTTTTTTTGACTTTTGCTTATTTGTAGACCTGCGCTGTCACTGTCTTCCCTGTCAAGCCCCTGTATTAGCGCCCGCCCCTTTGATCTCCAGCCCTGATTTTACTAACCTCTTGTCATTACCGTCAGCTCTCAACCCATACCAGGATCTACACATTCCATGGCTCCGTTATTGTTTGCTTGAGACAGGTGGACCATGCCATGAGCTGCCCTCCAGATAAAATCTAACCAATAGATTCCTCAACACCTCCTCGTTTTTGAACCGGTGATTATTTCGCTGCCTGTGAGGCACCGTGGGAATGTGTTGGAAGTCAATGACATATATTGGTGGGCTGTGGTGAGGCAGTTCAAGCCAAGGGGACGCCCATTTGTGTGATGACATTGAAGGGGCAAAGTTTCAAATGCTTCAGGAGACCCCAAGGAACCGTCAACGGTTAATTAATACTGACCTCAGCAACTAGAATCAAGAGATTCCTGACTGTCATGTCCCCTCAAGAGGCCTTGAGGTTGCTACTTTGACTGTTACTTATCAATCGTGAGGTTTGAACCCATGACCAAAGAGTTGATTATGTCTAAAGTGATCTCTCGCTCTCTGAATGTGATTATCCTAAGGTCCAGACTACAAACACTGAGGTGGCAGTGGGGATGGGTATTGTTCACTCTTGTGTCTCATTGGGAGACTTTCTGCTGAGACTGATATTAGTTCTCCGGCAGAGCACGAAGGGTTAAAGGGACATTGACATTAGGGAGAAGGAGGGCTATGGTTATAGAGGTTTACAGCATGGAAGCAGGCCCTTCGGCCCAACTTGCCCATGCCGCCCAGTTTTCACAATTAATCTAGTCCCATTTGCCTGTGTTTAGTCCATATCCCTCCATATCTATCCCGTCCATGTACCTGTCTAAATGTTTCTTAAATGACAAAATTGTACTCCCCTCCACCATTACCTCAGACAGCTTGTTCCAGACACTCACCACCCTCTGCGTGAAAAAATTTGCCCCTCTGGACCCTTTTGTATCTCTCCGCTCTCACCTCACACCTATGCCCTCTAGTTTTAGACTCCATGACCCTGGGGGAAAGCTGTTGGCTATCTACCTTATCTGTACCTGTCATGATTTTACAGACCTCTATTAGGTCACCTTTTGTTCTCCGAGAAAATGTCCCAGCCTATCCAGCTTCTCATAACTCAAACCTCCCAGTCCAGGTAGCATCCGAGCAAATCTTTTCTGCACTCTTTCTAGTTTAATAATATCCTTGAAAGAGTGCAGAGAATTGTCCGGTGTTGTTATTGAGTTTGTCAAGAGCGAGTAGTGTATGCATCGCCATTGCTAGACAGAACGACTAAAACGAAAAGTCTGTTGGCCTATCCCATTCCATGGAGTTGGCACCCTCTTGGGATTGGAAGGGTGGTTTGCTTTGGGTACCTGGCTCACTCTCCATCAGTGCCAGAATTCAGTCACTTTCCTTCTTTCAATTCAGACCACCAACGTGATACCAAAAACAATGAGAGCGTGCGAAAACCCCAGGACAGGAATGAAAGAAAGAAATGCACGCTGTAAACTTTTCTTTCTCCCCCTCACTAGCTTTACTCACACATTTCCCCACCCCCACCCAACCCACTCTGATCACAGTTTGAGTGTTGTTATCTGTAGCTCTCATTTCGAACAATTAAGTCTGAATGTTCTTGTATAGGGGAGGGTGGGGTTTAACAAAGAACCAAAAAAAACTGTCAAGAAAACCGTGTGTAATCCTTACTCTCACTGGCATGTGAATCCGATCTGATAACTGTTTGCTAATCTTTGTGTCAACAGGTGATTATATTCCGTCTTAGATAAAAATGTCCATTTCTGTGTAAGATGCTAAAGAGTTGCTGAACTACCTACACTTTTTATAGGCTTCTTGTATTTCTTTAGTGGTGACTGACTAGAAAACACGTAGGTTCCCACCTTTTTATCATTGTTCAGATCTCATGTTCACAACTAACTGTGGGATGATGTGAAAAGCAGCCTTGATATGGGACCTCTCAGATAGAACAATACACCATGTCTCTAGACTCTCCAATCCTTGCTTGATTTAAATCATTTTCTTACCCCCTCCCCCCCCACCACCATTCTTTCAGGGGATATGGGAGTCTCAGGTATTTGTTGTCCATGCCCTAATTGCCCTTGGTGCTGAGGGGCTTCCTCAGCCATTTCAGAAGGTCATTAAGGCAATGCATATGTTCAGGGACTCCATTGCAGTCATCAGGTAGATACCAAATGCTGTTTTGCCCTACCTTAACCATTCGATTCTACCAACCAGCCGCTAAGCCACCAGAGCGAAGGATCTGTGAGTTGTAGTCTTACCTCTGAGCTGGAAGAACTTTGAATCCCACAATGGAGACCAGAGCTCATGGTCCAGAAGTTTGAAGCTCTTGTCTTTGAGATGGCGCGTTGACGGAGGCACTGTCTACCCCAACTCTACGCTAAAGATCACCCCCCAACCACCGTCCCCAGAACTATTTTAGAAGGACAAGAGGAGTTCTCCACAGTATTTATCCCTCAAAATCCATCCACCCTGCCCCAGTCTCCACACTTGGGCCATTCCGACACTGCCCTTTGTGAGACCCTTGCTGTGTTCCTTCGTCACACCAACTCATCGCAGAGTTCTTCGGGCTGTCCTCAAACACATGATCTAGACCCAAGTTCCCCTTTCTCCCCGGGGTGCAAAGTATAACATAGGCTTGCAGGAATGACCTCGCAGTTTCCATGATGAGTTGCCTCTCATGGTGAAGGAGCCGCTGTTGATGGCCATATGGGGGTAGAAGTTTCTCTAGCTGCCATTTCCAATAAGCTAACAGACCCAAACAAACCCTAGACTGGAATTAGAACCCACCAAACCCCCTCGTCCGGAGGATCTCGGTTCTAACCGATTCTCCCTGACCGAGATCTTGTGGAACCTCTCAATCTTCACCTTGTCATCACTGGAAACAGAGAGCGCTAGAAAATCTCAGCAGGTCTGGCAGCATCTGCGGAGGGCGAAAGACAGTTAATGTTTCAAATGTGGTTTGACTCTTCTTCAGGACTGAACTGAACCCCCACCAACCTCCCCCCCCTCCCCCAACAACCCTGAGAAGGAATTAAATATAGTTCTTGGGGCTAAAAGGTTTGAAGGGTATGGGGGAGAAAGCAGGAAACAGGGGACTGCTTTGGATGATCAGCCATGGTCATATTGAATAGGGGAGCAGGCTCAAAGGGCTGAATGGCCTGCCCCTACTTTCTATGTGTCTCTGACTTGAAACATTAGCTCAATTTCTCTCTCCACAGTTGCCGCCAGACCTGCTGAGTCTCTCCAGCATTCTCTGTACTAGTTTCAAATTTCCAGCATCCAAAGTGCTTTGCCTCTATAATCAGCTTCTCCCCCTGCTGTCTTCCCTCCCTCACGGCCCTGAAGCATTTCAAACGTAGATCATTCCCTCTGTACGACGTGGAGAGGTTTGTGCAAGCGTAGAGTGCAGAAGGAGGGCCATTCAACTCATTTCCCTGCCTTGGCCCTGCAATTGTACCCTTCTTAAGAATCTACACAGTTCCTTTTTTTTTTGCAAATTGCTGCAGAACTTGCTTTCATTCGATCTGCAAGGCAGCACACCCCAGCTCACTGTCATTCATGGCATTAAAACGAAACTGGTTTCTCTGCCGTCTCCCCTCTGGCACATTTGCTCCTTGTTTGAAATCTGCGCCCTCCTGCTTACCGACCCTCCTGGAGAGAGAAGATCATTGGAGCTTGATAACCGCAGCCCGAAAATCACGTTTGTGCCTCAGAGCACTGCAGATACATTGGAACAACGGCCACCCTTGTGGATTATTCTTTGATGAACACACACACAAAAAAAAGACTCAAAGCTGAAGGGTAAGGTACATTAAACTCTCTTGGAGTAAGAATTGCTGTGGTCACTGAGGCTCAGTTCGGAGAGGTTTCCAAACACCCAGCATTGTTAGACCATGGTGCACTTCACCAGGAAGGCGATGCAGAAGTTGATGTGTATTTTAATAGAAGACAGGTGCTCAAGACAGAGCATGACATAGGTCTATAGGGGACGAGGTGGAGGGTAACGCATTTAGTTTTGGCTACGTAAAGGGATGTAGTGCAGACAGTGAGATTAATTTGGAATTGACACAATAAAAGAGGGAGGAGGTCAATTAAGATTGAATCAAAGGAGTTCGCGCTGGGACAGTGGATCAATGCCTTCCCGTGTTGTGAATGGCTGGACTTTCCTCGACACTGCCAGGGAAATGAGTGGAAACATGTGACCAAAGAAAAGCCCAGACCAAGTGCCAATACAACAGAGAGGCAGAGATGTGGGACCATTCGGCCCATCAGTCTAGAATGGCCATACAATGCCATGCTTTCCTTGCCCACCCCACATCTCTTGAACATGTCACACACCTGCCACGCACCATCCAGCTGTTCAGTAAAGTGACAGACAACTGCACAGGGAAATGCTCTCTCGGTTTTGATTGTTCTGTGAGGGTGTGCACATATTTGTACACATGTGCACATGCAAATTAGATTAGCCCATGTCAAGATCCCTTAGGGTTTTGTACATTTCAATCAAATAGGCTGGGGCTGTTTTCCCTGGAGTGTTGGAGGCTGAGGGGTGACCTTACGGAGGTTTATAAAATCATGAGGGTAAATAGACAAGGTCTTTTCCCTGGGGTAGGAGAGTCAAAAACTGGAGGGAATCGGTTTAAGGTGAGAGGGGAAAGATTTAAAAAGAGACCTAATGGGCAATCTTTTTCACACAGAGGGTGGTGCGTGTATGGAATGAGCTGCCAGAGGAAGTGGTGGAGGCTGGTACAATGACAACATTTAAAAGGCACCCGGATGGGTGTGTGAATAGAAAGGGTTTAGAGGGATATGGGCCAAATGCTGGCAAATGGGACTAGATTTACCTAGGATGTCTGGTCGGCATGGACTGGTTGGACCGAAGAGTCTGTTTCGGAGCTGTATATCTCTACGACTCGAATATCACCTCTTGACCCTTCTAAACTCCAGCAGATACATGCTGGTTTGTTCAATCTTCCTCATAAGTCAACCCATCCATTCCATGTGTAGTCCAGTAAACCCGCTTCCAATGTCCTTCCTTAAATAAGGTGATCAACATTATGCACTGTGCACCAGATGGGACCTCAGCAGTGCCCCGTGTAATTAAATCACAAACTCCTTAACTTTGTGTTCAGTTCCCCTCGCAATCAACATAACATTCTATTCCTGCTGCGTCTGTTCACTAAACCTCCTGTACTAGGACACCCAGATCCCTCTGCACCTCAGCACTCTGCTGTCTCTCCCCATTGACACAATTTTTATATTCTTCCTGCCAAAATGGCCAGTTTCACATTTTCCCACATTATGCCCCATTTACTAGATTTTTGCCCATTCACTTCACCTGTCTGTATCCCTTTGTGGTTTCCTTACATCCCCTTCAGAACTTACTTTCTTCCCTCTCCACATCCATTGGAGAAAGTGTTAAGGGTTGAGCCCCCAGCACTGATTCCTGTGGCATATCACACATTTATCGACCAAGAAAATGACCCATATATTCCTACATCAGCTTTCCTGCTCCTCCGATGCTGCCTGGCCAGCTGTGTCCCTCTAGCTCCACACTGTGTTGACTCTGACTCCAGCATCGGCAGCTCTTACTGTCCCATATATTCCTACTGTCTGTTTCCTGTTAGCCAGCCGATTCTCTATCCATGCCAATATGTCACCTTGCCCCTACATCATGAGCTTTTAATTTCTACAATAACCTTTGATGAGCGACCTCAAATGCCTTCAGAATCTCAGTACATCCACCAGTTCCCTTTTACCCATGACACGATACCTCCTCAGAGATCCCCAATAATGGGTTACACATGATTTACCTCGCACAAAACCATGTTAACTTTATTACCTTGATTTTTCTCTAAGTGCCCCGCTAAAACATTTTTAGTAATAACTCGTAATGTTTTCCCGATGACGAATGTTAAGCTAACTGGTCTGTAATTTCCTGCTATTTGTCTTTCGTTTTTGAATAAAGAAGTTACATTTGGTGTTTTCCAATCCTGTGGGATGCTCCCAAAACAACGGAGTTTTGGATAAATTCAAAATAATGCATCAACTATCTCAATAGTCACTTCTTTTAAGACCCTGGATGAAGTCTTGGGAATTTCTCATCCCAAAACATTCCAACTTGCTCAGTACCAATTCCCTGGTATTCCCTGCTATTTCTGGGGTAATCTTACTTGTATCCCCTATAATGGTGGACATTACCTGCTCCATTCATCTGCCATCTTCTTAATTTCCAATTTAAATTCTTCAGACTCATTTTCTATAGGATCAACAGCCAATTCGTTAACTCTCCCGTCTTTCTAAAATATATGGAGAAGCTGTTACTATCTGTTTTTATGTTTCGAGTCATACAGCATGGAAACAGGCCCTTTGGCCCAACTTGTCCATGCCCATCAGGTTTCCCAAACCGCACTAGTCCCATTTGCCTGCATCCCTCCAAACCTTCCCTATCCATGTACCTGTCCGAATGTCTTTTAAACATTGTCATTGTACCCGCCTGCACCACTTCCTCTGGCAGCTTGTTCCATACACGCACCACCCTCTGTGTGAAAAAGTTACCCCTCAGGTCCCTTTTAAATCTTTCCCCTCTCACTTTAAAATTTCTGCAGTTTCTTACAATTTCTACCTATCCTTCTCTTATACTTGAATTTTCTTCGTTGGGCTTCTTAGAAATTCCTTGCTTTTTAAATTTTCTGTCCAAGCTTCTGGCCCATGCAATGTTATGCTTTTGCAAAATTATATGTTTTTTTTATTTAAGTTTGATACTTCTCTTTAGCTTTCTTTGAGTTAACCTGTGCCAGTGGGCCCTCCCTGGCAATGCTTATTTCTTATTGAAAATATCTATTCCATGCACTTTAAAGTATCCCCTTAAGTGTCCACCACTGTCTCTCAACTGACCCTTAACCCAATTTGCAAGTTTGCTTTAGCTATCTCCGTCTCCATGTGGTCATAAAGGGCCTCATTCAAGTGTAGCGCACTAGTCTTGGACCCACTCTTCTCTCCCTGAAATTGAATATAAACTTCAATGATGTTATGATCACTATTACCCAGGAACACGTTCACCATAAGGGTCAGTAATTTCACGTAAGAAGGGAATATTGCGCAAACCTGCAGTTGACAGATTTTTTTGAGGGGGGGTGCATTTAGATTGTATGATGAGACTGATGAACAAATTTTTAAAAAAAACAAGATGCTGCAGATGCTGTAAATCTGAAATAAATACAAAAACAAATTGGGAACCCTGTGCGCGTCCTGAGCAGCATCTATGCAGGGGAGCAAAACCTTCGCATTAACTCCGGCTTCACTCCACTTGTAAAAGCACCCACAACAGAATGACACAATGTTTTGTCCGAGAGGAGTCAAGAGTGTTGCTTTTCACATCACTTTCTTCAAGAAGGTCCTAAGATGCAAGCAGTTCAGCCTTTTTTTTGTTTAAACTGTTTTTTTTGTTTAAATTAAAAGGTTGGATTTGAATGCATTTTGACAGGGAGGGATCATCGTTTCACAAGAGTTGGCCACCTTTTGCACATTGGTTTTCATCGTAAGACATTGCGGTTCATTTTCTTTTTAAAACCTTCTTTCTCTGTTTTGACTCATTCAGGACCATTTGTAACGAATCGAGATTCTTTGTTCGTGATCGCCATAATACCCGGTAACCTGTCTTTCTTAACTGCAAAACTGCTGGGTTAGGACGCTCCGCATAACGAGGTGTCAGTTTGATGGGTTTTTAATTTGTACTTGTCGATGCATAACGCAAAATAAATCGTTCCACTTGTTGCAAGCTGATGGCCTGCCCCTGGTTTTTGAGGCGAACTGTTCGGCGTGAAAAGCGCACGTTCTCGTCTTTCCACGTGTTTCTGAAAGTGCTCCTTCAGGTCTGAGAGGGTTAACCTCCAGCCTGAGTAAAGCAAGTTTTAAACCAGTATGGGAGAAGACACTGGCAGTGGGGAACAATAATCGCTAGTCACTGATCAGTCCCATCGCGCCCCCCCCCCCAACTCTCAATCCCTTGGATCTAGTCACACCCGACCATGGCCTAGATCAGCCTGGCCTCCTGCTCTTCGCCAAATTCGAGGTGGAGCCATCAAGGTTCGAAGCATAGAAAGAGGCCATTTGGCCCATTGTGCTCATTAACAAGAGCTATCCTGATTATTCCTGCTGTCTTCCTCAGTATTCTCCTTACCTCCCCTAGGGTTCTTCTGCCAATTATATTAACTCTGTGAGCCTTCTCCCAGTGGAAACAGAGTCTTCCACCGACTTGATCAAAACCGCTTAGAATTCTGACGACCCTGATTAAATCTTGGTTTCTCCACTATAAATGAGCAGGCCTGCAGCTTCTCCAGGCTCCCCGCAAGCTGGTGATCCACATTCCTGGCATAATTATGGCATGTCTCCACCCCTTCCCTGGCCGTAATGGCCTTTCCGAAACGATGGTGTCCAATTGCCCCGTGTTTGATTCTGGATTCAGTTTACTATCAAGGCTCACTGTGCTTGGTTGGTTCGGTGTGGTCACATCCTTTGTGAATTGTACATAAACCATGGAGGTGGAAGCCAGAGTGAAAGCCTACATGCTAAACCACACTTCATTTCTTTCCGCTGTTTTGTCCACACATGCGACATTGAAAATCGAGAAAGCTTTACACAGCTTCAGCATATGAAATATTTCCTGCCATCCCCACCATCGCAGATACCAGTCTTCATCCAATTCGATTCACTCCATGTGATATCAAGAAATGGTTGGAGACACTGGATACTGCAAAGGCTACGGGCCCTGACAACATTCCAGCAATAATACTGAAGACTTGTTCTCCAGAACTTGCCGCTCCCCCTAGCCAAGCTGTTCCAGTACAGTTACAACACAGGTATCTGCCCGACAATGTGGAAAATTGCCCAAGCATGTCCTGTACATAAAAAGCAGGACAAATCCAACCCGGCCAATTCCCGCCCCATCAGTCTCCTCTCGATCATCAGTAAAGCGATGGAAGGTGTCAGTAACAGCGCTATCAAGCAGCATCTGCTCAGCAATAACCTGCTCAGTGACGCCCAGTTTGGGTTCTGCCAGGGCCACTCAGCTCCTGGCCTCATTACAGCCTTGCTTCAAATATGGACAAAAGAGCTAAATTCCAGAGGTGAGGCGAGAGTGACAGCCCTTGACATTAAATCCACATTCTACTGAGTGTGGCATCAAGGAACCCTAGCAAAACAGCAATCAGTGGGTTTTGGGGGGAAACTCTCTGCTGGTTGGAGCCATACCTGGCACAAAGGAAGATGGTTGTGATTGCTGGAGGTCAGTCATCTCAGCACTAGGACATAGAATCCCTCCAGTGTGGAAGTAGGCCATTGGCCTCTCAAGTCCACACTCCAAAGAACATCCCACCTCCCCCTATCCCTGTATTTCTCATGGCTAATCCACCTAACTTAAGCATCCCTGGACACGATGGGTAATTTAGCATGGCCAATCCACCCTAACCTGCTCATCTTTGGACTGTGGGAGGAAACCGGAACACCCAGAGGAAACCCATGCAGACACAGGGAGAACGTGCAAACTCCACACAGACGGCCACCCGAGGGTGGAATTGAACCCAGGTCCTTGGTACTGTGAGGCAACAGTGCTAACCACTGAGCCACCGTGCTGCTCCCCTTGCTACAGGAGCTCCTGAGGATACTGTCCTCGGCCCAACCATCTTCAGCTGCTTCATCAATGACCTTCCCTCCATCAATAGGTCAGAAGTGGGGATGGTTGCCAATGATTGCACAGTGTTCAGCACCATTCAGATATTGAAGCAGTACCTGTTCAAATGCAATAAGACCTGGACAATATCCTGTGTACGCTACGCAAGTGCTAAACAATGATATCTCCAACAAGAGAGTATCTAACCAACACCCCCTGGACTATCATTGGTATGTTCATCACCAAGCATCCCCCCTCCCCACCCCCCAACGACCTACACTCAAACTCGCTCTCAGTCACACTCACACGTACACACACACACACACACATACACACACACAGTATCAACATCTTAGGGGTTTACCATTGACTAGAAACTCACCTGCAGTCACTATATAAATTTAGTGGTTACAAGAGCAGGTCAGAGAATAGGAAGTCTGCAGCAAGTAACTCACCTCCTGACTCCCCAAAGCCTGTCCACCATCTACAAGGCACAAGTCAGGAGTGTGATGGCATACTCCCCACTTGCCTGGATGGGTGCAGCCCCAACAACACTCAAGAAGCTTGACACCATCCAGGACAAAGCAGCCCGCTTGATTGGCACTACATCAATAAGTATCCAGTCCCTCCACCACCGATGCTCAGTAGCAACAGTGTGTACTATCTACAAGATGCACTGCAGAAATTCATCAAAGATCCTCACACAGCACCTTCCAAACCCACGACCACTTCCATCCAGAAGGACAAGGGCAGCAGAGACATGGGAACACCATCTCCTGCAAGCTCCCCGCTCCCCCCACAAGCTGCTCACCATCCTGACTTGGAAATATGTCGTTGTTCCTTCACTGTTGCGGGGTGTAGTTCACAGAAATCCCTGCCTAACATGGCTGTGGGTCTCCCTACTCTACCGTGGACTGTAGCAGTTCAAGAAGGTAGCTCACCAACACCTTCTCCAGGAACTTTGGGGATGAGCCATAAACAATGGCTCAGCCAGTGATGCCTACACCTTATGAATGAACAAAAAAAAACCCAACAATTTAAAAAAATACACAAGTGTTGAGAACTGAATATAAGACCCTGAGCTAGGGTTGGACATATTGACTCCCAGTGCCCTGTTTAATCTGTTAATGAAGTGGAGCAGTGGAGCTTCCCTGACCCCTTTGTGTCTGTAGTACCTGCAGTCTTCCTGTCGCTCTCTGATATTCAAGTGAATAAAGAGGACCAGGGTCATTCAGTTTGGTTCATACATTGCTCTCTCCTGCAGCAGATGAAATCAGGGGCAGGGCATTGTGCATGGCCAAGGAAAGTAATTACTGCAACCCTTTGTTTCCCCAACGACGTTTCACAGATACTATGGGCGCATTGGAAATCGAATTCTGAAATGGCATTTACATCAATGTCCTTGTGAAGGAGATTCTGAACTGCTGCTGTGGCTCCCATACTCTGAACTCTCGCTACCCCTTTCAGCAGGACCCTGAAAACTCATTTATGGACTTTGTTTTCATTCATAGGAAAATAGGAGCAGGAAGAGGCCATTCAGCCCCTTGAGCCTGTTCCACCATTCAGTGAGATACTGGCTGATGTGTGGTCTGCCACCATATACCTGCCGCTGGCCCATATCCCTTAATCCCTTCGATCAACAACAATTTGTCGGACACAGATTTAAAATGAACGATTGATCCAGCATCCATTTCTGGAAGTGAGACCCAAACCTCTCCCACCCTTTGTGTATAGATATGCTTCCTAATGTCTCTCCTGAACGGTCTGGGTCTAATTCTCACACTATTCCCCTGGTTCTAGAATCCCCAACCAGTGGAAATACATTATTTTTATTTATTGTGTTTTCCTGTTAATGTCTTGAAGACTTCATTCAGATCACCCCTTAACCTTCTGAATTGTAGAGAAAACAGGCCTAATTTGTATAATCTCCCCTTGTAGCTTAACCCCTGAAAGTCTAGGTATTATTCTTGTGAACCTACATTGTACTCCCTCCAAGGCCAGTATATCCTTCCTAAGGTGTGGTGCCCAGATCTGTTCACAGTTCTCCAAGTGGGATCTAACCAGGGTTTTGTATAACTGCAGCATAACGTCTGTGCCCTCATACTCCAGTCCCCTAAGTATAAAGGCCAATATTCCAGTGGCCTTCTTGATTATTTTCTGTGCCTGTTCGTGACATTTTAAACATCAATGAACCTGAACCCCTCCCCCAACTCCACCCACCCCCCCACCCCGCCCCCAAGTCCCTTTGGACATCTACTGCATTTAACTTCATACCATATAGAGATGACCCGGATCCATCCTATTTTTTCACTTGAAAATGAATAACCTCGCACTTGCTTACATTAATAGGATATTAATAGACCATCATCTACACAGTCTACAACGCTGCCTAACTTTGTGTTTGCAGCAAATTTTAATGTCTGTGCCTTTATGCAAGTTGTTCACAAATATTGTGAATAACTGAGGCCCTAATGCAAAAATCCTTGTGATGTACCGTGGGTCACATTCTGCCAATTTGTGTACCTACCCATGATCCCTACTTTCTGCCGCCTGTCACTCAACCAATTTCCCAGCCATATCCGTAACTTACCCGCAATTCCACGCGTTTCCATCTGGGTTAACAGTCTCTTACGTAGGACTTTTTCAAATCCCTTCTGGGAGTCCATATAAACAACGTCCATAGACATTCCCCTGGCCACCACCTTAATCACCTCTTCAAAAAAAATCAATGAAGTTTGTCGGGCATAACCTTCGTGTCATGAATCCATGCTGGGTCTCCCTGATTAACTGAACATTTCCAAGCTGTTCCGTTAGCCCATCCTGGATTCTACACTCCAACAATTTCCACTAATTTTCCCCAACAAATGTTCGGACCAATGCCCACTGACCAATGTCAGTCTTTCCTTAAGGCTCCTTGTACCGCTGTGCTTCAAAGTAATGATCCCACTAATGCAAAGACACAATGTTGTCCTGTACCCCAACGCCAGTTCATTTTCCCAAGTTGCAACACTGTCCTGTTTATGCAGCACTCCAACTTCCATTCCAGTTTGCTGTTAAAGAAAGGAAAAAGATATGGCCCCTTTGTATCAGGAAATTGCTTTTTTGGGTTTTGGACTTGCTGCTAACCCAATTGACCACATTCACAAGAACCTAGCCTGATTTCTGGTCTTTCTCGTCCTCATGCTGTCACCCAATTCTACTCAAAGCTTTGGCAATAGCTCTATGGAGGTTACAGAGTCAATCCCTACATGTTCTTGGTGTGTTAGTATTGACCAGCCAGTCCAGCACTCCAATCATAGCGAGTATAGAGTCCGGAAAGAGACCATTCAGCCCATCAAGTCAGCAACGACCCTCTGAAGAGCATCCCACCCAGATCCACCCCATCCCTGTAACCCTGCATTTCCCATGGCTAACACATCTAGCCTGCACATTGCTGGACGCTACGGGCAATTTAGCATGGATGATCCACCTAACCTGTACATCTTTGGACCGTGGGAGGAAACCAGAGCACTCAAAAGATCAGCCTGTGCAGATACAGGGGACAACTTGCAAACTCCACGCAGTCACCTGGGGCTGGAATTGAACCCAAATCCCTGGCACTGTTAAACAGCAGCAGTACTAACCACTGAGCTGCCCCGATTTCGGTAGTTTCTTCCTGATGTGCTTTGATTTCAGTTGAAACATAACCAATTTAAGGTAGCTGTGATCGGGGATGGTGGGGAGAAAGTCTCAGGGAATCTGCAGTGTCAGTCAGCAAGTCTGCACTTCTACAGAGCTGAAATCTTAAACGTCGGACTCTTTTGACATTTATACATCCTGCACACACAGAATATGAACACAACCCAGAGATCCAACCAGCCTGATGGAGATAGAAATGGAGAAAATAGGAGCAGGAGTAGGCCATTTGGCCCTTCAGGCTTACTCTGCCATTCAATACAATCATGGCTGATCATCCAACTCAGTCCCCTGCTCCCACTCTCTCCCCATGCCCTTTGATCCCTTTAGCCCTAGGAACTGTATCTAACTCCTTCCTGAAAACATTCAATATTCTGTCTTCGATAACAAGGTGTAGAGCTGGATGAACACAGCAGGCCAATCAGCATCAGAGGAGCAGAAAAGCTGACGTTTCGGGCCTAGACCCTTCTTTATCTGCAGTTCCTACTTTCTCTGAAAAAACATTCTGTCTTCAACCGCTTTCCGTGGCAGAGAATTCCACATGCTCCCCACTTTCTGGGCAAAGAAATTTCTCCTCATCTCAGTCAGAAATGGCCCTACCCCATATTCTGAGACTGTAACCCGCCGGTTCTGGAATCCCCGGTTACTAGGAGCACGTTTACACTGTCTAGTTGGGTGAGGCGTGCATTGGTCCTTGCAATGCTAATGTTATCCTGCAGTTTTCCTAATGACATTCCTGAAGGCAGTCACTTTACTGGACAATGTCACCAAGAGCACTCAACAACAATATAAGACAATCGTTTATCGTCACATGTTTTCGTTCTTCCTTTCCACAAAACATCCATTCTGCTGGTCAACTCTCAAAGGGGCCAACTGGGAGGAAGTTTTACACTTTAACCCCCTCGGGGATGTGGTTTTATTGGGGAGCAGCCTCTGGGCTTTGAACAGTCCGATGCCACTCACCAGTTCCCTAACAAAGGGGGTAGGTTTGGTCTGACTGCCAGGCCTGGCTTCCTGTTCTGAGGAAGGGTCACCGGACCCGAAACGTTAACTCAGTTTTCTCCTTCACAGATGCTGCCAGACCTGCTGAGCTTTCTCAGCAACTTCTGTTTTTGTTCCTGGCTTCCTGCTTGGTAGGAACTGCTGGAGTGAAGCCACATCTTGGGCGTTGTGGTCCTTCAAACTGTGGTTCCCCAGTACAGGAGAGGGCAGTGCTCCTGGGGGGTGGGGGGGGTGGGGGTGGGGGGGAAGTTGGGTGGGGGCGGATGTAGTGGGGAAGGGCGATGTTTGATCCTTCATCTTGGTGAGGGGATCAATAGCTTGGCCAGTATTTATCCATTATCTGATCCCTAAAACAGATGCATGAGGTCATAGGGGGAGGTGATGGTCTTGTGGTATTATTACGGGGCTGCTAACTGAGATAATGTTGTAGGTTCAAATCCTACCACGGCTGATGGCGAGAATAGAATTGAACAAAACTCTGGAATTGTTGATTGTCAGGAAAAACCCATCTGGTTCACTAATGTCTTCAGGGAAGGAAACTGCCATCCTTACCCAGTCTGGCCTACATGTGACTCCAGACCCGCAGCAATGTGGTAGACTCTTAACTGCCCTCTGTGCAATTAAGGATGGGCAATAAATGCTGGCTTGGCCTGTGACACCCTCATCCTATGAATGAATTAATAAATTACTACGTTTCCGCTTCTAGGCGCTTGCTGTGTGTAAATTGATTGCCGTAGTTCCCATATCACACTGCATTAAACAGAAATGCAAGCTTTGTCTTTCTTTCTTCTGCAGTGTGAACACTCAATTTACCTAAGATAGAGATTTGCGATTATTTGTGGTACCTTTCAGGATGGCAGCTCCAAGATTTCCCCCTCAGAATCTGCACACGAATCGATATTTGGGTTTGGGGTCCATTTGGATACAACAGGCAGAAGCTGTCAAGATAAAGCATGGTCCTGCTCAGCAGCTTGGCAATTGGTGGGCAGGGGTTGGGGGCACAGTATACTGTCACTGTCCAGGGGAGGTGTAGTTATCCCAGGACCTTGGCGTAGATATGGTGGGTTCCTGGTATAGCACTATGTTGGCTCGATCATTCCCAATTCCACAACCCGCCCCTTCCCGTTTCCCATGAAGCCAGTGGGACAGGACATATACAAGGATGGTGGTTGACTCTCCATTGCCCTCTGAAATGGCCTAGCAAGCCTCTCAGTTGTACCAATAGCTACAAAATCTCAAAGAAGTGAAACCAGATGGATCACCTCACATCGAACAAGGCACTGGAAAAGACAACGGCAGAAACAGCTCTGTCTACCCGCTCCATCCTCCTTACTGCCATCTGGGGCCTGGTGCCAAATTCGGGAGAGCTGTCTCACAGACTATTCAAGCTCACAGTATCAGACCTTACAGGCAATGTCCCAGACACCACCATCACCATCCCTGGGTATGTCCTGTCGCACCAGAAGGACAGACCCAGCAGACCTGGCAGCACAGTGGGATACAGTCAGGAGGGAGTTACCCTGGGAGTCCTCAACATTGACTCCGGACCCCATGAAGTCACATGACACTAGGTTAAACATGGGCGACGAAACCTCCTGCTGATCACCACGTACCGTCCTCCCTCGGCTGATGGATCAATCTGTCCCCCAGGTTGAACAGCACTTGGAGGAACCACTGAGGGTGGTGAGGGCACAGAATGTACTCCGGGTGGGGGACTTCAGTGTCCACCACCGAGAGTGGCTCAGCAGCCGCACAACTGATCGAGCTGGTCGGGTCCTAAAGGACATAGCTGCTAGACTGGGTTTTTGAAAAGACTTGTAGCTTGGGTTGTGGGTGGAGTTGTTGATTTGTTTGCTGAGCTGGTAGGTTGGTTTGCAGACATTTCATCACCACACTCGGTAACATCAATAATGTGCCTCCGTTGAAGCGTTGTTGGTCTGTCCCGCTTGATGTTTATGTGGTCAGGTTTGATGTGGTGGTTGGTCTCATTTCTGGTTGTGCTTCGTAGTGGTTGGTATATGGGGTCCATTTCTACATGTTTGGTGACGGAGTTCTGGGTTGAGTACCAGGCTTCTAGGAAATCCCGTGTGTGCCTTTGGTTGACTCGTCCTAGAATGGTTACATCGTCCCTGTCAGATTGGTGACCTTCGTTGTCCTAGTGTATGGAAATGAGCGATAGTTGGTCATGTCTGTTGTTAGCTAGTTGGTGCTCATGTATCCTGATAGCGTGTTTTCTCCTGGTCTGTTCTGATGTAGTGTTTGTGGCAGTCCTTACGTGGGATTTTATATATAACAAAGTTGCTGGAACATCTCAGCAGGTCTGGCAACATCTGCGAAGGAGAAAACAGAGTTAACGTTTCGGGTCCGGTGACCCTTCCTCAGAACGTTCTGGTGGTGGGGGAACCAACAAGAGGGAAAAACATACTTTGACCTCATCCTTACTAATCTGCCAGCTGCAGTTGCATCTGTCTATGACAATATTGGTAAGGGTGACCACCGCACAGTCCTTGCGGAGATGAAGTCCCACTTTCACATTGAGAACAACCTCCATTGTGTTGTGTGGCCTCACATTTACCAACATAGTACACCAACTGCCAGACCCTTGCCCACTCACTTAAACTATCTATATCCCTCTGCAGACTTCCAGAATCCTCTGCACACTTTGCTCTACCACTCATCTTAATGTCATCTGCAAATTTTGACACACCACACTTAGTCCCCAACTCCAAATCATCTATGTAAATTGTAAACGATTGTGGTCCCAACACTGATCCCTGAGGCACACCACTAGCCATTGACCGCCAACCAGAAAAACACCATTTTATCCCCACTGTTTGCTTTCTGTTAGTTAGCCAATCCTCGATCCATGCTAATACGTTACCCATAACACCACGCGCCTTTACCTTATGCAGCAGCCTTTTGTGTGGCAGCTTGTCAAATGCCTTTTGGAAATCCAGATACACCACATCCACCAGTTCCCCATTGTCGTCGAAGACTTCCAGTAAATTAGTTAAACATGACCTGCCTTTCATGAACCCAGGCTGTGTCTGCTTAACGGGACAATTTCTATCTAGTAGAGGGTTTTCTTCCTCTTGACTGGAAGTTGATGATGACTGGGGATGGGGGAAACAAAATTACCAATTCAAGCCAACAGTTTATTCAGTCAACATTCACGAATCCTTTTCAAGCCTTTAGCGACTGCAACAAGTTCATTAGAGTCGATTTGAGTTTAACAAACTGTTAAAATATTCGGTTTTCATATTGTCCAGCTTTGTCAAGGCATTTAACAACTTGTACAGATTATGTCCCACAGGAAGTAGTGATATAAGTCACCTTGTCCCCACTGCTGCCTAAAAATGTATTTGCAAAATACAAATTTAGAAAAATGACAGATGCACAAGAAAATCCTGGCTCATTAAACAAATTATAGCGGGCCACTTGGATTAGATCAAGAGAATCAAGCAGAGTGAAGGGGGTAACAAATTGGCAGGGATAGAAGACTGAATGTCTAACAGGAAGCAGAGAGAAGGCACAAATTGGTCTTTTTCAAATCTCTGCAGGAGTTCCTCAGGGTAGTGTCCTAGGCCCAACCATCTTCCGCTGCTTCATCAATGACCTTCCCTCCATCATAAGGTCAGAAGTGGGGATGTTCGCAGATGATTGCACAATATTCAGCACCATTCGTGACTCCTCAGATACCGAAGCAGTCCTTGTTCACATGCAACAAGATCCAGGTTTGGGCTGACAATTGGTAAATTACATTCACGCCACACAAATGCCAGGCTATGACCATCACCAATAATCTAACCAATGCCCCTCGTCAATCGATGATGTTACCATCACTGAATCCCCCACTATCAACATCCTCGGGGTTATCATTGACCAGAAATTCAACTGGACACACCACATAAACACAGTGACTACAAGAGCAGGCCAGAAGCTAGGAATACTGTGGTGAGTAACTCACCTCCTGACTCCTCAAAGCCTGTCCACCATCGACAAGGCACAAGTCAGGAGTGTGATGGAATACTCCCCACTTGCCTGGATGAGTACAGCCCCAGCAACACTCAGGAAGCTTGACACCATCCAGGACAAAGCAGCCCGCTCGATTGGCACTACATCCACAAACATTTATTCCCTCCATCACTGATGCTCAGTAGCGGCAGTGTGTACTATCTACAAGATGCAGAAATTCACTGAGGATCCTCAGACAGCACCTTCCAAACCCATGATCACTTCCATCTAGAAGGACAAGAGCAGCAGATACATGGGAACACCACCACCTCTAAGTTCTTTTCCAAGTCACTCACCATCCTGACTTGGAAATATATCGCCATTCCTTCACTGTCGCTGGGTCAAAATCCTGGAATTCCCTCCCTAAGGGCATTGTGGGTCAAACTACAGCAGGAGGACTGAAGCAGTTCAAGAAAGCAGCTCACCACCACCTTCTCAAGGGGGGCAACTAGGGACGAGCAAGAGATGCTGGCACATCCACGTCCCACAAATGAATTCAGAAAAGGACAGCACACCTTGCTGTTATCTCTGCATGGCGATCAATAATTGCAGCTGTGTATATCTAGAGCCAACTAGCCACTGAAATGAAAGGAACTCGCAGGATTTCATCCCTGAACAAAGGTTTGGGTTAATTTCGGTGTGGAAGGAAATCATTTTCATTTCCCCGTTCCTTCCTGATCAATTCCGAAGCTGTCTGGGAAGGTACGGTTTATGAAGTGGAGATGCCTGGATGATGCTGACAGATGATCAATGAGATCCGAGCTCGGACCAGCAGGAATTAAGGGAGCTGTTATAATGCCTATCAGCAAAGCAGGGTTACACTGACTGAGCTGACGGACTCCTTAGCGATACACTTGCTTTATCCAAGGCCCAGAAACACATTTTGTTTGCAAATTGCAGAGCACAGAGTTTGTGACGAGCCGTCCTGATTTCCTTTGGAGGTTCATTCTCCACCTGACACCCATCCCTTGGCCAACATTGCTGCCGAAAGAAAACACAGGCTGTCGTTATTGCTGCTTCTGGGATCTTGCTATGCTCCAGCTGCGCAGCCGTGGCGGCATTTAAAAAGTACTTTCCTGGCTCCTTAACTTTTGGGACCTATCCGGTCGCTACATAAATGCAGTTCCAGCGAGGTCCAAAGGGTCAGGCCTCTGAATAGAATCTGCCTCACACTGAGAGGTTCTGAGGCTGATTGCGTCGGAGAAAACGGAGGGAACTGGGTGAATGCAGGCTGTCACATTAGCTGTGATTTCTTACGAACTGTCACACAGTTTTTAACACAGGTCTACAAGTCAATGTGTAGCAGACTCACTAAAATTAACCCCAGAAATCAGGAGAAGGGATTTTCCCAGATTCCGACAGAGGGGATTGGAGGCCTATAGTAAGAGAGGCCAGGAAAGTTTGAAAGGGCCTCTCAACATGGCCTGCCACATTCACTGATTTATGTCCATCTACCCCAGCTCCCTCTGCTCCCGAACCCCCTTCAGACGGTGTTCTGTTGCCTCTCTGTGGTCTTATTCCAAAATCAATCGCTCCTCGTTTCTCCGCATTGAACTTCCTCTGTTACCCATCTGACCGCTCCACCAACTTGCCTGTGTCCTTTTCTCGTCCTCCTTTGACAGTTCACAATGCCTCCGAGTTTCCCATCGCCTGCAAACTCTCAAATTGTACGCCAAAGTCTAAAGCATTCATACATAAAGCAGGAGACCCAACACCGATCCCTGGGGAATTCCACGATAATCCTTCCACCAGCTCAAAGAAAATCCATTGACCATCGCGCTCTGTTCCCTCTCGTTCGGCCAATTCTGTCACATATATTGGAACCTTTCACAAATATTGGATTACCAGTGTTTCCTGGGAGTCGTACACTGTCTGTAAATTACCAACTCACGGGTCGTCAGAGTGGCACGTGATTGGAATTGTAAATGGAGAAAGTGGCAAGACTGTGGGCAATGTGTTGCACACCCATAAAGGCTGTGCCCGTGGTAAGGGAGTGCCCACTGTTTCCCTCAGCCTTAGCCATCGCCTGTCTCGCTCTGTCACCTCATGTGCCCTTTAGCTGGGCAACACCCAGACAGCAGCCACAATGGGACCGCCGGTCACCTTCGCTCTCACCGTCTCACCTCCTCCAGCTGCTTCGATCGAGATCTAGAGGCTGGGTCTCACGATGGGGGATCAAACAGGAAGGGGGCACCGTTCACCTCCCCTCTACCTTGTCCTGGGGTACAGAGCTCCCTGTTAGAAATGGAAGGGGCAGAATCCCGGACTCTGCCCCAAGGTTTCAGAGGACAGACGGTTGATCTGCCAAACAGATTCCTAAAGGGCAAGGATAGGAGCAATTGGCACTGATACACTCAAATGCTAATTTCTTTCTGAAAGCAGCCTTTTGCGATATAGTCTAGGAATAATTTGAGGCAGAACGTGTGGTAAACATAAGATCAGGAAGAACATGTGATGAATCAGTATTCCCAGCATCCATTTCTCACCACGTTTATTCTCCATTGGATCAAATATACGTATTTAACCTGCTCCAGACTAAATATTGTTTGCTGTCATTGGGCCACAAGTCCATTATTATTCGATAATTTAATTGCGAGGACTGGAGAATGTGAACTCTGCCAATGGCTATCTTCCTCTCCCTCATATCTCAGCTTTACTCAAAATAAACAGACTTGTACTCGTGATAGTAGGAACTGCCGATGCTGGAGAATCTGAGATAAGAAGGTGTACAGCTGGATGAACACAGTAGGCCAAGCAGCATCAGAGGAGCAGGAAAGCTGATGTTTCGGGTCTGGACCCCTCTTCAGAAAATTTCTGAAAAGTTGTGTTGTGCTTTTCAGAGCCAGCAATCCCATTCAGTCAGATTGCTTTGGAAGTTGTTATATAGGAAATGTATATTCCTCACGCTCCAGCTCCCTCAAATTATAGTGACCAGCAAACGCTTTCCTGAGTTATTGATTGAGGGACAAGTATTGGTCAGGAGACCAGGGACAAGTCCCCCTCTTCTTCAGATCTGCCCGTTCAGTGGAGAGGGGAAGTATTGTTTGGCACACAGACTGCCTAGGCCCTGGCCGCCCCACAGGATTGACCCTCTGTCTTTAATGTTGAACCTCCCTGTCACAGGCACTGACTATAGAATCCCCACAGTGTGGAAGCAGGCCATTTGGCCCATTGAGTCCATAGCAAACCTCCGAAGAGCATCCCACCCAGACCCGGTCCAATCCCCTATCCCTATTCCCCCTGGCTAACACACCCAGCCTGCATATCCCTGGAGACTACAGGGCAATTTAGCATAGTCAATCCACCTAAACTGCACATCTTTGGACTGTGGGAGGAAACCGGAACACCTGGAGGAATCCCACGCAGACACGGGGAGAATGTGCAAACTCCACACAGACAGTCGCCCGAGGGTATTGAACCTGAGTCCCTGGCGCTGTGAGGCAGCAGTACTAACTACTGAGCCACCATGCCGCCCCAAATGGGTGACGCTTTGGCACACAGAGGGAGACAAACATTAGTGATCTTGATGAGGCAGTCCAAAGGTGCCAGCATACCGTGTGTACGCATGTTCCTGCTTCCAAATGGGGCAGTGGGCTCTAAGTGCAGACCCCTATCCATGGACCATGTCTGTGGCCATGAACGGCTGCTGGATGGTGTGCAAACATGTGGAGCGCATTTATGTTTGATTTGATTAATTATTGTCACATGTATCGAGATACAGTGAAAAGTATCGTTTTGCGTGCTATCCAGACAAATCATACCGTAACTAAGTACAGCAGGGTAATAGAACAGAACGTGGAATAGAATGTTACAGCTGTGGAGAAGGCACAGAGAAATACCAGCTCTAACCTATGAGAGGTCCATTCATAAGTCTGATAACGACGGGGAAGAAGATGTTCTTGAATCTGTTTTCAGACTTTTGTGTCTTCTGCCTGATGGAAGAGGGTGGAAGAGAGTATAACCGGGGTGGGAGGGGTCTTTAATTATGTTGGTTGCTTTCCCGAGGCAGTGGGAAGTGTAGACAGAGTCAGTGGATGGAAGGTTGGTTTGCATGATGGATTGGGCTGTGTTCACAACTCTCTGTTGTTTCTTGTGATCTTGGGCAGAGCAGTTGCCAAACCACGTAGCGATGCATCCTAGTGTGTATTCATTTACTAATGTATGTATAATTATTAATAAAAACATTTGTATACACACTTCTATCTACAAAACAGCTTTCTTCACCCACGCCACCAAACAAGTTTTCTTCTCCCTGTCCTTCCCACTCCCTGGTCCTGCGGCTGGGATGGATGAACTCTCTGACTCAGGGTTCACACATCTCCAAGTCCCTCCCGACATATCCTGACATTCACATACATCCTGTCCGCCTGGACGGTAGATTAGGAAGTGGCCATATACTGCCCCCTCCCACCCCTTAAAAGCAGGATATTTCTGACCATGGTGTAACAGCATTAGCCCTAGTCCCTCCCCACTCCCTCCCTAATCCCCCGACCCTCACAGAGACACAGACAACCTGACCGAGATAGCATGCCCCTCTCCCTCGACTCAATACCCAATTGTGGTCAGCGCCCTTGGCTGCCATGAGCTGTTGACTTTGGCTCACTGCACTTGGCACCCCTGAAGAGATGGGTACTTCCGTGGGCACCCACTGAGAACTACTCCCCTCAGAGCTGGCAACATGGCTGCCTGCTTGCTGCACATGTAGAGTGTTTGCTGCTTTAGTCGTTGCCAATGTGGAGGTTGAGGTGGCACACTAGTGTGCAATACACGCTGAAGACTGACGACCACCAAAAAAACAAGTTATGGTGACCACTAACAGGCACGACAAGGATTGTGCGAGCATTACCATGAGGCGCTATGTTAGCAAGCATTACGAAAGCAAGTGAACAGCTCTGAAAAGCAGCCTGGTTCGATCTGTCCTGATGTGCAAATCTCTCTGTGACCTGTCAGCGCTAGTCGCTGGTGCGCCAGAGCAGAGTACAAGTGCCAAGACGGTTGTGATGGTTTGGAGCAGACGCCATTGCCCACGGAGGGTGAAATGCATTAGGCTGCTGTCTGAGGGTCGTGCCCTGAGATGCAAATGGCCAGTGTGTTTCAACACAGAGGTCATTCTGAGTGATGTACATGCTATCCACGTCATCCTCCGTCTCATGGCAGTGACACCAGCCGCTGGTTAATCTCTGAAAGGTGGAGCTCAAGCTTCCTGCAGACGTGTTTGTCTGGGGCATTGGTTATGTGCCCAACTTCACACATCATGCACATCATCCACTCCACTTGGCCAGTCTGACCTGCCATTCCGTCACCCAATAAAACTGTTTGTTACCCTTAGAAAGAGTATGGACTTAATACGAAAACGTAGCAACCTATTTCTCAGAAAAACAAGAAAAGCTTAAAGTAAACACTCAACTTTTCACTTTAAAGATTAGAAATATTAACCCTATCTACTGACCAATCACTTCACTTCCCTGCAGCCGTGACCTTTGGTCTCGCTGCAGGTTGGCTTCTCAATCCTCGCCTTAGTTTCTCTCTCACGCGCCTCTCACTCAGGAGAGTTTATTTTTCGCTTTGATGAAACCCATCCGCCCCAAATCCCCACATTGGCACAAATGCCCAGGGTAGCCTGCCTAACCCTGGCACAGCCTCCCTCACTCCGACCGGGCTACTTACTCACGTTGAAATGTGCCCACAATTTTGCCCTGAGCAATCTCACACCCAATGCTGACATTGCTGCACCGGGGTATAGACAGATTAGGACCTTTCTGTCACTCTGCTGCCTGAGCTCCGACCCCCTACCATCTCGGTTTGACTGCTGGCTGAGATTGTAATATAGCGACATCCACCTGTCAAGGAAAAGCCAGTAAAACTTGCAAAAACACACTGATCTGTTTCATAAACCAAAAGATTGGAGGCCCAGTCATTTCTTTACCAAATGCTACCTTTTCTTTATACAGAATTTTCCCTCTGGGAAAGACAGCAGATTTTTTTTTAACCTTTCATCACTTGGGTGACCCTTGAGGGTCCTGTACGACTTGTCCTGAACTGAACCAGTGTAATGCGAGTATCGATTTTTGCATAAAATACACATAGTTTACAAGACTGTTACTTTGGAGAATTCCCTCAATCAATGATAATGGCTGGTAAAATGTCAGGCCATTGTTTAATCAGTGTAGCTGATGTTATTGGTTGCAAAGACTCGAAGGGATTTGGCTCAGCCTCGTAATTGACCTTTCTCAGCACACTGCTGTGGCATTTCAAATATACTTTGCTTTCCGTTCCTCGCTCCGAGTTTGACACTTGAGAATTACTCTCAGCAATTTCAGCACGTCCATTTCTCTCCTCGTCCACCCTCCCAGGCACTGGGTTACATCGAACACATACCCTTTGCCTTGTAACTTGTTGGAGACCAGGCTACGTTATTTGTATTATTTTTCGAATTCCGCAGCTTCAGGTAAATTGTTCGATTCATTTGTCAGCCTGGGGAACAAATGTTTTCCCACTTTCTGCTCCCAATGTCGGTGTGTCGTGCGCTCCCTGGAACATGTGCCACACAGTCGAAAACACAAAGCAAAATCTTCCTTTCAATCCTGTATCCAAGTCAGTCTCTGAGGATTATCTGCAGATTTGACAACATCCATCAGCAGACACTCCCAGGACAGGGACAGCACGAGGTTAGATACGGAGTAAAGCTCCCTCTACGCTCTCCCCATCAGACACTCCCAGGACAGGGACAGCACGGGGTTAGATACAGAGTAAAGCTCCGTCAACACTGTTTCCCCCATTAAACACTCCCAGGACAGGGACAGCATGAGATTAGATACAGAGTAAAGCTCCGTCTATACTCTCCTATTTTCCAGTGTTTTGGCGTTTTCTCTGTTGACTGGGTATCGTGTCTATTTGGAGAACGAAATATTCTCACTTGTTTTTGCACTTTGTGCGGGCACAGTCTATCACCCATGTGGCCTTTCAGTCAGTCTTCCTGGACTGGCCTGATTGAGCTGATCCCAGGCTTTCTGAAGTTAACAAAAAGCGAATGACTGCAATATTCTACTGTGCCGGTAGATATATTTATGACTCATGCTAGTGGCTGGAAGGTTGGAAACTTCGGAGACCTCATGGCTGATTGCAATGTTGGGCTGGTTAATGGATTCCCTTGCAGTTCCTCCTGATGTGTCATACAGAGTTTCCAGGCAGTGGAAACCCCAGGGTTTGGGGAGAGTCCCAGCTTAAGACCTGCTCCCAATCTTGTTACACGATAGCTTCAGTTTTAAGGAGTGCCAAACACAGCCAACTAAGCATTCATTTGGCTGGCCTTGGGCAAGAGTTGGGAGTGAAATGACTTTGAAAATGAGCCGATTACACACAAGACTGCTACAAGAAAGATGTTGTGAAATTTGAAAGGGCTCAGAAAAGATTTACAAGCATGTTGCCAGGGTTGGAGGGTTTAAGCTGCAGGGAGAGGCCAAATAGGCTGGGGCTGTTTTCCCTGGAGCATCAGATGGTGAGGGGTGACCTTATAGAGGTTTATAAAATCATGAGGGTAAATAGACAAGGTCTTTTTCCAAGGGTAGGGGATCCAAAGTTGTCCCTTAGGTCCCTTTTATATCTTTCCCCTTTCACCTTAAACCTGTGCCCTCTGGTTTTGGATTCCCCTACCCTGGGGAAAAGACCTCGGTTATTCAGCCTATCCATGCCCCTCATAATTTTATAAACCTTTATGTCACCCCTCAGCCTCCGATGCTCCAGGGAAAATAGCCCCAGCGTATTCAACTTTTCTGCTTTCTTGGGTTCCTGGGTGATCTTGGGTTCATGTCACACCTCCCCACCACTACCCCCCCCCACCCCCAGTACTGCTCTGCATTTGTAAAATCTTCCTTACTGTCCTGTTTTGACACCATCACCATGATAACTTGTTATGATCTCTCTAATTAATTTGTACAGTTTAGACCGTCGCCATGTGACTCTTATACCTATCATGTTATTCCAGTCATTTGGTTTGTCTCCAGCACCATTTTATTTTTAACTTTTGCAATTATCCCTCTGCCTTAATTAATTAGATCCCTTCACTTGTTATTCAGCTGTTGACGCTTTACTCACACTATTGGACACTTTTGATCACCAGCAGAGACTTATTATTCAGCCTGTTGGCACTCCACTCACACCATCTGTATGATCTTTTGATCTCCCTGATTATAAATTCCGTGCCTGTGTTTCTTCTCCTCACTTCACCTGATGAAGGGGCAGCGCTCCGAAAGCCTGTGCTTTCAAATAAACCTGCTGGACTATAACCTGGCGTCGTGTGACTTCTGACTTTATTCGGCCTCTGCCTTTAGCTCAAACCCTCCAACCCCAGCAACGTCCTTCTGAATGTTTTCTGAACCCTTTCAATTTTCACTACATCCTTCCTGTAGCGGGGGGGCCAGGATCCAAAAATGACCGAACTGATGTCCTGTAGAGCTGCGACATGACCTCCCAACTCCTGTGCTCGTGTAGAAGTGGGATTGATTTCCCATTGCAAAGGCAAGTAAAGAGACAGTATGTGAGCACAGTGAGGGCTTACGCACCGAGCTACGACAGACGGTGCTGGGCGAGCTACATTGTTGCTGTGTCCATAACATGTTAGCAGTGAACTGAGGGGCACTGGAGTTCTGCAGTAATCCTGATTCTAAACAGGCATGCGCCCACATCCAGGATCTACCGTTGCCTGCCTCGTGCAATTATCAGTCGGGAGTGTGCGCAGTGTTGTAATCGCTTTCATTGCTGCTGTTGCCGGTTCAGTAATTCAATTAAAGAAGCAAATTATTTTCAGCCCTGGAGTTGCTGCTCTCCTTGTATCCCGCTGACAATGAAAATTAAACTTCCGCGCACTCGGGTGTCTTCTCTTTACTCATCCATGTTACCGGTGAACTCGCCTGTAAGACAGATGAAGCTTCCCTGGCCTCAGGCCCGACAGGCCCGATGTAATTTCCAGCGTTTTTCTGAAGTTTTCAATGACTGCCATCAGTCTCGAGGAAGGCGGAAGCTCGGAAGAAGAGCACGGCTTGGTACGGCAGTTGCTGCGCTCAGGGCCATGAGAGAGCTGTGAACACAGCCCAGTCCTTCGCGCAAACCAATTCGCCCATCCGCCGGCTCCAGCTGCGTTTCCCACTGCCTCGGGAAAGCAGCCAACATAATCAAAGACCCCTCCCACTCCAGTTTATACTCTCTTCAACCCTTGACCATCAGACAGAAGCTTCAACACAGGTACTAACAGATTCAAGAACAGCTTCTTCCCCGCTGTTATTCAACTATTGAATGGACCTCTCTAATTTTAAATTGAATGTTGATCTCGCTGTTTTTGTGCACCTTCTCTGCGCCCATCACATTATATTCCTCGCTCTGTTCTGTTACCCCCAGCGCCCTTTGTGTGGTATGATGTGCCTGTCCCGCACGCCAAACAAAACTTCTCACTGTACCTAGGCACACGTGACAATAATAAACCAAATCAAATCAAACCCAAGTCAAATTCAATCGGATCAAGAACAGGACATTGTGTTTGCAGGAGTCCTTTGCGGCCGCTCAGTCCAGCTATTCGATGCCAGCATCCCTGTGGATCGATGCGTTCCATCCCATTTCCCTCACACAGCCCCACAACATTATTTCCTTCAAATCAATAATTGTGTTTTCCCACCCTCATGGACTGTGAGCACAAGTTCACGACGTTAAAAACATTCTTCCTCACAAGCACTATCTACCTCCCTCCACGTTGGTTGACAAAAACCTTAAATCTACATCCTTTAGTCTTTATTATCCTCATGTACCTTATCTGCCCTGTCAGAATTTTGGAGCCCTTTAGTGAATCTCTCCTCAATCTCTTTATTTCAAAGAGAACAGCACCAATTTCCCCAAAACTGGCTACGAAACACTTTAAGTCTCCTCGATGTACTTTTGGAGTGTGGCCTATTAAAATACAGCAGCCAATTTCCACACAGGAGGCTCCCACAGACAGTAGACCCCCGAACCGAGAGAAGGCAAAAACCTAGACAGAGAGAAGCATCTCAGGCTTAAAACCAACAGCTTCAAAATGAGCTGGAATCTCAGACGAAATCTAACTTGGCTGCAGTATGTCTGGATAAGTAAATTGGGAAAGAGAAGCCGCAGTCTATGAAATAAAACCCTGATAATACAAACTAGGAGCAGCATTATCTCCAATGAGTATGGAAATCAATGATGCCTCTTGGAAATGTCTTTAACATGATTCCTGGATGTATCAGCAAATTACCCACACAATATTGAGACTCATAGGCTCATTTCTTATTGTAGATAGTTAAACTTTCTTTTTGGAAAGAGGAAAATGTTGTGTGTGCCCTGACTCTAAGATGGTTCACCATTAAGAATCCACATGCTTTGTGCACACAATGTTGAGACTCTGCCTGGCGGGTTCATTTGCTGTGGTCCTGCAAACCACGCGCACGCACACAGGGCAGTTGCTCCTGTCTGCTTCAGAACTTGTGATGTGTTTTACTGTTTTCAACAAACTAACCCGCAGAGTTCATTGGCTTCTGAATGAAGAGGCCGTGTTTACTGGCACCAACACACATGCGGTGCGAGCCATTTTAGATCACAGGGCGCAGATTTCCAGAGGCGGAGATTGGAATGGGGGAGGGGGAAGGGGCGAGAGATCGGGATGGCGGGGACAGATCGGGATGGGGTGAAGAGATCAGGATGGGCTGGAGAGATTGGGATGGGGTGAAGAGATCGGATGGGGTGGAGAGATCGGGGCAGGGGGAGAGATCAGGATGGGGGGAAAGATCAGGATGGGCTGGAGAGATTGGGATGGGATGAAGAGATCGGGATGGGGGAGAGATTGGCACGGGGGAGAGATGGGGATGAGGGGGAGAGATCAGGATGGAGGGAGAGATTGGGATGGGGTGAAGAGATCAGGATGGTGGGGGTAGTGTTGCGAGAGTGGGCAGGGGATGGGGTTGTAATGATTGGGACGGGGAGAGTTGGTGGGGAGACATAGAGATGATCCAGGAAGTGGTTAGGATGGGGTTGGAGATAGGTATCAGTGGGAGAACTGGAGGGGGTGGGGAGGTGGGGCGGGGGGACAGCTGAGGGGGGAATGCTGAAGGGGTGTAGTCCTGGGTGTTACATCCCTCTCCCTATTGTGGGTGTCCAGATGAACATTACATGTGCACGCACAGTGAGGAATCAGAGAGTGAGGTCATACAGAATGTCGACGTGCAGATGTCAGAGAGTTTTGACAGTGTGGTGCAAGGCCCTTTGGCCCATCATGTCCGTGCTAGTCATCAAATATCCATCTATTGGAATCCCATTTTCCAGCACTTGGCCTTGGTTTCAGTTCATTCCAAATGATCATCTGCATAGGTATTAAATGTTTTGAGGGTTCCTGCCTCTTTTCAGACAGTGACATCCAGTTATTCACTACCCTCTGAGTGAAATTTGTTTCATCAAATCCCCTCTAAAGCTTCTATTCTTTACCTTAAAACTATGCCCCCTCGACTAAGCTAGGAGTTTCTCCCTATCTACCCTGCACGTCATACTGTTATACCCCTCAATCAGATGCCCCCTCAGCCTTCTCTGCTCTCAGGAAAACAACCCCAGCCTATCTGGTCTCTCTCCATAGCTGAATCACTCCAGCCCAGACAACATCCCGGTGAATCTCCTCTGCACCGTCTTCAGTACAATCACATCCTTCCTATAGTGCGGTGACCAGAACTGCACACAGTGCTCCAGCTGTGACCTCACTAACTTATAGAGAGCTCCATCATACTCTCCCTGCTCTTGTATTCAAAGCCTTGCCTAATAAAGGCAACTATCCCATCTGCCTTCTTAACCACCTTAACTACCTGTCCTACTGCCTACACAGATCTAAGGACATGCTCACTAATGCCCCTCTTTTGGAATATTGTGAACAGTTTTGAGCCCCGTATCTAAGAAGGGATGTGTTGGCTTGGATGGTGTACAGAGGAGATTTGTAAGAACGATGAAGGGCTTGTCATATGAGGAGCGGTTGAGGATTTTGGGTCTGTACTCAACAGAGTTGAGAAGGATGAGGTGGGGGGAGGATCTGATTGAAACTTTGGGAATACTGAGAGGCCTGGATAGAGTGGACGTGGAGAAGAATGTTTCCACTTTAGGGAGAGACTACGACATGAGGGCACAGCCTCAGAGTGAAGGGACAACCCTTTAGAACTGAGATGAGGAGGGATTTCTTCAGCCGGAGGGTGGTGAGTCTGTGGAACTCATTGTCGCAGAAGGGTGTGGAGGCCAGGTCACTGCGTGTCTTTAAGACAGAGATAGATAGGTCCTTGATTGGTAAGGGAATCAAAAGTAATGGGAGAAGGCAGAGACTGAGAAACATGTCAGCCATGATTAAATGGTGGAGCAGACTCAACGGGCCGAATGGCCTATTTCTGTTCCTATATCTTACGGTCATCTTGTCTCTGACCCTCGGTCACTGCCTGGGGTCCTACTATTCGTTGTGCACTCTCTTTCCTTGGTGCTCCTTCCAAAATGTACCACCTCACACGGTTCAGGATTAAAAGTCCATTTGCCAGTGTTGCTCCCGTCAGACTGGCCTGTCTGTACCTCGCTGTGTGAACCTGTCAACGTGACACACAAACTGCATGGTCTTCTCAGCCAGGCATAGCCAGCCCCAAAGGCCGGGGAAACAATGACGGACAACGTTGCCGGTGGGTCTGGCAAACACCGCCTCCTGGTGGTGGGAAGAGTACGCAGGCGCCGCCACTCAGAGCAGACGACCCTGCTGGAAGTCTGCCTGACGTTGCGGCTGACCCAGGACTCGGTTGCCTGTGTCCTACCGTGCGCTGAGTGCTCTCGGGGTGTTGGATCAGGTCTTTAAAAGGGGGCGGCTACAGCAGGAGAACCCAAGCCCTGTACCTGGGGGACAACGAGGCGGTTACTGGATGTCTGGAGCTTGCACAGTGAGGAGACAGGGGAGCAGGATGTCCACCCAACCCCCAGGACATGGCTACATTTTGCCAGCAGAAGAAAAAGTGAATGGTTTCCCTGGATATGAACTTATGCATGACTTTCCTGAAGCACTGACTTATTAAAGTTAACCACAACAGCAGCAAGATTCCAGGACACTTGCTCCCCCTCTAATGGATCACACCCATCACTAGTCTCACCTCATCTGGGAGTAGCAGATCACTCCTTTAGTGTCATGGGAACACAACGAGGATTGTAGAGTACGTACAGTGTGGAAGCAGGCCATTCAGCCCATCACCGTTTACACCAACCCTCTAAAGAGCATCCCATCCAGACCAGGAGCACTACCATAACCCTTAACTCTGCATTTCCCCATGGCTAATTCACCTCACCCTGCAATTCAGCATGACCAATCCACCTCACCTGCACATCTTTAGACTGGGGGAAAACCAGAGCACAAACAGAAACCCCGCACAGACGTGGAGCAAACGTGCAAGCTCCACACAGATAGTCAGCCAAGGCTGGGATTGAACCCAGGTCCCTAGCACCATCAGGTAGCAGTGCTAACCACCAAGCCACCCTTTGACTTGCTGTATCACTTGGTTGATTTGAAAACCTATTGTTCAGCTCACAGGATATCATGAATTCAGACAGAATGGTCGCAGTGGTGTGAACCCTACGCCCCAATGGATTGGGCAATAGGCTTCAGGCACTTTATTTTGGAGCGACGCACTGATAGAACCCAGACTTATTCAAACATGAACTAACTCTCGTCTCAAACCGCTCATTGATTGAATGTTTGTTGCGTTATGGTTCTTGGAAATTGGCAATCTCCCGTGTCAGCCAAAATCAGAACAGAGAGAATCGTGAGCGAACCAATAGAAGAATTGTTGTCCTCTGTTTGGGATTTTAAGCAGTGCCCATTCTGATCATCTCTTCCTCTGTTTACTTCTGAGCTACAGACCGCTGGCTACACAACGTTTGAACGTAATTGTACGATTCATCATGACAAGAAGGCTCTTCTTTGTGGAGAAGTAAATTTAGGAATGCACGGGAGGTGAGGGAGGGAGAGAGAGAGGAGGCCTTGAACTGATGGCTACAACCTTTTATTGGAGACAGAAGCCCAGGCTGTTCCCTCCTCACCTATCCTGCAGCCTCTCCTGCCCTCTGATGGTTCAGTGGTAACACTGCGCCTTTCCCCAACGCTCCCTGATACAGCCAGTCTGTGTGAAGTATGTGCGACTGAGCCAGTTTTGTAACCGGGTCTGTATCTCACTTTGGATTTGCATTGGGATGCAATTGCATCATGCATGCTTGTGCTAATGGACTGCTTCTGATCAACAGTAAAGAATTTCTACGTGTGTGTGTGCATGGTGACAGTGTGTATGTGCGTGTGTCTGCAAGCATCGGTGTTTATACAGAGTGTATTGACATTATTTTAATCCATGTCAGCATATTTGTTCATATACACATACTTCTGTCACTGTATGTGTGTGGGTTAGGCCATTGGTTAGGCCACTTTTGGAATGCTGTGATCAATTCTGGTCTCCCTGTTATAGGAAAGATGTTGTGTAACTTGAAAGGGTTCAGAGAAGATTTACAAGGATGTTGCCAGGGTTGGAGGGTTTGAGCTACAGGGAAAAGCTGAATAGGCTGGGACTATTTTCCCTGGAGCGTCAGAGGCTGAGGGATGACCTTATAGAAGTTTACAAAATCACGAGGGTCATGGATAGGGTGAATAGTCAAGGTCTTTTCCCCAGGGTTGGGAGTCCAAAACTAGAGGGGCATAGGTTTAAGGTGAGAGGGGAGAGATATAAAAGTGACCTCACCAATCAAGAACCTAGGATGGCTACCAGTTGGGTGAGGGATTTGGTCCCAGGAGGGTGAGGGGTTTAGGGTGTCAGGAAGATGAGGGGTTTAGGGTGTCAGGAAGATGAGGGGTTTAGGGTGTCAGGAAGGTGAGGGGCTTAGGGTGTCAGGAAGGTGAGGGGTTTAGGATATCAGGAGGGTGAGGGGTTTAGGGTGTCAGGAGGGTGAAGGGTTTAGGGTGTCAGGAAGGTAAGGGGTTTAGGGTATCAGGAGGGTGAGGGGTTTAGGGTATCAGGAAGGTGAGGGGTTTAGGGTGTTAGGAACGTGAGGGGTTTAGGATATCAGGAAGGTGAGGGGTTTAGGGGTCAGGAGGGTGAGGGGTTTAGGGTGTCAGGAGGGTGAGGGGTTTAG